>NC_136499.1:80240741-80720741 GCF_053919585.1 Euprymna scolopes | reverse complement strand
AAAGGAATACACACCGAACCAAGTAATTATGGTTTTAAAAATAAGGTGGTACCGTATGAGGAGGGTGTACCAACCACTGTACCATGTACCACCTCTCGTCATCGTCGTTGCTCTGTCGTTCGTACATTGATAGATAGTTGGAAAGAGGTGCGCGTTTGCCGTTTGGGTATGAAAAATTCATTTGGAAAAACATTCGATCTTTAGAAAGGTTCTTCCTTGCTCATCAGCAAATATTTAATCATGAGTCTCATCCACGATCAAAATAATAATCTTAGAATTTTACTTGGAATTAAGTTCGCTTTAAAAATATCTAGATTTATTTTACTCAAATGACAAAACTAAAACCTATTTTTAATCGTGGAGTTTTTATTTAACATCTCCAAACAGACTAACATATCAAAAGGCATATTTTTTTTTTTTTTTTTTTTATGAATGCGCTAATGATAGCTAGTAGTTTGTTGGTTTTCGAAGGAATTTAATAGACAGTTAATAGTTTGGTAAACAACAATATTAAGACTAAAAATGTCTATAGAATCGAAGTGACCCTACTTTAACAAAATAACTTATTTGCAGTTTGAGTTTAATTAAAAATGATTCTTGCGATTGGATATAAATAAGATGCAAAACACAGTAGTCGTCGTTATTAGGTCAGTAGCAAGATTTTCGAAATCAGAAGTTGGTTATGCAACTGCTACTTAGAGGAACAAATAATGATAAATATCGTTAAACATTTTTAACCGATTTCATATTTATTTTTTCACTTGATATTTTAAAATTATATTTTTGTTCGTCTTCTGTTTGCAATGAACCATTTTTAGGTTTATTAATCAGAAAATCAAACTTGCATTAATTTTGATAGTTTTAACTTGTAGAATATGGTAAATCAATTTCAAACAAAATAACAATAATAACATTTTTATTAAGTGAAATAGCTTTCATTTATGAAAAACTGAGATTGTGTACCAACACAAAATAAATCACCTATTTGACTTCTTCGTTTTAGATTAATCGAATAAAATTAATACATTCTTCTCAGTGTAGGAATTCATTCTTATATTTTTATAATAATAATTTCCCGTAACGTTAGTTGATTACGAGAGGGAATTACGGAGTATTAGAAAAAGTAAATCTTAATATTATGGCTATATTTAGTCGAAAAAGAATAGTTTATGCATTGTTCTCTTTGAATAAATGTGGCATGTACTGAATAGAGGGGAGTAAGGGTACCATTTGATGCGAAACTGTAGCAGCCGAAGAAAATAGATATTTGACAGCAACACGTAACATGGCACCTATTAAATAATATATTATTTTATTTTTGCGATGCAAATTGTTTTAAACGTAATCCTTGTTCAACGAGAAAGACATAGCAGCAAGTAATTCTAAGTTGAAGAACGCAACGGAGGAAAATAAAATTGAGAGAGAGAGAGAGAGAGAGAAAGCTACATCGACAACCATCATCAGCATTGTTATTGTTGTCATTAAAATTCGCCGAATCAAAAGATAGTACTATTTAAAATAAAAAGAAGAAACATTAATTTCCCTTACCTTTTAGAATATATTTCCTTGACTGACAAACAAATAAATAAATAAATAAATTATCTTTCAATATCAGATGTCGATTGCTGTTTAAAGGCGAGAGGCTGTTGCCACCTCAAGATCGACGACGTTTTCAGTCATGTTGGCAAATGTCGCGTCGTTGTCGAAGAGATGACTTTTGCATGCGAACAAGAAGAAGCCAGCTCTAACATGGAGAGAAATGACCAGCACACCACAAACACACAATTGCACCTTTTTTTGGTAAGAAGGGTGGCCGTTGTTCTTTTTTGTCTTCTATGATGATGGTTTTAATAAAGAGATGATAATCTGTACTTTTTAAACACACGGCAAACTCTTTTTTTCAATTTTCATTTGGTTTTTACATAACCTTACACTCAGTCTGATAATATTTGGTTCATTTGTTCAGCTTTTTCGGTAGTTCAGACTTCTTTTTTTCTCTCCCCGTGATGTAAACCCTAAACTCTGAGTGTGTGTGTGTGTGTTTTTTTCTTTTTCTTTTCCAGTACAAAAAAAGGTGGGCAATGCAGGATTACGAGAGGAGGGCTCGCTAAACTCTCAGGTGCTTGTGACGTCATTAGCCGTTGCTCGCATCGCATCTCTACAGCGCTAACTCCCACTCCTTTCATTCAAATTCAATCTCCTACTCCAAATCTCTCTACTCCTCTCCTCACGTCACGACAACTGTATTAGTAATTGTGTAGTAGCGCCTCAACAAGTAGTAGTAGTAGTAGTAGTTATACAGTTGCATGCAGACGGCGGTAGTATTATAGTTGTTGCAAAACAACATTTCTTTTTGTGTGATTGTTTAAGAATTTTATTCATTAAAAACGAGTTTTATCAAAGAAAAAGTCTGTAGCATTATGATTGTCTTATGCTAGGTTATAGATTAATTTAATTTTTCAGAATAAAGAGAGAAAAGAATATGTCCAATATTTCTCAAAATAAAACAATAAGTCTTACTTAGGTCAGCCAATATGGACAGCACGCCATTATGTAACTGAGACAGCTACTATTATTCCAAATAAGAAACACAATATTATTTAAGAAATTTAAAATAAAACCGACTGGTGTTTACAGTGATCCGATCATTGTCATCTCTTGCGACTCTACAAGTTTTTGCTATTAATTTTGTTATTAAACTTATTTCTTAACAAAGTATTACGACCTCTGTGTCAGTTTCTGGTGTAAGTAGCGTGGATCTCAGCTTGAATAAGATGGTCCCGTCTCTAGCGTCTACTAAAAACCCAGATTGACAATTAAATTCTAATTAAAGGAGGAATGGACAGAAATAGATGTTTTTGAACACGTTACGAAAGCAATTCCGTTTCGGTTAATTTGTATTATCATTTTTTCGAATGTTTTATACCCGGCATTTTAACGCTTTCAGTGCACTCATTTGTACCAAATGTCTGTAATTTAATGGCCAATACTTTTTTCAGTTCTTCCCTATTCATTTTCAATTTTTCTCAATTGTTCTCAATGAATGACAGGCGAAATTAAATTCCTGCAAGAAACGGGTATTTTTTTTTTTACAGATCCTAATTTTGTGATAGTGCAGTCGGTAGCCCAAAAATTACGTAACAGAAAATTCAGAGTAATTCATTTTTGGCACGCCAGGACGCCAAAAAGTAAATTTTGTAAATTTTCAGATTAGGTCCACCTCAACAATTTTCTTTTAAATGACGACTTTTATAGGTGTTCGACTATGCTGAATACGAAAATCGCATTGAAATTTTGCAGAAATAAGTAGTTATCGAAATATAAAAAGTTGTATTATGCATTGTATTCTTTGGCGGCCATTTTTACACGCGTGCGCGCCATAAACAAATCTACTCATCTCTGACTGATATTGCACGCGCGTAAAAAAAGATGGCCGCCAAAAATACAATGCATAAAAAAACTTTTTATATCTCGATAACTAATTATTTCTGCAAAATTTCAAGGCAATTTTCATAGTCAGCATAGTCGAAAACCTTTAAAAGAAAATTGTGGAGGTGGACCTAATCTAAAAAAAAATACCGTAAATTTTTGAGGGGGGGGGTAAAGAATAAAATTTATTCACAATAAAATTAGTTGCAAATTTTTTCCTTTGCGGGCAATGAACTTATGAAACGCCAGGGTAACATATGATGAAAAAAATACCATTGGTTCTCATAATGAAGATGTCGTATCCAAGCACGAATACAATAATAAGATTCAAAATAGTAGTGTCTAACCACACTCTCTTATGTAGTAAATTTTAGGAGCTTACTCACAAATTGAAAGCCAGTCAGGCACGTGCCTTTTTCTTTTTCTTTTTTTCTTCATTTAAAGTCCTTTTAGAATTTTCTCTCCTTCATTTGCGTGCAAACCGTAGACACGCAGATGGATTTCAGAAGTATGGCCGCGTCGCATATCTAGGTATTCTTGCCGAGTTTTCTTCTTTGTAGGAGGTTCTAAAATTGCTTGTCACATAAAATAAGGTCTTTTTTTAAAATAACTGCACTCCTTTAAAAATACGTGCAAAACCGTAGTCATGTAGATAGTTTTCAGAAGTGAGCCTCGTCGCATACCCGGGGTGTTTTTGCCGGGCCTTCTTCTTTGACGGAGGCTCATCAAAATTCCATTTTCAGCGCCAGGCAATGAAACGAACGTCCAATCTCCACGTCGGTGGAATTTCAAAAAAGACCGAAATCCGCGCTGAGCTCGTGACGTCATCACGGAGCTAGCATTTCCCTTTTCTCCAAATTAAAGGAAGTTTCGTAGAAACCCAAAATGTACGAAACTAAGAATCAAAAAAGATATGAAATACAAAAAATCGAATACAAGAACCAGATAAAAAATAATAAATGTAAACGGGGGCGGGAAGATGCACTATTATTGGTATAAAAAAATTCCAACAGGATCAATAAGTGCATGAGTAGGTGTATCAGAATTTTGGGGGAATTTTTGACACCCCTCACACAAAACTGCGAATAAAATATAAAATCTCATAATTTCTCTTTTTAAAGTGGGTTGTTTATTTTCTTTATGGAATATACTTCCAAAATAAACTATTAAAGTTGTTTAAATAATAGAAATATGTTTACAAAGTGCCGACGCACCTTCATGCAGCCATTATTTACGTAATGAAATCAATTGAATTTTAGGAGTTAATTTCTTTTTCAATTTTTAAACTTTAAAAATCTATCAAAATTTTTCTATTGGTTCAATTTTTACGATATTTTCAGGGCCAATGTGAAATTTTATGCTCTTTCCAATAAATGCAAATATAATATTTTAGACAAACGTCTTTTTTTAATTCACCCCCCCCATTTTGAAATGTCTATTAAAATTTTAATAATTAATTTATGTACCAAAGTTTTATATATCACAAATTGAAGATAAAAGATCAATAAATAAAATATTCTAATTTAAAACAAAAAAAAAAGAAGTGTTTTTTTGGAGATTTACCTGTAAAGTCCAAAGTGTAAAACCTTTTTTTTTAAACCACGTTGATTTTTTTCTTTTTTTTTTAAATGAAAGCTCATGTTATGCTTATATCGTCAAGTAAATACCGGATGCTGACGGCAATTTTTTCTATTTCATTCAATGTTTTCTTTCTTTTTTTTTTTAGATATTAAAAAAAAAAATCCAGCCGATAAAGTAGAAATAAGATATAATAATCAAAAATCGTGTATTTCATTTAGAGAATTTAAAAAAAAAAAATCGGTCAACTGGATTTTTTGTTTAAGGGGAAAACTTATAAGTGAATGTGTTTTCGTTAACAGCACGCCCTAAAAAAGAGACATTAGTTATGTCCCTTTGACGAATCCATATTTGATAAATTTCAAATTAGCAGGAGCAGCTCTAAGCGCGTTACGAAAATGCAATTTTCTACGACCCTCGCTTTAAAAAATTATTTTATTTAAAAAATACATATAAATATGGATAAATTCTTAACAATGAAGAATGGAGCTACTCATTTAATAGTATTTTCATAGGTAAGTGATTTTTTGGCATTTATATATACATAAATTTGTTTATGATATGAAGACTTCTTTTTGAAAAAGTAATTTCTTCATATCATAAAAACTACTTATCTGCCCCAAATTTAAATGATATTCGTTTTCAGCACCGCCGAAAACCTCATCGTCATTTTAAAGCTTTTGGATGAGTTACAAAGAAACTTAACATTGACCTTTTTTTTTTTTTTAATAAGTATAACTCACTGTTCACATTGGAAATGTCGACTTTTAATAAGTTTTCGAGACACACCTAACCTCCACATGTTAAGAACGGCTTTCAGAATAGACACCCCAACCTCCCATGTTAAGAATGGCTTTCGGAATAAACACCCCTAACCTTGTCAGCATACCCAAAAACCTAGAAAAGTTTACATATCGAATGTGAAGGTGAGTTGAATGTAAAACAAAACGAAATTTAAATATCCATACTATTTTTAAAACAACCTTAAAACAGAACTTCCTCCACAAGTTTTACAAAAAATTGGAAAAAAAAAAAATGGTACTTGTGCACTTTTTCTACCGTGCCAAAATAATAATGTTATTATTTTGAAAGCCATTCTTAACATGGGGAGGGTTATTCTGTGCTTCCATCTAACAATTTAATAATAAGAAGAAGATGTAAGAAATTTCTTTCCCACATGCCCAATTTCCTCCGTGCAGATAGCAAATGAAATTCCACAAACAAAACCATATTTTTAAAACTCAAATTTTATTCACAATGTATCAGAAACGAAAGCTCTTTGGTCACGGTAAGTCCCTTGCAAAAACAGTGGCTGAATTTGCTGTCCATACGCATGGAGCCGTTCGTTTGATTCCTCTGTGGGAATGCTAGTTCAGGTTTCCTTTTAGAAGGATCCATGTTGTACATTGCGAACACGGTGTAAATGTTAGCGCCCAATATGGCATATTTTGGGACCTCGTGGTCTCTGGAAGAAATAGGAATAAATTCCTATACTCAAATATATCATGCCGAACACAGTAGAATATCCTCATTGGGTAGAATAAGTTCAGCAATTATGTTGTCTCTGTATTTAGAGAAATGTCCTTTGTTCATCCACTGTTTGGTGTCCAAGAAGGTAACATCCTGGCACTCTAGACAGAGCGCCGCTGTTGTGAGTCTGCTGTTTTTCTGTGTTCATTCTCAGACTGAAAAAATAATACATGAATACAAATTGGTGCCAAGACAAGATTTGGTGCATTCAAATTAAACCAATTACTGACTGGCTTACAAAGCATGTAGGTGGTCAAAAACAATATGGCAGTTGTACGTGGAAAATTTCTCACACGCTGCCAAGGAGGAGAGGAAAAAGTAATGGATAACGATTACTATTTTCTTAATACAAGTTAATTAATAAACGGTCGGATAAATGACAAATAATAAGTTAATCCAATAAACATAAGTCTTAACTTATACAATTTTATAATTTCAATATATTTAGTTCAGTTAAATTTATTAACTTAATATGGTCATTGTTGACAATTCAAATTGAGATTCAAAATTATAATTTTAATTCAGTAAATTTTCTTAATATTACACTGCCAAGGAGGAGAGTAAAAAGTAATGGATGATCATTACTTTTTTCACAATACAAGTTAATTACAACTTTAATTCAAAACATTTTTTAATATCAATATATATGTGCCATTGTCTGTTGTCAATCTTCAGTATAAACTTCAATTTTTCATGCATCCAGACATTAGCTAATTTCCACTATATGGACCGACCTGAGGAACCTCATCCTTACAATTAGAACAAAACCACTCCCCAAGGTATCTTGATGATTAACTCCTACGCAGCTAAAATAGTACCAGCTGTCACAGGAATCGCAGAACACCATTGGCGATGTTCCATCATTAGGAACAGAACAGGTTGAACAGAAAAAGGGACCTCCTTCTCCTATAAACTCAGTTGATGCAATATCATCATTACCCTTAATTTCCAAGGGTACAAGTTTTTTTTTAAGGAATGGACCTGTTCGCACCCATCCTTAAGAACAACCGCAGAATGAACATCATTGTCGTTTTCCGTAATTAATTTGATTACTTTACCAAGATTCCAGAATTGTCTGGTTTTGTTAGGAGTCTTAATAAGTACTATCTCTCCAACTTGGGGGCACAATTTCTCTCGATTTTGGCATCAACTTCTCTTAATGACAAGAGGTAATCATTATGCCAGATACGATTGAATTTTTCAACAAATTTATTCCTCATTTCGAGGGAATGTAATAAGACAGTCCTATTTGGAGGATCAGGACATAATTCAGCATCATGATTATTAATAAGCAAACGAGGTTGATATCCTGTTTGGAGAAAATGATTCGGAGTAAAAATACTGAAGTCTTTGTCGGCAGAAACAATAAACAATATAAGTGAGAGGTCTGTCATTTATTGCCTTTTGCACATCAGAAAGTGCAGTCATAAATTCAAAATAATCCAACTTTCTTCTGCCCAACAGTTTACTCAAACATTGTTTGACAGTTTTAATAAGTCTCTCCCAAGCTCCCCCCTGCCAGGCAGAGTAAAGGGAAATTGTTCGATGGACGATGTATATGGATTTAAATTGTTCCTTCAACTCGTCTGATTCGAGAATATTCGATAACAATATTCCGGATGCAACAAAAGATTTTGCGTTATCGGAATATACATGCATGGGGATACCAAATAAATTGGTAAACCTCACAAAGGCCAGCATAAAAGAGCGGGTGCTCATATCCGGCAATAATTCCAAGTGAATTGCACACAAACTCATGCATGGAAAGAGTAATATGTACATTTTAACTTCTACCCCTCCAACTTTTATAGAAAATTGACCGGTGAAATCCAAACCGACTTGTTTGAATAGGTGAACAAAGTTCACCCTATAAGCAGGTAATATCAACCCTGCAGGTGCCTTACAAGGCCGAGAAGTTTTTTTTTTTTTTTACATACGGTGCAAGTACGCACAAAGGCTTTTACGACTTGTCTCCCCTGAGGGATCCAAACTCCAGACATCCTTAACTTACTGAGGGTTGAATTAACCCCCATGTAACAACAGTTAAGATGAGCTTCCTTAATCGCCAGTCTTGATAAATAATATTTTCTCAACAAAAGGGGAAACTTGACCTCGAAAGCAGAATATCAGAATTCTGTATTTTACCTCTGGTTCTAATTAACCCATCTTTATCAAGGAATAACCCTAAGGCAGTTACCCTAAGGGGAGGCACTTTCTCGGATGGTTGTTTCAAGTAACCTAATTCCTGAAGGAAAGCCTCCATTTGCATATTAGCAAATAGTAATAATTTGAAAAATATTAAAATTGTCAGCACTATGATGACGTAACAAATCATAAAATTTCAACACTTTTTCTAAGACGCTGATTGCCTTAGATAAGCTGGAATACCTTGTAATATCCAACAGGAAGGTATTTTCAGGAGAACGTGTCTCCTGAGAGTACAAACATGATACAATTTTTTTATTAGTTTCGTTTAGACAAGGTAAGGGTGAGATTGGCCAATTAATGCATACATCCAGAAATTGAATAACTGGGAAAATTTAGAAGTATTGATACCTCTAGTTAACCTAATATAATTGATACCTCTAGTTAACCTAATATAATTGATACCTCTAGTTAGAAGATCTGCCGGATTTTCCGACTAAGAAACATTTTAATTTCAGTAGAATGCCAAATTTAATATTAATATCTTCTGAAAATTTTTTGATCTCTGCGATCCTGTTTTCAATGAATATATTTTTCTTGGATCCTTTACGGTTGAGGATCCATAAGAGGGCAACTTGGGAATTGGACATCGAAAAAAATTATCAATATTAAGGGGCCCCTAAAACTTGAGGGGCTACCTTAAGAGCTATAAACATAGCCAAGAGTTCTAAAGTGGGAAGTGACTTCCCCTTAATTGGGCCCACTCTGGCCTTTGCGAACAACAGAGAACAATTCACTCCCTGTTTCGCATACAGAAACAAATAAATTCGACAGACTGATTTTCCAACAATACACGCCTTGGAAATTCAAACTTCCCCAAGTCGTTTAAATCCTTGGCATGGGTTTGCCACAGCTTATTGAGTTCTTCGGGTATCCGCTCATCCCACGACAATTTGCTTTTCCAGATCAAACTGACAATGATCTTCCCCTGTATCATTACGGGGAGAAGCATAGATAAAGGATCATATGCTCCTGATATTTGGGAAAGAATCTCTCATTTGGTATTGACCTCAGGGTCCACTACAGTGGGAGAAAGTTTGAACATGTCTCGAATAGGATCATATAGGTATCCCAATACCTTCTCAAAGGCTGGGAAGGGAGAAGAAATAGTTTCATCCTCCAACATTTTTCCTTGTATCTTAGAACAGTTAGAATTGCAGGATCGCAAATCGAATCCTGCCTCTGACAGTCTGCTATGAACATTATTATAAATAGCAAGTAGGGACTCTCCGCCACAATTGGTGGTGACAAGATTATCCACGTAAAAATTGTTGGATCTTTTGCATATTTTTCCGCATGGAATTTCACAATGAAGTTCAGAATGAAGGGGCTAGCATTGAACCCAAATATAATTGTTTTCTACCTGTAAGTACATAATTTGTCACTCTTTTTAAGGAAAAAACAAAATCTGTTTTTATCCTCTTTTGATTTAAGATGAATTTGTAAAAAAAGCCTTCCTTATATCACCCAGAAGGACATATTCGTTTTTCCTGAATCCCAGCAATAAATCCAATAATTTAGCCATTAAGTTCATGCCCATGTAGGCAGCGTCATTAATTGATGTCCCCTCTTGACGTTTCAGGGAGCAGTTAAACACGGGACAAATTTTTGTTGTCACTCCAGGTCCCTCCTTAACAACGGGTCTATGTGGAACCCAAATATAATCTTCATACTTTCAAGGTGGGATGAAAAACTGCTCCACTATTCCACATTCCTCATAATCCTCAAACACTTGGAGGTACTCATTATACATTCCCTTCCTTTCTAAGGACTCTGCCACTCTCTCCATTATCTTTAAAGAAGTCACAAAGTTACTATTTACAAGTGGTATCCTGTCATGATACCACGGTAAGTTTACGTGATATTTTCCCTCCTCCCATACGATAGAGTTTTTGAACTCTTCTTTTTTTTCTTGTCCACAGCCGACAACTTAGCATCTTCTTTAATATCTAATGAATCGAGATTGAGCAATGTCTCAACCCCACGCTTGATCGCGGACTCGGAAAAGAAAGGCTTCAAACCGTCCTAATAAGTGTCGGATTTAGCACAGACTCAATCAAATAACTGCTGGACTGAGGAAGTGATTTTACTATATAATTGAAGGGAAGCTCATTCAAATCTTTTTTTTTTAAATGTCGGCTCTCGCCAAACGGAATCATGAATTTTCCATGTCGCCATGCATTTCCATTAAGACACTCAACTAACTTGAGATCATTTAACTTAGATTAGAAGGTCTAATCCAATAATCTCCATAAGTTGGGTTCTATTCAAATTCTTATATCCGGAACATAGCTGGAAACCTTCCTGAGATAAGTTATCGACAACTTTAACGAAGCTATCCACTTCGAATTTTAAATTTAAATTTTGGGAGAACAAAGCTACAAATTTAAAGGGATTTTGATTCCCTAATTTGACCGATATATAGTACTCCTTCAATCTTAAGGAGTAACTACCAATCAGCATATTCACCACCATATGAACCGTCTTGTGGTTCATGGGTTTATCAGAACCCAATTTACTGAGGATTTCCTGGGTGAAAAACAAATGTTGTGACCCAGTATCTATTAAACAGAAGAAATATACTGGTCGTCCGTGTGCCTTCATAGATATTCTGATGACGGGAAAAATACTATTCAGTGATTCGGGATACGTTGTTCAGCCCACAAAGGATTTATTTACTTTGGGACACATGACGGTAAGATGGGTTTTCAACCCACATATCGCACACGGATAAGGAAATCCCTTACTACCACGACAAGATGCCTCTGCGTGCTCACCCAAACACCAAGTACATAAATTTAACTGTTTAACCCTTCGACACTTTGTTTCGAAGGTATGAAACTTACTACAGTTCTTGATTGAATGATCTGTAGCTTTGCACAGTTTACAAAATAAAGTGGCCTTCCCTACACCTGGGGAAGAAGACGCCATCTTGGGTGAAGAAGGTGACATTTTTGGCACACAAATTTCCCGCCGAACATCGAGTGGGGTGGCTAATAGGTATTTTATTACTTCAAATACATGCGACATAATATTTAGTGAAGGGTATCTTTCCCCACTTCTATTCATCAACTCTCTTCTAATGGCATTAGGACACTTAGCAAATATTATGTGAGCTATCATTGCCCCTGAGGTGCCACCCTCAGCAAAAAAATCAGTCCCATAGGACTTGTCGAGCTCAGTCAAATTTCTCTTAACTTTATTGAGAAACGACCTTAAAATTTTAAAATCCATTATAACAGACGAAGGAGAAATAATTTCCTCAAAAACCTGATTTTTAATCAAATCAGGGTTCAAATACCTTTCCCTTAACAATTTTAGGGCAACATCATAATTATCTGATGTTGTGTTTTGGCTGAAGATTATGTCAAAAGCATCCCCATCTAGTTTCGATTTCAATACTAATAATTTGTCAGTGCAAAATTCGAATTTGTTCAGAAAAGTTCTGAACGAAAATTTATCATCTGTTGACATGCCGGCAACTTTCGGACAATCCAATTCCATTTTGACAGGCATAACCGTCAACGCATGCATATTTAATTTCAATTTTAATGAAAGCAATTTTTCTTCTATTTCTAAAGAAAACCTTTCTGAAACCTTGCAAAGCTGAATTTTCTCCTCTTCTGGAATTTTGAGTAGAAGTTGGTCTATTAATTCATCTAGGTCTCTTAACCAACCTCTAATTACGACTTCTCGTGACCTGAAAATATCTGGCGAAGGGTCGTTAATCTCCAACCATTATTAATGTGAAACCTTTTTGGCATCACATTTAGACATTAGCTCTTTTAGTGCCATCTTTCATGCCTCGATCACAATAAATAAAATAACAGATGCGAAACTGCCAACATTATTCCAAACGGAATTATGTATAAAACGGGGGAGGGGGAATTAAGCTCTTTCCTTCCCGCTAATTTTATTATTAAATAACAGATATAGTTATCTGCAATATTAAGATGGCGAAATCGCCAATATTTCAAAATGGAATTATTTAATCATAAATAACACGCTGACGAACATGGCCACCAGTGATTAAAAAGCCCAATTTAGGCTAAGCTCTACGAATAGTCGAGTTATATAATTATAACCAAATTCAAAATTCCCAAGCTACTAATAATGCCTAACATTTAGGGGGGGGGATAAAGCCCTTTCCTGTCCCTTAAGATTTTTTTCTAATAAATTTTCAATTCACATTCATTTGAAAAGTGACAGCAATGTACACACTATTAATACATTAAAACATGGCATCACAAATACAAATGAAATATTAGCAGTCTCAACTTAAATTAATCAATTAATTTAAAGTAATCAATATAAAAATAACACCTTCAAGAAGTGACTTTTACAATTAACGTTTAAATTGCGAAAGAAAATCATTAACGGTTAAATACTGTAAGTTTTTTTTTTCAATTATAAAATGTATGCGATCCTCAAGGGATCTTAATTAAAAAAAAATGCAATTACGATACGCTAGCAACCTACGACCCAATATCAAAATCGAATTAAATTATTATCTAACTTTACTGAATCTGATAATTAAACCCGCCGCAAATTTACCGTTTGCATGGTATGAACCCCTAGACCTTGGAACTATTTTGTGCCATTTCACTGCCTTCGATAGTGTTTTTCTTACATGATATGTTCGCGTGCACCCAAATGGGCATAGTGGGGTGTCTTATCACATCGCGTAGGGATCTTTCAAATAAAAAAGTTAAAAAAAAAAAAAAAATGGTTCATTTTTTTTTCGTCTTACGTAGTTTTTGATGGATTTTAATTGATCAAAAAAAGTTTGCATGAGCAGTTTGCAAAAACATAATCACCAAACACATTTTTATGTTTTTCGTTCTTTTGGGGGGGGGGGGACAGATATTCAAGCAACAGGTTCTTCTCTAGTTTAATTAACCGTTTTTCCATAAGTAACACGCCGACATTTACCATTCACAAAAATTCTGTTTACATTAGGGAGGGGGCGGTGGTGGTGTTGGGGCGTCCCCGCCCCTCGCCCTCCCTAATGTAAACAGAATTTTTGTAAATGGTAAATGTCGGCGCGTTACTTATGGAAAAACGGTTAATTAAACTGCAGAAGAACCTGTTAAACTACACAAGTCCTATAATTGAATACCCCCACCCCAAAAAAAAGAACGAAAAATATGAAAATATGTTTGGTGATTATGTTTTTGTAAACCGCTTGTGAAAACTTTTTTTTAGTACAGTTAAATGGATTGGTAAACAGCAAAACAAAATAAAATAAATACGATAAGCAAAAGTTCAGCTAGAATTCATCACTGTCAACTTTCTCTCTTAACTTCCAGCACGTGTTCTCCCCACTGCCTCTGCCAACAGGCATTTTATCAGAAAACTGACCCCATTCCATTTGCATACGTGCGCAGTGGAAGATGAGATCTTGTGAGATTCCATGAGGCTACACCTTATAAATCCATTGCTGCCATCTTTAATTTTTCTCTCTCTCAGATCCCATTGATTATTACATTCAACTCTACACCCCCCCCCTGGTCTCCAGACCACACATGTGGCATGGTGGACATGGTCGTTTATTGCGGGCACTCCTACGAAGGGGGATTGGCTGGACTACTTCATTTTCATTGGAGTTCTCAGAAGAGGCATCGGAACCATTGGCATCAGCGTTAGGGCACACAGTCATACCATCAGGCTGGACTTCTTCATCTTCATTGGAGCTCTCAGAAGGTGTACTGGAGCTATCGGCATCAGCGTTGGGGTTTTGCAGTCATACCATCATAGGGAATAGGTCGGATCCACAGGTCATCATTGGATGATTCACCATTACTGCTACTCGCCAACTGGTTCATGTTTAGGGCAGGCCGGATATCCTTCACATGGCGTGGGGTACTATCAACTGATGATGCCAGTGATTCACCCTCTTTGAAAGCTGTTGGTACATCGATTATTGGGAGGCTTCACCCAGACAGTGTCCCCTAACTCATACGGCTCTCGAATTTCCTGCCGATCAGGCAGACGGGCGTTAATGTCCTTGATGCGCATTCAATAGCAATGGATCGCATTGGTGGGTGTCCTTGCAGCAGTCATGCCATCCTTTGGAGTTGCATTATATCTATAGACCACCTCTGCAATCGTGCATTGTTTTCTTGCGGCGATCCTCTTCACGCTTCGATGGCACCGCTCTGCTATGCCATTGACACTCGGTACATACGCACACGTGTCTGAGCTGGATTCGCCACTTGTCTACAAAACGTCTGAACTTCCCACTGCAGAAGGCCGTGTCATTGTCTGTGAGGATCTCTTCAGGCGGCCCCCTTTCATAAAATATGGAATCCAATTCACGGATGACACTGGAGGAATCCTGTCTTATTAACGGGCGCCAGATTGCGAACCTTGATGGTCCACAATCGATCAGGGTGAGGAAGTGCTGGCTGCCGTAGTGGGTTATGTCCATATCCAGTCGGCTCCAAGTCATGTCTACTCCCAGCTGACCTTTCCGCCATCTGGCCGGAGCGGGGTCGATTGACTGGCATCTTTGGCATTCCTTGACTACCGCTTTCACTGCACTTTTGAACACCGACGGATTGGACAACTGCACAAAATAACATGTTCGTCTCACTCCGGGGTGTCCACTGAAGTGGTGTATCTTCCTGATTTCATCCGCCACCTCAATAGAGGCGGCACATAATGGTACTAGCTCGACTTTCTTCTTCATGGTGTCATAGCATCTCTGTGGCACCCGAGTGAGTCTATCAGCAATGTTGCAATTTGAAGTGACCAGTACCGCATCCACAGACAGGTTGTACTCTGTGACCAGCTTTTTTATGGTCTCCAACCTCCATCTGATCAGCATCTCACCTTAGTGTGCACCCTGATCTTACCTGTCAGTGTGTCTGATATCCAATGGTACACGCATAGTGAATCTGTGTGTATGCATGATTTCCTGACTTTCCACTGGAGTGCCAGGTTGATACCTTTTATCACCGCATTGAGCTCTGCCAGGTTGATATAAGCAGCATCATTCGCCGGTTGCAACCAGCAGGCATCCTGAATTGCAACCCCATTCTTTTCCAACAGCACACCAATTGCCAGAAAGCTCACATTCACCCACACGTTCAGTTTGTCTCCCTGCACGCACCAGTCTCTTTTGGCGGGGTCATCCTGCTTTACCCTTATGATGGTCTCCTTCACCATGCAAACCAACAGATCGTCAGCTGTTTCATCATCCCAGCCTTTGGTGACTGCGCTTGCCCTCCTTTTTATGATGCCTGTTGCCACACGAGTCCATCCACACACTGGTAGGTGCCCCATAAGTTTTCTACACAGGGAGAATACTGCTCGCCTCGTGAAGACATCGGGCACTTCAGGAACTGTAGTTCCGCGCCTCCATTTCAAAGTCCCTCACTACTGTCGAACGTTCAGGCCTAAGACACGGACGCTATTCTCCAAACATTCTGGGTCCTTGCATGTCAAACCAAACTCAATCAGTTTGGACCTTACACGTGATGATGATACAATGTCTTTGTTCACATATATGTCATCAAGGTACGCCGATGTCCCATCTTTTATTGTTTCTTCCTGTGACAACACAGCGTTAATGATGGTCTTCATTATTTGGGGTGCCACGTTCAAACCGATGCCTAGTCTGGTAAGGCAGTACTTCCTGCCAGCAAACACTACTGTCTGAAATGGCCACATTGTTTCACTGATTCGGACCAGCAGGTATGCTTTTCTTAGATCCAACAAGGACAAATTAGAACCCTGTTGGCGCCACTCTCGTAACTTGCTGGCACAAACGTCAGCATCTGCCTTGAATGCATCAACATGCGCGTTCAGTTCACGGTAGTCCATCACTGGCCTCACCTTTGCTTTGTTGTGCTGAGTGACCGCCATCAGCAGAATCAGGCCTTTGGGAGGTCCAAGTTTCTCATAAGGGTAGGGAATTAACCAACCATCCCTGATCCAATCACGAAGTTCCTCTTCATATGCAAGCCTTATTTGGTCGGGCACATGGTACTCTGTTACCTCATTTCGCAGTTTTGCTGGTCCCTGGTTTTCCGACCACTTCCACGCGGCTGTCCAAGCCTTCTGCTGCTGGTCAAACTCGACAATAAAGTCTGGCTGATCAATCTTCAAAGCAGCACACACTGAAACCTTCTCCTGTAACTGTATCGCCCCCGTCTGCGTTATGTGAGCACCATCTAGGGCTCTGATCGCGTCATAGTCTAGAAGAAGATCAAATCTCAGCGGTTTCTCGAGTACTACTAGCGCTTTGATGTTAGCTGAATTTCCAGTTTTAGTGCGAATGTTCACAGCACCCACCTCGCAACATGTCCGCGTCGCTTCAGTGGGGGTGGTTACTCTAGTAGTCTTCTTCTTCCAAGTGCAGCAGAGGTCCGCACTCACTATGGTGCGAGAGCACCCAGAGTCGAGGAGTGCTGAGCCATGGCCACCAAGAGTAAGAAGAAGGCCTGTTAACTGAAAAATGTCTGCAGGCAAGATGTCATACTGTCAGTACTATATGAGGGCCATTTGAAAAAGAGCAATAAAACATTTTTAAAAAGAAAAAGAAACACAATTCGATTAATACTGAAACTGAACTTTATTCAATATAAAATATAAATATTATCTATGTAAAATTAAGTAATTTTAAAGCAATATACAATTTAATACTGATAAAACTGAATTATGAATTTAGAGAACAAACAATAAAGAAACATTAAACACAAATATTTTTTGGCCTTCAGAACAAGATCACAGTGTAGTATCTGTTTTGATGCTACACTTTACCTTTTCTATCCTCGGTCGGTGGAGGAGAAATCTTTCATGACAGACAATTTTTTTTTTGTTCCTATCCAGAGTGCCCCTTATTGGGAAGCTGGATTTTGCCCACAAGATTATATGTTGAAATATTTAAATAACTATTACTTTAAATACAGAAATTATATTTAAAGTTTTGGTTTTCTGTTCTTCTATGTCCATTTTTCCCATGTTTTTCATCAAAATGTGTAGCATATTAGTTGTCTCACAGGCCATCATCAGTGATTGCTCACTGGCAGTAACCTGTGGTGTTCCCTGGAGACTAAGTGACAACAAGTCTCCCCAGATTTCCAGTCTTCTCCACCTCTTGGCCACTTATGCAGATGATTGCATGTTATCGCAACAGCCGTTGTCACTGATTTCTCGTTGGCAGCGGCCATTAGTGTTTTCCGGGGTTTGGGTGACAAAATGTCTCCCCAAGGTACCAGATTTGAACTGCACACTTCCAGTGGAGATTTGGTTAGTACTCTCCCACCTCGGTCTTTTCATCCTCCCTAACCCTTCACAACTAGTTGGAGTAGCGCCAGTCGATGTCATCTACACCAGTTTTTTATTATTATTACTATCATTATTATGATAATAATAAGGGTGCTTGTGCAGTGTACGCACTTGTATTTTAAATATTATTTCCAAGTTAAATTAAATTTTGAGTTTGTATTACTGTACACATAGATTCAAAAAAGTTGTCAAAAAACAAATATATAATAAATAAATGTTATCAAAGGCAAGATAAGTTACTTTTTTATCTAACTGGATACGTTTTTAGGGGTTTGTATTATTATACACATAGATTCGAAAAAGTGGTCAAAATCAAATATCTACCAAATAAATGTTATCAAAGGCAAGATAAGTTACTCTTCTACCTATCTAGAAAGGTTTTTAGTGGTTTTACTCACTTTAAAACGGGTAATCGCTTCGAAAATCATACAATGTTTATCGATATAGTTTATTTGTTATATATTTGTTTTTTGACAACAAACCTGTCGTGTAAATTATTTACAGTTAAAATGTTATAAAAAACAAAAACGTGAAGTTTTAAATATATTTCAAAGAAATAAATTACGCCCGGTGCTAAAATATTGAAAATTCACTGTTCGTAAAAAAAAAATAACAATAAAAAAAATGCCATGAAAAATGCTAACTATATTTGGAAATACTCAGTGAAATGTTTTATTTATTATTAAAAGAACGGACTGAAAAATATTGTATAAAAATTGTTTGCTTTGCAGTAAAAAAAAATAAATTAAATTAAATATTCAACTTTCTCTGATAGAAATTAAAGGTTCAAAAACTAGTTCACTTACTATATTTTGTTAGATTAAAATTCTCCCAATGGACAATTATGATAATTATTATCCAAATGGAGAATTGTTCTTTCTCTTTAGAACATACATGGACAATCGGTAACACATATTGGTAGCCATGGATAATCGGTAGCCATATTTTTTTGCCTATTAGTGTCACAATGTGGTTGAATAGTGGAAGCTGTCTATACCTAAAACTTAATCAAGAATTGACGTTACGCTGTCATATGCATCGGCCTTCTTTTTACTCTCAGTAGCCACGGCTAAGCACAATGTCTCATTGACATAGACCTGAATGGTCGGAAGCGCCTCGTCTAATTTCTGTTTGAAGAAGAGGTCAATGCTGGCACCTTGTCCCCGACCCTGTTTCCTGAAAAATCCCGGGCCATATGACCAGTCTTATTACATTGGTAGTAGCGAATAGCTGTCAGTCGCTGCCGGCAGTTCCTCGCAATGTGGCCCTGGCCATTGCACCTATAACACATGACTTCACCACGCAGGCCAGGCCCCTGAGACGGTCTATCATCACTTGATGCGGGCTGTGCATCAGTGACTACCAGTTCTCTCATCTCATAAGTATTCTTGATCACGGTCCTGGCCTGGTCTACCATGTCATTAAGGGACAATGAAGCTATGCTTGAGCTAGCCCGCAGGAGTTGCTTTGCTTCGGTTGGGAGCCCTACCAAAAATTTGTATACCAAGGCCCGCTCAGGCAGCCCACCAAACAACACTGTCAACTTCGTCAGCTCGGCCAAATAAATGTTGACAGTTTCACCGGAATGCAAGGTTCTTGCCTCAAATTAATAGAGGAACCACGTGATTAGTGCTCTTCACACTAGACAACAGGCAATGCAGTTCCACCTTCTCCACCTAGTCAAGTACTGGGGTCGAGCCATCGAATTCCAGTATTAATTTAAGGTCGGACTTGCCCCCATTACACTGAAATAGCTTGCAGTTAAATGGGCTATTAAACACCAAAACAAAATAAATACAATAATAATAATAAATAAGCAAAAGTTCAGCTAGAATTCGTCACTGTTGACTTTTTCTCTCGACTTCCAGCACGTTTTTGCAACTGCGTCTGCCAACAGGCATTTTATTAGAAAACTGACCCCATTCCATTTGCATACGTGTGCAGTGGAAGATGAGATCTCGTGAGATTCCACGAGACTACACCATTGCTGCCATCTTTAATTTTTCTCTCTCTCAGATCCCATCCGAAGGTAAGTTGTATGACCGAACATTAAACACACACGCGGGCACTTTCTTCTTTGATTATTACATTCAACTCTAAATTTAGATCAATTAAAAAGCATTAAAACTACATTTTTTTAAAACTTGATTTGAAATGACCGCTTAAAGATTCCTACGCGATATTATAAGACACCCCACTATGCCTGTTCGCATGCAAACGTATCATGTAAGAAAAACACTACCGAAGGTGGTGAAATGGCACAAAATAGTCCTAAGGTCTAGGGTTCATACCATGCAAACAGTAAATTTGCGGCAGGTTTGATTATCAGATTTGTTGTCAGCAACCTCGAATGCCCCTAAAAAAACAAATTAAAGTGGTTGATGTTCAGTTGTAGTGAAAGGTAACATTTTTTTTTAATAATAATAATATCATCATCATCATCAAGCTTTAATTTAACCTGAAAAAACTATTTAAAAATAGCGCGGTGGCAAAAGTGTATATGCACCAATATTTTTTTTTTTTTTTATTGGGGATCAGTTTTCAAGTATAACATTCTACTAAATTGAACACGTACTTTGTGGCCATACCGAGAAAAATATTGCAAGATTGTTTATTCCCGTCTAAAAGGTAAATTTTTACTTTCTTTCCAACTCGATGACGACTTTTATAGGTTTTTGAGAATGCTGAAAATGAATATCACAGTAATGTCCTGTTCTGCGTCGGATTTAATAAAAAAATTTTAATAGTTAATTGAAACGAAATTGAATACAAAGTTTGCTTGTATAAAGAAAAAATTACAAAAAATATTTTTAAAAAAAAAACACGTTTTTCGGGGGGGGGGGTACGAGTAAAACATCTGACAATTTAACGGGTCTAAACTTTACTGTAATTTTACTGTAACATTTTTTTTTTTTTTGTAAAATTTTACAAAAGGTTCATTCTTGGAGTGGGCATTTTCTTATAGTTGGGAATCTCTCAAGCGAGACTACGCGAATGAGAGAGTGGGGAGGAAGGGAGTTAAGAAAGTTTTCTTTCTAACCGTTGTTTTTAGGCCGGAATAAACACCGGCCGCGTGAGAGAGTCGCAATATTTTTCTCGGTAAGGTCAGAAAGTACGTGTTCAACGATAAAATTGAAAACTGATCCCCGACGATAAAATGCATAAAAATATTTTTTTCAATTTTTTTCTTTTTAATCCGAAAGTTAAGTTTGTAATCGACAATCGATGAGATTAACGTGAAAAAGGAAAAATGTAAGTTTTAGTTTTAAAAACTTACTAAAATTTGCGAGTTAAATCCACCTTAATGCTTGTTGGTTTCTTCGTAAACAAGTTAGACATTTTAATATTTTATTAATAATTAGAAAAATATTTCGTGATTGTTCGAAATTTGAAAGCAATTTGAACGTATTTAAATTGTCGAACAGAAAGTCAAGTTTCTGTCAAAGACCAACTCAATGCTTTTCTTTAGAACTGAATTACAATTCACGTTCAAGCAGACAGCATAATTTAAAAAAGCAAGAAAACCCAAAATGGAATTAAAAGATTATTGATCAACACGAATAGATACAGCTAGTTTGTGATTAAATTAATTTTGTTCTTAAATTGCATTTCTTCTTAAATAAATTTCTGATTTACTTTTTTAAATTGTGAAAATTTAACTGTAATTTAGTGATTGAATTGCTGGTTGCCTAAAAACAATCTGTTTTTAACTAAAACTTTATTCCTTTTCCGGTAATTCTTTTTTGGGACACCAGCACACTAGCACGCCAAAAAAAAAAAGTATGCTAAATTTCATTCCGTCATGGAAACAACTTTCAAGAGTAATTCTTTTTTGAGACTCCAAAAAGTATGTCAGTGCGCCAAATTTCATTCCGTCATAAAAACAACTTTTATAAGAAATTCATTCTCACATCCCAATTTCATCCCGGCAGAAGAAAAAGAATTCATAGCTTTCAAACTCCAAATTTATTCACAACTAACAGCAATACAAGTTTCTTTGGTTCTGGTATTGTCCTTTTGCAAAACGGTGACCCAATTTGCCTCCATATGTCTTCTGGCGTGACTTCTGGAAAATCTACAACAGTGTAGTAAATAATGGGCAATCAACAATTCTCCCACTAACCAACAATCACGAGGTTGTTTGCTCAGCAACCAACAAGGCTAATATGCTTGCCAGTCGGTTTGCCTCCAACTCCACACTGGACCTTTCCAACCACACCCTGCCTGACTTTCCTTTGCGGAGAGACGCCACGCTAGACGATCTGAAAATCACCCCTGCTCAGGTGCATGCTATCATAAAAACTCTTGACACTTCAAAAGCATGTGGACCTGTAATATATTGGACAGGATTATCTCCCTTGCACTTCAATGAACTACGGATTATCTCCCTTGCACTTCAATGAACTACCACTAGAGGGCGGGACAGTCTTGAAATCTTTTTCTTTAGAAAATAAAAGGACCGGGAGACGATCTTTCCCTACGAGACGTACCGTCTGCCGATCTATCTATAATGTTATTTTGTCTTGTGCATTTTTATTCATTATGCATTGTTAATGTTGATATACTTCAATTGGCGACGAAGAACGAATAATGCGGAGGAGTAACAAGACAATTTAAAATTAAAAGCGAACACCCACAACAAATCGAACGAGGAAAAGTTGCCGAGTAGCGGATAAAAATGGCTTTATTAGGCACCATTGGAGAATGGAATAGTGCGGAAGAAGAATGGTCGCACTATATTGAGAGAGTAAAGTTTTTTTTTACTGCCAATGATGTGTTGAATGAAGGTAAGAAACGTGCTATATTTTTGTCGGTTATTGGGGCAAAAAATTATGCTATTCTCAGGGGTTTAGCCGAAAACAGGCCAGAGCAGAAAACATTTGAAGAACTATGTATTCTGATGGAGAGGCACATCAGGCCGGCCCCCAACGAGATACATGAATGTTTCTTATTCAACACGAGAGACAAACAAGAAGGTGAGTCCATTAGTGAATATGTGGCCACACTGAGAAAAATGTCGGAACATTGCAACTTTGAAGAAAAAGTAAATGAACACATACGTGATCGTTTGGTTGTGGGAGTGAAAGATGAGAAGATACAGGAGCGCTTGCTGGGCGAAAGAATGCTAACTTTGCACAAGGCCATTGAAATAGCAGTGTCTATGGAATTGGCAAGGAAATATTCCAAGTTGATGTTGGGAGCACAGACGAGTGGAAGTGAAACGTCCGTACACAGGTTACCATTAAAACGAGAGTGTTATCGTTGTGGAAGCACTGGCCACCAAGCGGACAAGTGCCAGTTTAAAAACAAGGAATGTTTTAAATGCAGGCGAATAGGGCATACTCGTCGGAAGTGTAGGCAAGAAGAGAGCAGGCCTCCTAACTCTGAAAAACGAGGTAAGGAAAGCAGGATGGTGAACAATGTGGAGGAAAATTGTTGTGAAGAAATGTAAATAAATATGGAAAGGCTAGACTTGCACACAGTTGCTAACCTGCGGACACCACCAGTATTAGTGGAACTGCTAATTAATCAAGAGAAAGTGGTCATGGAAGTGGACACTGGAGCTGCATGCACAGTAATGAGCCTAGAAAAATTCAATAAAATTGGCCAAGTTCGTGATCTAAAGGAAAGCCATGTCAAGTTGAGAACGTACACTGGTGAATTAGTGAAACCACATGGGACCACAGACGTGGAAGTAATCCAGGAAGGGTTAAAGCATCGACTACCTTTGCTGGTGGTGAAAGGTAATGTACCGACACTTCTTGGCCGCAACTGGTTGAATAAGGTAAAGCTGGATTGGAGAAGCATGTTTCCTTTATACCAGGAAGATTCCCCTTCGAGGTTGGAAAGGCTTTTAAAAGAATTTGATTCGCTGTTCAGTGAAGAAATGGGGTGTTTAAAGGATTTTAAGGTCAAAATACCCATTGATAAAATGGTGAGTCCCAAATTTTGTCGGGCAAGACCAGTACCTTATGCCATAAAAGCGGATGTGGAAAAGGAGCTAGATCGCCTGGAAAACCAGGGAATTTACAAAAGAGTGGAATACTCTAGGTGGGCTGCCCCCATTGTACCGGTTGCCAAAAATAATAATGAAGGCATCCGGATCTGTGGAGATTACAAACAAACAGTAAACTGGGCATCACCATGTGACTATTACTCTCTTCCTCGGACAGAAGATATATTTGCTACTTTGAAAGGGGGTCAAAAATTTAGCAAGCTCGACTTGAGCCATGCCTATCAGCAGCTGGAATTGGATGCAAAAACCCAGGAACTGCTAACAGTAAACACTCACCAAAGATTATACCAGCCCACCAGACTACAATTTGGGGTACACAGTGCTACAGGGATTTTTCAAAGGGAGATGGACAAAAGATTGAAGAACATTCCTTTTTGCAAGGTGCGTGTGGATGACATCCTGGTTTCAGGTAGTGATGACAGTAGTCATCTGAAGAATTTATACAGTGTATTTGCTGCTCTAGATAAGGCCGGATTAAAATTAAAGAGAAGTAAGTGCAAGTTTCTCCTTCCTGAAGTGACAAGTTTCAGAATTAGTAAGGAAGGCATAGCGCCTCTTCCAGACAAAGTAGCCACCATGACAGAGGCACCTCGACCGCAAAACATCACAGAATTAAGAGCCTACCTAGGGGCACTTAACTATTATCATAGTCATTTGCCAAACTTATCAACTATACTTGAACCGCTTCACAACTTAATGAGGAAGGGTGCTCCCTGGGTATGGGGTGCTGAACAAACCAGGGCTTTTGAAGAAACAAAGAAAATGCTGTGTTCTGCACCTCTTTTAACTCATTTTGATCCATCTAGACCGATTCTGGTGCAAGTAGATGCTTCTCCCTATGGACTGGGAGCTGTAATGGCTCACAAAATGGAAGATGGAAGGGAGAAACCAGTATGCTACGTATCACGAACACTGTCTGAGGCAGAACGGAATTATGTGCACATTAAGAAGGAGGGGCTGGCCCTAGTCTTTGCGGTAAAAAAGTTGCACCAATATCTGTATGGGAATAATTTTACGTTGTTCACTGACCACAAACCGTTATTGGGGTTGTTTGCTGAAAACAAGCCGATCCCTTCTCTTGCTGCTGCCAGAGTTCAACGCTTGGCCATATTTCTGGCTGCCTATAATTACAGGTTGGAGTATCGTGCCGGGTCCCTTAATGGAAATGCAGATTGCCTCAGTCGTCTTCCAATCAGTGTGCAGGAGCAAGATGTCACACCTAATTCTAACAGGATACACATGATGAACTGGGTTGATGCTCCAGTGACTGTGGCGGCAGTAAGATTGGAGACAAGAAGAGACCCTACTTTGAGTCGGGTGTACGAATACATCCTGAATGGCTGGAGTAGGTGTATTCCAGACACGGCAATGAAGCCCTACTTCAACAAACGGACAGAGTTGACATGTGAAGATGGTACCGTATTATGGGGGAGTAGAGTAGTAATTCCGGCTATACTCAGAACAAAAGTGTTGCAGCAATTACATCAGACACACATAGGGATCGTGCGAATGAAGGCCCTTGCTCGCAGCTATGTGTGGTGGCCAAATCTTGATGCAGATATTGAGAGAGCCGGTAAAGCTTGTGGAACCTGCATACATTATCAAAGCAATCCCGGCAAGGCTCCCATTCATTGCTGGGAATATCCAAGTTCACCATGGGAGAGAGTCCACTTGGATTATGCGGGTCCATTTTTGGGGCACATGTTTTTGATAGTAGTGGATGCTCATTCAAAGTGGACTGAAGTTTGCATTACAAAATCATCTTCTGCTATGACCACAATTGAAAAATTGAGAGGGATCTTCGCAACTCATGGACTACCGGTATTAATTGTGAGTGACAACGGTCCCTGTTTTACAAGTGAAGAATTCAAAGCATTCATGAATGCTAATGGAATTCAGCACATTTTCACAGCTCCTTACCATCCTTCCTCGAATGGACTAGCAGAACGCAGTGTACACACCTTCAAGGAAGCGCTTAAAAGGATGAATACAGACGGCAAGACAACACGTGAAACCAAGGTGAACCGATTTTTATTCACTTATAGGATAACTCCAAACTCATCAACTGGGGTTTCTCCTGCCGAGCTGATGTTCAAACGGCAGTTACGAACAGCGTTTCATTTGGCAAAGCCAGACACGTACAAGGCTATGGATGTAAAAAATAAAATGGAAAGGGGGAGCAAGGTAATGGTGCCGCTCCGTGAATTTAAAGTAGCCGATCCTGTGCTTGTGCGTAACTATGGATCTACTCAGCGATGGATTGAAGGTACCATTACCAGACAGTTGGGAGCAGTGAATTTTTAAGTGGAAACCGGTAGAGGGCTAGTAAGGAGGCATGTGGACCAGCTTGTGAAACTCTCATCACCAGTAGCAGTGGAACTTACGCCTGAGATACAAGCAGATAATGCTGCAAAGAATCTTGAGAGTTTCGGCACACCTGAAGTTTCCAGCACACCCGACAGTCCTGAGGAAACTTTAATACCTGAGAGCAGGCATATGGAAGAGGTTGCAGAGACTCCAGCAGTGGTAGAAAAATCGGCATCACCACCCTCTCGCAAGTCGGGGCATATTCGGAGACCACGAAAAAAATTTGAAGACTATGTTCGTGATCCAGAGTAAGATTGAAGGGATGTAATATATTGGACAGGATTATCTCCCTTGCACTTCAATGAACTACCACTAGAGGGCGGAACAGTCTTGAAATCTTTTTCTTTAGAAAATAAAAGGACCGGGAGACGATCTTTCCCTACGAGACGTACCGTCTGCCGATCTATCTATAATGTTATTTTGTCTTGTGCATTTTTATTCATTATGCATTGTTAATGTTGATATACTTCAGACCCAATCTCATCTCAACTGTGCTATTAAAAAAGTGCTCAGCTGAAGTAGCTCCAGTTCTCTCCAAACTCTCCAACAAATGCCTTAATGAAGCTTGCTTTCCGGGCTGTTGGAAAACTGCTTCTCTGGTACCAGTATTCAAGAATTCTGGCGAAAGAACTGACCCATCAAATTATCGCCCCATTAGCCTCCTCCCACTTTTTGCCAAAATATTTGAGACCATAATTAACCATGCTCTAGTCCGTCACCTTACAGATGCTAAACTTCTGACTGACAAACAATATGGATTTAGACAAGCCCGTTCCACAGCAGACATTCTCACTGTAATCTCTGAACGTATATACCATTCACTGGACAAAGCAGGGGAGAGAAGAGCGGTAGCTCTAGATATATCTAAGGCTTTTGACAGGGTATGGCATGAGGGTCTCCTCAGGAAAATTAGATTATACGGTATCACTGGTAGAATACTTAACATAATTAAATCCTTCTTAGATAAGAGAAAAATCCAGGTTGTCCTCGACGGTCATACATCTAAACAATATGATATAAATGCGGGAGTGCCTCAGGGGTCTATCCTTGGACCTCTCTTATTCCTAATATTTATTAATGAACTCCACGACAAAATTGCCTCTGAGATAGGTATATATGCTGATGACACCACACTCTATAACAGGCATGACAGGAAAACAAATGAACACATATCTAAAGATATGGCAAAAACACTAGAGGAGGACCTCCAATCTGTAGTGGAATGGGGACAAAAATGGATGGTCAGATTCAATGCTGCCAAGACTAAACTGGTTTCCTTCAATAATTACAAGAAACCTTCTCTGCCACCAATAGCAATGGCCAGTGACTATCTGAGAGTACATCTTTCAAACTGCTTGGGCTAACGTTCACAGGAAACATGAGTTGGAACAATTACATTAAAAGCATTGCCAGGGCCGCTGCGAAGAAGGTAGGCTCTCTCTCCCGTGCTAGAAAACCACTAACACCCGAAAGTATCCTGTACCTCTATAAGGCCACCATTCGCCCATGTATGGAGTATTGCTGTCACATTTGGGCTGGTGCATCTGCTACTAATCTCTCGCTCCTGGACAAGGTTCAAAACAGAGTCGCCAATCTGATAGGCCCTGAACTGGCATCTAAGCTTCAGCCTCTGTCCCATCAACGAAATGTTGCATCCCTCTGCCTGTTCTACAAGTATTTTAATGGTGAATGCCCTGGCGAACTGCAGACACTTATGCCCCACGACGTAGACAAACCCGAAGGCAGCTAAATCCCACCCCCACACAGTAGAGATGCCTAGATGTAAAAGATCTTTCTACTCCAGTAGTTTCTTCCCCAGAGCCGCTAGACTCTGGAATTCCATTCCAGGTCCCTGCTTCCCCAACTGTACTGACATGCAGAAATTCAAGTGTAAATGCCCAAATCCCAACATAGTACCTCAGTAGCTGTTGCCCCTGATAGTAGCCCCCTACACCAAAGTGGTAATGTGCTTGTTTGGGGTGAAAATGTAATTTAAAAAAAAAGAATGTGTTCCTAGAAGAATTAACTTAGAAAAATCGGTTTGTTTGAAATTTATTTTTGGAACTATTTTGCTAAACTATCTTTCAAGAACGGTCGGAAAATCTATTCTCAGTCAATATTTATTCCATAACTACCTATTTTTCATACCTTATCATGCCTGACTTGCTAAATTTTTCGTTGCTTAATTTTCCGGCCACCGTTTTCAACACACAACTTCTTTTTCATCCAAAAAAAAAAAAAAAAAAAAAAGGCTTTTTATTTATATTTAAATATCAGCGCTTTTGTAATCGTTGTAATTGTGCTGAGGGAGACAAATAATTCAGTTTTTCATTTTAGACGCTAATTATTTTTTTTCCGACTACTTTTTCTTTTTTTTTTTTTTCGACGACATTGTATTTTTTTCTTAAATGAACAATTTGAGTAATTGTAAGAAAAAAATGATGGTAAATTTTTAACTAGTTTCCACCTTAATTAAAAACCTTTTAAAAATGACTTAAACAAGTTTTCGGGTACGCTAAAACGAATATCGCATTTAAATTTTCTGCAAATAAGTAGTTTTCCCGATATTAAGCAATGTCATTTCTTATATTATTGCTGGTGGCCACCTTGGTACGCAGTGTATCAGAATTTTGGGCGTGAATAATAAAAAAAAAAAACGTGTTTATAAAATATTATATTCGGTTTATTGGAAAGTGCATAAAATTTCACATTGACCCTGAAAATATCGTAAAAATTGAATAATAGAAAAATTTGGATAAACTTCTAAAGTTTAAAAATTGAAAAATACTTAACTCGTAAAATTCAATTGATTTCATAACTGTTTTTTTTTTTTTAAATAAAAAAATAATATTTCTATTACTTTTTATACAACTTAAATAGTTTATTTTAGAAGTATAATCCATAAAGAAAATAAACAACCCACTTTTAAAAGAGAAATTACGAGTTTTTTTAATATTTTATTCGCAGTTTCATGTTCGGAGTGTCAAAAATTCCCCCCCCCCCCAAATTCTGATACACTGCGTACCAAGGTGGCCACCAGCAATAATATAAGAAATGACATTGCTTAATATCGGGAAAACTACTTATTTGCAGAAAATTTAAATGCGATATTCGTTTTAGCGTACCCGAAAACTTATTTAAGTCATTTTTAAAAGGAAAATATTAAGGTGGAAACTAGTTAAAAATTTACCATCATTTTTTCTTACAATTATTCAAATTGTTCATTTACGAAATGTCTATTAAAAAGTAAATAATTAATTTACTCACCAAAGTTTTATATTGAAGCTAAGGTAAGCGCGTTGGGCATTACAACGAGCATCTCGCTTACGATTAATTTTTCAAAACATTTATACGAAAGTAAACATCTGGAAAAATCAATTAAAAACAAACAAATCATCAGACTTAGCTCTTTGTAATAGATGTGAATTTATTTGCCTGGAATATCTCACTCGTGTTATTTTTTAGTCCGAAAATAAATCCTTCCTGACCGGTTCAATGTTTTTTGACGTCACGTTGGATATTAATTTTTTTAGGAAATGCGTCGAGTAAGGAGCTGAAGGAAAGATAAGAATGTTTTTCTTTCTTTTTGTGTATTGTTTCATCAATGGGAAATCAGCACAAGTGTGTTGCGGCTGTTTGCGCACAAGCGACGGAGCGTGACAGAAACGCGTTTTAACTCTTCGGGTGCCGAGTAAAAAGAGACCGAGAGAGTTCTTGAATTTTGGCGCCACGCCTTTTTTTCGGAGCTCTCCGGAAACGGTGAAATGTTCAAATGTCCTGACAAAATAAATTCCCGGGTAGACGCTACATACCCCCCTACTAGACAGTATGTCGAACAAAAGAAAGTGGAAAAGTCACTGGGTATACACAGCAAATCGATGAGGACGTTGCACTAATCTGCCCGATTTGGTAGAAGTTGTACTTACTGGTGAATTGCAGTTTCCGTTCTGAACTGCAGTGTTTTGTGTCCGTTTGCGTGTTAACACATCGTCATCCAGAATAGCTTTCTTCAGGCGATCAACACTGACTGAATCTCGTCTTCCGTCAATGTCGATAACGAAAAACTTTGAGTAGCGTTTCAATACCTTAAAGGGACCGGAATACGGTGTTTGCAGTCGAGCTCACGAGCTGTGCCTCCATCGTTCCGAACAAACACATGAGTCCACGATTGTATGTCTTTGGGGACGTGAGTGCGTGTGTTCTGTGTTCTCGGGGCAACGTTAAAAGGTTTCGCCAAGTATTCCCTCACACGAGAGGTATAACTTGTTGGGTCAGGCATGCGTGTAGGAGTGGTCGGTGCGACCATCTGTCCAGGAAGAGTCAGCGTTGTTCCGTAAATCATTTCGGCAGGCGTAAAGCCAATATCTGCTTTTATGGTGGATCTGATGCCTAATAGAATGAAGGGGAGGTACTCTGTCCACCTGTTAGGGTCGGAATGTGCTCTAATAGCTGCGTTCAACTGACGGTGCAGACGCTCGATCATGCCGTTTGCCGCCGGGTGGTACGAGGTAGTCCTTATGTGTTTGATTCCCAGTAGGCGAGACAACTCAGAAAAAAGATAGGAATCGAATTGTCTGCCCCTATCGGTTGTGATGGTGTGAGGCAGTAGGCAACCATAACGCGATATCCAATGTGTAACCATGGCTCGGGCAACAGTTTCTGCGGAAATATCTGCGATGGGGATGGCTTCAGGCCATCTAGAGAATCTGTCGATGCAAGTCAATAAGTATGTGCAATTTCTCGAATGTGGGAGTGGACCCACTAAATCTATGTGAACGTGTTGAAATCGTGCCTCAGGGGTTGCGAAGGTAGCAAGGGGACTTTTAATATGCCTCTGTACTTTCGATTTCTGGCAAGGGACGCAACTCTTGGTCCATTCGCGAACGTCTCGGTTAATGGCTGTCCAGATGAAACGAGAAGTCACCAGCTTCTGCGTGGAACGAATGCCAGGATGTGACAAGTTGTGTAATTGAAAGAAGACAGCTCGCCTATGCTTAAGGGGTACATAGGGGCGTTCATGACCGTTCGAAACATCGCACCATATTGTCTCGTTGGAACAAGGTACTGGGACTTGCTTGAAAGTTAGATTTTCGGAGTGACGTAAGCGATTTAGTTCTTCGTCATCCCCTTGGTCGATGGCGCTCTGGTGAAGGTCGATTCCGTTAATCGCTTGAATGGCATTGGGTTTAAGTCTGCGCGGGCGCGCGCTCACAGGCGGTCTCCTTGTTTGGATATGATGAGTGACATCGTGTTTAACTTTGTCACCGTTAAACGTAGGACGAGTTAATTCCGGGAAACCTCGCAGAAAATCTGTATACGGATCCGTGGTGTCTTTACGTATAACTGGGCTGATCTCGGTCGACCCACTGATTATGCCTTGCACGGAACGTCCAGTGTTGTTATCAATGAGTTTGCCGCGTTTGACATCTACAAGGATGCCGAAATGGTGCAGAAAATCCGCCCCTAAAATCGGAACGGGTAGCTTTGCGACGATGAAGACCCAACGTAGTGCGCGCTGTAATCCAAGATTTAATGTTATCGATGTCTCTCCGTAAGTAGGAATGGAGGAGTGGTTCACTGCGCGTAGAAATATATTTGATTGCGGACGCTTCTCTTTCACGAACTTCTTAGGGATGATACTGACTTCCGCACCGGTATCAACGAGAAATCGTATACCAGTGGTTCTATCAGTCACGTACAGGGTGCGACGAATGTTGTTCTTGCCAGGAGTGTCTGCCGCTCCTACTGTCTGGCCTGGGCGTTTTCCCGAGAGACGTTTCTTCATATATGAACATGGCTGGTGGCATCGGTAAGCTCTTTCACAACGCGCGTGGTACTTGCAGAGCCCACCGCTGTTTTGAGTGCTGCTAAATCGCCGGGGACGGACTCGCTCAGTGGGGTGCTTATGCATTTTTGGTTTGAGCTGGAGGTCACGTAACTATTCACTCAAGTCGTGAATCATTTGAGCCTGTCGCTCTAGTTCCTCGCGTATATCCGTGGAGGAGTTTGCGACGTTAGGCGGGGCATCGTTAGAGCTGGGCGTGTGAACTGGGGCTATGGAAACTGTCACGTCCATAATTTTGTCGGCTAATTCCGCTAGCTCCTCGATGGTTGTGGAGTCATTCGAAGAGGCGAGTATCATTTGAATACTCGATGGCAGTCTATTAACGAAGAGTTGTTTAAGTATGTCCGGCGGTAGAACGCTTTCGCTCATTAATTGTTTCATCCGTCTCAGTAATTGGGATGGTTTTCGGTCGCCGAGTTCCTCTTCTACGAGAAGTTGATGAAGGCGTTTCTGCGGTGAATCGGTTGTCCTCCGAATCAATTCCGATTTGAAATAATCGTAGCTGATCGATCCAGGGGGTGCCATTATCAAGTCGCGGACTTCAGCCATCACTTCGTGCGTTAATGCGGCCACCACGTGGTTGAATTTCGTCACATCGCTCAGAATCCTTTGCGTGCAGAACTGGGCCTCTACGTGTGCGAACCATAATGTTGGATCGTGCGTCCAAAAAGGAGGAATCCCCAAAATGGCCTGAGTAGCCGTCGTTGAAGGAAGCGCCTCACTGTCCATCGTGGGGAACGCGTTGAAGAGAACGATGATCGCAGAAAATCTCCGTGAGATCCTTTATGCCTAGAAAAACCGGTAAAACTATACAAACACCGTGACAGCGAATTAACCCTAACCCTGTCACGGTGTTTGTATAATAATACCGAAAAACCAATGCGCCGCTAAGGTCGACATGTATGTCATTTCGGTGTGCGTGTAGTCGCTGAGAATTTTCCCTTGTGTGATTACAGGTAATATCCACATTTCCTTGCGTGTTCTGCCAAAGTCTGATGAAGAAGAGGGGTCACAAGTGAAGCGAGGTGCTCGCTGGGCAAAAACAACGAATAGCTCACTTACGATTAATTTTTCAAAACATTTATACGAAAGTAAACATCTGGAAAAATCAATTAAAAACAAACAAATCATCAGACTTAGCTCTTTGTAATAGATGTGAATTTATTTGCCTGGAATATCTCACTCGTGTTATTTTTTAGTCCGAAAATAAAGAAAAGAAATCCTTCCTGACCGGTTCAATGTTTTTTGACGTCACGTTGGATATTAATTTTTTTAGGAAATGCGTCGAGTAAGGAGCTGAAGGAAAGATAAGAATGTTTTTCTTCCTTTTTGTGTATTGTTTCATCAATGGGAAATCAGCACAAGTGTGTTGCGGCTGTTTGCGCACAAGCGACGGAGCGTGACAGAAACGCGTCTTAACTCTTCGGGTGCCGAGTAAAAAGAGATCGAGAGAGTTCTTGAATTTTAGCGCCACGCCTTTTTTTGTCTTTTTTTCGGAGCTCTCCGGAAACGGTGAAATGTTCAAATGTCCTGACAAAATAAATTCTCGGGTAGACGCTACACTATATCACAAATTGAAGATAAAAGATCAATATATATATATATATATATATATATATATATAATTTAAAACAAAAAAGTATTTTTTTTAGAAATTTACCTGTAAAGTGCGAAGTTTAAAACCTTTTTTTTTTAATACGTTTTTTTTTTTTTTTTTTTTTAATGAAACCTTGGTCCTTGCTCCTTTAATTAAAAAAAAAATAGGGTTTGAATTACATTTTTCGAGTAGTTATAAGCTTGGAAAGACAGGGGATCGAATTAATTCACAACCCCCATTTTGAAATGTCTATTAAAAAGTAAATAGTTAATTCACTCACCAAAGTTTTATATATCACAAATTCAAGATAAAAGACCAATAAATAATATATTCAAATTTAAAACTAAATAAGAGGTGTTTTTTTTAGAAATTTACCTGTGAAGTCCGAAATTTAAAACCTTTTTTTTAATCACGTTGTTTTTTTTTTGTTTGTTTTTTTTTTAAATGAAACCTTAGTCCTTGCTCCTTTAATTGAAAAACAAATTAGGGTTTGAATTACATTTTTCGAGTATTTATAGGCTTGGAAAGACGGGGGTCGAATTATTCAATATTTTTCACGAAGTTTCTGACACACCTACGAGTGCGAGTGCGCTCTTGCATGTAAACGTAACTTGGAAAACTATGCGCGAGCTCGCGCATACCAAAATGGCCATCAGCAATAACACAAGAAATGACATTGCTTAATATCAGGAAAACTACTTAATTGCAGAAAATTTAAATGTGATATTATTTTGCAGCATAACTGAAAACCTCCAAGAGTCGTTGTTTTTTTTTTGTTTTTTTGTTTTTTTTTTACGGAAAATGTTAAGATGGAAAACAGGTAAAATTAATCACAAGAAGGAAAAACCGACGCTAAAGTGCATAGTGCATATGAATGATTTTTTCGAGTATCTTTTTTATTAAGAAAACGCAACTTCGATTAATTGTAAGAAAAAAGATGCGACTATGTAAAAATGCAACTATAGTTGCAAATAGTTACGAGAATATTGAATTGTATAAGGGAGCAATATTGTTTTGTGTAAAATAAAAAACGTTGTTAATTCTTCTAAAAAGGTATTATTATTGTTATTATTAATATAATAACAACAACAACAACAACAACAACAACAACAATAACAATAATAATAATAATAATAATAATAATAATAATAATAATAAAAAAAATTAAAAAAACCCAACAATTTAGCATCCTAAATTCTCGCATGTAAACTGAACGAATCTTAGTAAAATGGAGTTGTCTCCCTTGGCACAATAACGATGGTTGCAAAAGCACCTAAATTCCTTTCAAATTTCGAACAGTCATGAAGTTGTTTTTGTTTTTGTTTTTTTAACTATTAACAGAATATTAAAATTACTGGCTTGTTTGAGAAAAATTTTGAAATTTAATCTAATTATTAAAATATCGTTGGTCACGAAATTTCTAATTGAATTAAATTGTTATGAAACTAAGATAATGTTTTAAGCATTATTAATAAAATTATTCCTATTTACTTGCCTTCCCACGAGGGCAGAGTTAGACACAAGGTGGTTTTTAATGTGGGGAAAATTTATCTCCCTAAAAAGGGGCACTGGATAGGAACAAAAATAAAAATTGTCTCATTCATGAAGGATTTCTCCTCCACTGACTGAAGACAGAAAAGGTGATACTACACTATACTCCTAGCTAAAAGGCCAAGCACGATAATTTATTAATATAATAATATAGATAATTTTATTAATGCAAGTCAAAACGCTGTGTGGAGAAGGGGCATCGACCGGCCTTCGAATTCAAGATGTTATCTATCCTTGACCCGAACTCTCCACGAGTGGAGAAGAGAAGTGCACTATCATGGCGGAGTCAATAAAAAATCTCACGTACATGATGAATAACCAAACGCTTGTTTCCTGTTGTCATTCCTCGTAATGTTCCTATATTTTAACTATACATGGTGTCAGAAGTCAGATTAAAACAAAAATAAAAGGAAGATACAACAACTCATCCCAAGTTAGGAACAAAAAACAGAAAAGAAAAAAACACAGTGAAGCCAAAAGATGTACACCCGCACTACAAGATAAATTTTAATAATATCTCAAAATGTCTAACCCAAACTCCAAGGCACACTAAAGTTGACCCAATGACTTTCATGTTGCAAATGCAATAACAACAACTTGCTATGCAACAACAACAACAACAACAAATTACGAACCCATGCCACCTATTTTGACCAGCCGATTGTTGTACCATCCACGTGTGAAACCTGTGCATCCAATTATTGAACCTAACTCATCGGATAATAGATGGTATTAGTTTTAACTAAACAAAAAATATATGAATAAACACAATTGCCCAATTACGTTTACACATTTATTATACACTGACAAACATTTAAACAACAATAAAACACAATACAATAGCAACAGTTCGATAAGACTCACCGACTGGTTGAAAAAGTTCTCAGAGCTCACCTCATGGTGGAACGAAGGTTCTCCTCTTCTTGAGAGGAAAAAGGCAACACGTCTGCCCGTGACCAAAGGGAAAAACCAACCTTAGAGCAGGGGAAGATTACTCCTCCCTGATGTCCTCTAATTTTTAGTCCCCTACAACACTCCCCCCCAAAATATGGAGTACTTTCAATTGAATGTTGTGTGAGAATTTTTTTTTTTTTTTTTTGTAGAGATAAAGTCTGTTAAATGGGCAGGCCATTTTACCTGTCTGCCCAAACGTGTTTTTTTATAAGGGCGTTTTTCCAATGTCACTTCGACTGGCATCCTTTGTGAGGGATCTACTTCTAAATATGCATCCTCGAGAGTTGCGGGTGTCAACCTGTCAATTGAGATATTTTGTTCTTCGTCCTTAATGAGGACGCTGAAATACTTCTTGTTTTTCTTGTTGACTTTAAAAGGTCTGCGGTACGGTGGTTGCAGGGTATGCGACCTAGCTGTATCGCGAACAAACACATGTGTGCATGTCTCTAGTGCCTTTGGCACATATATGTGTTAGCGCACTTGTTTATTCCTGATAGAGAATATGCCATTTTGGCCATGGTTCTTGTCAGTCTATCAACAAATGATGCAGGGTCCCAAACTTTATTTGGTGTATCACAAAAGTATTGTGCTGGCAGACGTAGTGTGGTACCATACAGCGCTTCTGCTGCTGAGCAATTCATATCCTTCTTCACTGCTATGTGCAAACCCAGCAAAATTAGAGGAAGGTGTTCTAACCACTTTTGTATTGCTGGTAAGCACTGCGCGTAAAGAGGCCTTTAGGCTGCGATGTAGACATTCGACTGCTCCGTTTGCTTGTGGATGGTATGCTGTCGTGTGTATACTTCTGGTGCGCAAAAGTCCTGAGAGTTTGTGAAACAGTTCGGACTTGAACTGTCTACCTCTGTCAGTTGTCACATTTTCCAGGACACCGAATCTTGCTACCCATCCAGCAAGGAAAGTTCTGGCTGTTGTGTATGCTGTCATATCCGGCATTGGTAAGGCTTCAAACCACCTTGAAAATCTGTCGACACATGTCAAAAGATTGCATTGGCCTTCACATGTCGTAAATGGACCGGTGATGTTGAGGTGTATGTGCTTGAACCTCTCATCAGGTACTGGAAATGTGCCTAGTGGCGCACGTGTATGTCTACCGACCTTGGCCTTTTGACACTGCATGCACTTCTTTGTCCATTCTCGCACGTCTGCTTTCATCCTCGGCCAGACATACCTGTCTGTCATCAAACGTATCAACGCATTGGCCCCTGGGTGTGATAACCCGTGTACCGCGTTGAATATGTCTTTCCTTAAGGATGCTGGAACATATGGGTGCAGTTTGTTAGTGCTGATATCACACACTATTTTTCTAGGGCTGTTGGGGTGTGCCATTTTCACCAGCTGCAGTGATGTTCCATTATTCTGCAGAAGCTTCTGCAGGTGCTCGTCTTTTTCTTGCTCCATAGCTAAGGTGTTGGCTTCAACGGAAGGTCCCAATGTGAAGGAGTTTATTCCTCGTGACAGTGTATCTGCTGGTATATTGTTAGCTCCCTTCACATGTCTGACATCCGACGTAAACTGTAGGATATAGTCCAACTGACGAACCTCTCGGGGAGAGTATTTGTCTGAGGAGGACTGCAGAGCGCCTAATAGAGGCTTGTGCTCAGTCACCAAGTAGAATGGCTGTCCCTCTAGGAGCTGCCGATAATGTCTTATTGCGGAAAACGAGGCCAACAACTCTCTGGAAAATGTGCTATAGCGTGTTTCTGCGTCAGTCAATTTCCTGAAGAAGAAAGAAATAGGTCGCCAGTTCCCATTACATTTTTGCTGCAGGACCGCTCCAATTCCAGTTGCAGATGCATCTACTGCCAGGCAAAGTTCACTATCGGGTTGAATGTGGGACAGCTTTGCGGTGTCTTCTAACATAGCCTTTACTTTGTTGAATGCTGCTATTGCTTCCTCCGATAGTGTAATGTTGCAGTTCTTCACATTTGTCAGCATACCTGTCAATGGCAAAAGTACTTGGGCAACATGAGGGAGAAACCTACGATAGAAGTTAACTAATCCTAAAAATTGCAGCAACTGTCTCATTGTAGCAGGGATAGGGAAATCTTGGATGGACTTGACTGTCTCTGGGGATGGGGAAATTCCCTTCTCTGAAATATGGTGCCCTAAAAATATAACCTCGGATTGACCAAAAGTACATTTCGATGAATTTAAAACAACACCATATTGGTTCAGGCGATCGAATACTTGATGCACATGATCTATGTGTTCCTGCCTATTTCTGCTAGTAATGAGGACGTCATCTATGTATGCACACACAAATGGCAAGTCTCGCAGAACCTGGTCTATAAAATGTTGGAACGTTTGAGCTGCATTGCGTAAACCAAATGGAACACACAAAAATTCAAACATTCCAAACAGTGTGGTAATTGCCGTTTTGGGAATATGTTCGGGCTCCACAGGGATCTGGTGGTATGCCCAAATAAGGTCTAATTTAATAAAGACCTTATTATTCTGGGCCATTGCTGTTATATCTTGGATATGTGGTACTGGGTATCTATCCGGTTTCGTAGTGGCATTTAAAGCTCGGTAGTCCCCACATGCCCGCCATGCATTTGGACCCTTACTAACAAGATGAAGAGGTGAGGCCCATTCGTTATTTGAAGGACGAACTATGCCAAGCTGCATCATCTGCTGAAATTCTGCTTTTGCAGCCTTTATTTTTTCAGGTGTTAAACGTCTGGCTTTACAATGGATGGGTGGGCCTTTTGTCTCAATGTAATGAGTTACAGTGTGTGGTAACACTTCCTTGTGAAAGGAGGGGACCGATATTGAAGGATATTCCTTCAACAGACTCAGGAAGGCTTCGTCCTGGTCTGCATGTGCTACCTGTGGACCTAATGGTGTGCCAGTTCCCACCACCCCACATGCTGCAAGTTGTGTGCTTGGATCTCGGAGACACTGGCCTGACATATCTACTACCAGGCCAAATGCTTGCAGAAAGTCAGTACCCAGTATAGCACTGCTTACGTCAGCCACTATGAAAACGTGGATAAACGATCTGCGTAAACCCAAGTTAAGGTCCATGCACCTCTCCCCATAAGTCTGTATTATCGAACCGTTTACAGCTCACAGTGTAAATTTACAGGGAGGAGACTTTTTGTCCACTGATGTTGCCGGGATAAGGGAAACTTGTGCCCCACTGTCCACTAAAAACGAGATGCCTGTATTTTTATCTACAACATAAAGTAGGCGTTCAGAGCAGGATGCACCGACAGTTGATGCCGCTCTCGTCTGTCGGTTTAGGCTTTTCCCTGCCCCTTATAGTTGCAAGGTGGAATACAAGAGTTGGCATTTTCGCCAAATCTCTTGTGCTTCCAACAAATAGTTTCTTGCTTGCATTCCCGGGACTGGCTGCAACCTCCTCTGCTGCCATGTCCCTGCTTCTGTTTTAATGATAGTCTGGCGATGTCTTCTGCTATTCTGTCCATACGGGCTTCCAACCGTTTTTGGCCCTCCATTAATTTTTCCAGAAGCTCGTCTCTTCCAGAGGTCTTCACGCTGGATACTGCAGACGATTGTGTGAATAATATGTCTGCAATGTGATCTGCTATGACGGCGAGTTGTTCCACCGGCGTGGACTCGTCCTGAGCAGAGATAGCCACCTTATACTCCATCGGGATCCGTTGGAGGAAAATATGCTTAACGATGCTTTTATCCATCGCACCTTCAGCTAATTTTTGTAACCGTTTTAGAAATTGGGATGGCTTGCTATCTCCCAGGGTCTCTTGTTCCAACAACTGCGAAATACGCTTATGTGTGGAAACAGTCACAGCAGTCGTGACTCTCTCCTTAAGTACATCGTACGGCTTTTCTGTAGGTGGAGAGATTATTAACTCTCTTACCTCAGTAATTGTATCCTGAGATAAAATGGATGCGACGTAACAGAATTTCTCTGCCTGGTTGTCAATCAATTTTTGTTTGAAAAATAAATCGAGTTGAGCAAAAAACAAAGCAGGGTCGTCGCGAACTAACGAGACATTAACGTTACAAGTTGTCGCCATTTTAAAAAATAGATATATTTATTTATTTATTTATTTTACCGCACTGGAAACTACAGCAGTCTAGCAGCAGGGCATGGAAAGAAAGGAATAGTAATAATATAACACGGAGGGTAAGGGGGCACAGAGACAGAACGCAACGTATTCGCCCATATCAGTCAATCTTGTATCAGGTGCCGAATTTGACAGGAATACCGACAACTGTTTCAGGAACGAAATTTTCCTATAAGGGATAATTTAGTTTCGAAAAAAAAATTGTTGCATTTGTTGTGCACGATTAAAACAAAACCCTAGTTCTATCCTTATTCTATCGACAAAAATATGTAAAGAATAGAAGAAAAATCGTGTTGCTATCTTAATCACGCTACCCTACGAATTTTTATTTAGGGAATAATAATTAGAATTCTAGAAATAAAATTTGCATCCTAACTTTTTCTTATTGTTCCTAAAAATATTATTTTACTTTTTTTTTTAACAGAACTTATCATTATGTATGTGCGTGTTCATATCACATCGGGGTCACCAATTTGTTAGTTTTAACTAAACAAAAAATATATGAATAAACACAATTGCCCAATTACGTTTACACATTTATTATACACTGACAAACATTTAAACAACAATAAAACACAATACAATAGCGACAGTTCGATAAGACTCACCGACTGGTTGAAAAAGTTCTCAGAGCTCACCTCGTGGTGGAACAAAGGTTCTCTTCTTCTTGAGAGGAAAAAGGCAACACGTCTGCCCGTGACCAAAGGGAAAAACCAACCAGCCTTAGAGCAGGGGAAGATTACTCCTCCCCGGTGTCCTCTAATTTTTAGTCCCCTACAATGGCTTATATTCCAAGATGTGTGGCTAGGCTACAAGGAAATGATATGGCTCACTGACCCTACCGAAACCTGAAATGAACCATGGTCCGCATGCAGTTTGTCCCTTAATGAAATGCTGTTTATCAAATGCACCGAATAACACCACAGAAGAATTACTGCTCGGATATATTAAAACCATTGCAGTGAAAAGCATCCACCTTGAGATATACCATCAACAATTCTTTGTGATGAAGCAGAGTGATGGGGAAACTATTACGTCTTTCATTTCCCGGTTGAAATCACAAGCGATGCTCTGCATCTTTGAAAAACAATGCGGTTGTAGTAAGCAACAATGCATGACGTCCCAAATCATTGTTGGATTATGAGATACTTCCTAGCAGAGCAAAATTTTGGAAGAGATTACTTCCCTGCCAACTCTAGATGACTTAATCAGATATCTCTTGATTCTGGAATCTACTGCCAGAGCATCGATCAACTTCCGACCGGTAGACACCACACAAGTCGGCCAATTCAAATCTGCATTGTCAAGAAAATTTTTGATGCAAAATATAATGATGATATATGCAAGGGTTATAGACGCAAGACACACCTAAAAAGTTGAAAATAATGGCTCGCTTGCGGCAAAGCACGCCATAAATGCGGCAAGGAGAACAACTTCTCAAGTACATAACATGGCATGGCATCATCAAGTGCCATAATGGAGGACAACTCCAATGAGGACTAGGGTGAAGATTCTTCATTCATATCAACCATGATTGTATCACCCAGATGCAGAAGAGGGAATCTCACATGGTACATGTACCAACAACCAATTTGCACCACATTCATTAATATTACAGTCACGTTAAACATAAACACAAAAACTCACCAGTACTTCAGATAATTAATACATACAGCTATGAAACACCTGCCCACTCAATTAACTGCCATGGAGACATAGGAGTTCAGGCATCTACAGCCTCAAACAATCTGAAGTGCACCTCTAAACATCTGTTGCGCACTAGGCATCATTTACGCACTGTAAATGATAACAACTTGCACATCATGGGAGCCTTCATTTCCACGATGTCACTTAGTGATGCAGCATGTTCGGAAGTGATATACATCAGCCCAAGAATTAAGAGCCTGTATATATTGCAAACAGCCCAGAAAAATGTAAGGGTTATCAACAACAATTTTCCAGGGTCACTTAGGTGTCAAATACCTACAACAAAGGTAGACCTTAAACCAAGTAACAAAGTGTTAGACCCTTGCGGATGCCCATACAAGTCGCCTTTCCCATCACTATCAGACAACCTGTCATTTCCTACTAGACATGAATACCAAGAAGACCTAGACAACACACGTTCAAACAGGTATACACCAAAAATTGCAGACCATCACCTTCCTGAACAACTACAAACCTAAAGCTCTTCACAAATCAATCTTGGTTCCCATCACTGTAAAGAAGCTGTCAAATCCCAGCAAGATGCTGATGTAGTGCTGAAAATTATTGAACCAGTACCAGTTTCTACAAAAAGACGACAGCCCACCTGCAGAATTTAAATGAAAGGAGAAAGGAGAAACACCACAGACCCTCTCCATTAAACCATGTCAACAAAATACCCCCAGGAAAAAAACAAAAATTCTTGATGCCTGTAATCATGTCCTCTCATTCAACCATGTCAACACAATACCCCATGGAAAAAAAAAAAATAAAAATTCTTGATGCCTGTAATCATATCCTCTCATTCAACCATGTCAACACAATACCCCCAGGACAAAAAAAAAAAAGAAATTCTTGATGCCTGTAATCATATCCTCTCATTAAACCATGTCAACACAATACCCCCAGGAGAAAAAAAAAAAATTCTTGATGCCAGTAATCATATCCTCTCCATTCAACCATGTCAACACAATACCCCCAGGACAAAAAACAAAAATTCTTGATGCCTGTAATCATATCCTCTCTATTCAACAATGTCAACACAATATCCCCAGGACAAAAAACAAAAATTCTTGATGCCTGTAATCATATCCTCTCATTCAACCATGTCAACACAATACCGCCAGGACAAAAAAAAAATTCTTGATGCCTGTAATCATATCCTCTCATTCAACCATGTCAACGCAATACCCCCAGGACAAAAAAAAAATCTTGATGCCTGTAATCATGTCCTCTCCATTCAACCATGTCAAGACAATACCCGCTGGACAAAAAAAAAAACATTCTTGATGCCTGTAATCATATACTCTCCAGTCAACCATGTCAACACAATACCCCCAGGACAAAAAAAAAAAAAAATCTTGATGCCTGTAATCATATCCTCTCTATTCAACCGTGTCAACACAATACCCCCAGGACAAAAAAAAAAAAATTCTTGATGCCTGTAATCATATCCTCTCAATTCAACCATTTCAACACAATACCCCAAGGACAAAAAAAAAAAAAATTCTTGATGCCTGTAATCATATCCTCTCCATTCAACCATGTCAACACAATACCCCCAGGAAAAAAAAAAAATTCTTGATGCCTGTAATAATATCCTCTCCATTACACCATGTCAACACAATACCCCCAGGACAAAAAAATACAAAATTCTTGATGCCTGTAATCATATCCTCTCCATTCAACCTTGTAAACACAATACCCCCAGGACAAAAAAAAAAAATTCATGATGCCTGTAATCATATCCTCTCCATTCAACCATGTCAACACAATACCCCCAGGACAAAAAAAAAAAAAATTCTTGATGCCTGTAATCATATCCTCTCAATTCTACCTTGTCAACACAATACCAACAGAACAAAAAAAAAAAAAAATCTTGATGCCTATAATCATATCCTCTCCATTCAACCATGTCAACACAATATCCCCAGGACAAAAAAACAACATTCTTGATGCCTGTAATCATATCCTCTCCATTCAACGATGTCAACACAATACGCCCAGGACAAAAAAAAAAAAAAATTCTTGATGCCTGTAATAATATCCTCTCCATTCAACCATGTCAACACAATACCCCCAGGACAAAAAAAAAATTCTTGATGCCTGTAATCATATCCTCTACATAAAACTATGTCAACACAATACCTCCAGGACAAAAAAAAAATTCTTGATGCCTGTAATCATATCCTCTCCATTCAACCATGTCAACACAATACCCCCAGGACAAAAAAAAAAATTCTTGATGCCTGTAATCATAACCTCTCATTCACTCATGTAAATACAATACCACCAGGACAAAAAAAAAAAAAAAATTCCTGATGCCTGTAATCATATCCTCTCCATTCAACCATGTCAACAAAATACCTCCTGGACAAAAAAAAAAATTCTTGATGCCTGTAATCATATCCTCTCCATTCAACCATGTCAACACAACAGCCCCAGGACAAAAAAACAAAATTCTTGATGCCTGTAATCATGTCCTCTCCATTCAACCATGTCAACACAATACCCCCTGGACAAAAAAAAAAAAAAATTTTGATGCCTGTAATCATATGCTCTCCAGACAACCATGTCAACACAATACCCCAAGGACAAAAAATAAATTCTTGATGCCTGTAATCATATCCTCTCATTCAACCATGTCAACACAATGGCCCCAGGACAAAAACAAAAAATCTTGATGCCTGTAATCATATCCTCTCATTAAACCATGTCAACACAATACCCCGAGGCAAAAAAAAAAAATTCTTGATGGCTGTAATCATATCCTCTCCATTAAACCATGTCAACACAATACGCACAGGACAAAAAAAAAAATTCTTGATGCCTGTAATCATATCCTCTAATTCAACAATGTCAACACAATACCCGCAGGACAAAAAAAAAAATTCTTGATGCCTGTAATAATATCCTCTCCATTCAACAATGCCAACACAATACCTCACGGACAAAAAAAAAAATTCTTGATGCCTGTAATCATATCCTCTGATTCAACCATGTCAACACAATACCCCAAGGACAAAAAAAAAAAATTCTTGATGCCTGTAATCATATCCACTCCATTCAACCATGTCAACACAATACCCCTAGGACAAAAAAAAAAAATTCTTGATGCCTGTAATCATATCCTCTCATTCAACCATGTCAACACAATACCCCAAGGACAAAAAAAAAAAAATTCTTTATGCCTGTAATCATATCCTCTCCATTCAACAATGTCAACACAATACCCCAAGGACAAAAAAAAAAAAATTCTTTATGCCTGTAATCATATCCTCTCCATTCAACAATGTCAACACAATACCCCCAGTACAAAAAGAAAAAATCCTTGATGCCTGTAATCATATCCTCTCCATTAAACCATGTAAACACAATACCCCCAGGACAAAAAAAAATTCTTGATGCCTGTAATCATATCCTCTCCATTATACAATGTCAACACAATACCCCCAGGACAAAAAAAAATTCTTGATGCCTGTAATCATATCCTCTCAATTCAACCATGTCAACACAATACCCCCAGGACAAAAAAAAAAATTCTTGATGCCTGTAATCATATCCTCTCATTCAACCATGTCAACACAATACATCCAGGACAAAAAAAAAAAAATTCTTGATGCCTGAAATCATGTCAACACATTGCCCCCAGGACAAAAAAAAAAAAATTCTTGATGCCTGTAATCATATCCTCTCCATTCAACAATGTCAACACCATACCCCCAGGACAAAATAAAAAAAACTCTTGATGCCTGTAATCATATCCTCTCAATTCAACCATGTCAACACAATACCCTCAGGACAAAAAAAAAAATTCTTGATGCCTGTAATCATATCCTCTCCATTCAACCATGTAAACACACTACCGACAGGACAAAAAAAAATTCTTGATGCCTGTAATCATATCCTCTCCATTCAACCATGTCAACACAATACCCCCAGGACAAAAAAAAAAAAAAATTCTTGATGCCTGTAATCATATCCTCTCTATTCAACAATGTCAACACAATACCCCCAGGACAAAAAAAAAAAAATTCTTGATGCCTGTAATCATATCCTCTCCATTCAACCATGTCAACACAATACCCCCAGGACAAAAAAAAATTCTTGATGCCTGTAATCACATCCTCTCCATTATACAATGTCAACACAATACCCCCAGGACAAATAAAAAAATTATTGATGCCTTTAATCATATCCTCTCCATTCAACCATGTCAACACAATACCGTCAGGACAAAAAAAAAAAATTCTTGATGCCTGTAATCATATCCTCTCCATACAACCATGTCAACACAATACCCCCAGGACAAAAAAAAAAAATTTTCTTGATGCCTGTAAGCATATCCTCGCATTCAACCATGTCAACACAATACTCCCAGGACAAAAAAAAATTCCAGATGCCTGTAATCAAATCCTCTCATTAAACCATGTCAACTCAATACCCCCAGCACAAAAGAAAAATTCTTGATGCCTGTAATCATATCCTCTCCATTCAACCATGTAAACACAATACCCCCAGGACAAAAAAAAAATTCTTGATGCCTGTAATCATATCCTCTCATTCAACCATGTCAACACAATACCCCAAGGATAAAAAAAAACAAATTCTTAATGCCTGTAATCATATCCTCTCATTCAACCATGTCAACACAATACCCCCAGGACAAAAAAAAACAAATTCTTGATGCCTGTAAGCATATACTCTCCATTCAACCATGTCATCACAATACCCCCAGGACAAAAAAAAAAAACTTCTTGATGCCTGTAATCATTTCCTCTTCATTCAATCATGTCAATACAATACACCCAGGACAAAAAAAAAATTCTTGATGCCTGTAATCATATCCTCTCAGTTCACCCATGTAAGCACCATATCCCCAGGACAAAAAAATAAAATTCTTGATGCCTGTAATCATATCCTCTCCATTCAACCATGTCAACACAATACCCCCAGGACAGAAAAAAAAAACTTCTTGATGCCTGTAATCATATCCTCTCCATTCAACCATGTCAACACAATACCCCCAGGACAAAATAAAAAAAAACTCTTGATGCCTGTAATCATATCCTCTCCATTCCACAATGTCAACACAATACCCTTAGGACAAAAAAAAAAAATTCTTGATGCCTATAATAATATCCTGTCCATTACACCATGTAAACACACTACCCCCAGGACAAAAAAAAAATTCTTGATGCCTGTAATCATATCCTCTCCATTCAACCATGTCAACACAATACCCCCAGGACAAAAAAAAAAAAAAATTCTTGATGCCTGTAATCATATCCTCTCATTCAACCATGTCAACACAATACCCCCAGAACAAAAAAAACAATTCTTGATGCCTGTAATCATATCCTCTCCATTCAACCATGTAAACACAATACCCCCAGGACAAAAAAAAATGCTTGATGCCTGTAATCATATCCTCTCATTCAACCATGTCAACACAATACCCCCAGGACAAAAAAAAAAATTCTTGATGCCTGTAAGCATATACTTTCCATTCAACCATGTCATCAAAATACCCCCAGGACAAAAAAAAAACTTCTTGATGCCTGTAATCATGTCCTCTTCATTCAACCATGTAAATACAATACCCCCAGGACAAAAAAAAAAAAAATTCTTGATTCCTGTAATCATATCCTCTCCATTCTACCATGTCAACACAATACACCCAGGACAAAAAAAAAATTCTTGATGCCTGTAATCATATCCTCTCAGTTCAACCATGTAAGCACCATACCGCCAAGAAAAAAAAAAAATTCTTGATGCCTGTAATCATATCGTCTCCATTCAACCATGTCAACACAATACCTCCAGGACAAAAAAAAAAAAAAAATTCTTGATGCCTGTCATCATATCCTCTCATTTAACCATGTCAACACAATACCCCCAGGACAAAAAAAACGTTCTTGAAACCTGTAATCATATCCTCTCATTCAACCATGTCAACACAATACCCCAAGGACAAAAAAAAAAAAATCTTTATGTCTGTAATCATATCCTCTCCATTCAACCATGTCAACACAATACCCACAGGACAACAAAAAAACAAATTCTTGATGCCTGTCATCATATCCTCTCATTCAACCATGTTAACACAATACCCCCAGGACAAAAAAAAATCTTGATGCCTGTAATCATGCCCTCACCATTCAACCGTATCAACACAATACCACCAGGACAAAAAAAAAAAATTCTTAAAGCCTGTAATGATATCCTCTCCATTCAACCATGTCAACACAATACCCCAAGGACAAAAAAAAAATTCTTGATGCCTGTCATCATATCCTCTCATTCAACCATGTAAACACAATACCTCCAGGACAAAAAAAAAATCTTGATGCCTGTAATCATATCCTCTCCATTCAACCATGTCAACACAATACCCCAGGACAAAACAAAAAATCATATCCTCTCCATTAAACAATGTCAACACAATACCCCCAGGACACAAAATAAAATTCTTGATACCTTTAATCATATCCTCTCCATTCAACCATGTCAACACAATACCCACAGGACAAAAAAAAAAACTCTTAATGCCTGTAATCATATCCTCCGCATTCAACCATGTCAACACAATACCCCTAGGACAAACAAAAAAAATTCTTGATGCTTGTAATCATATCCTCTCCATTCAACCATGTCAACACAATACCCCCAGGACAAAAAAAAAAATCTCGATGCCTGTAATCATATCCTCTCGTTTACACCATGTCAAAACAATACCCCCAGGACAAAAAAAAAATTCTTGATGCCTGTAATCATATCCACTCCATTCAACCATGTAGACACCATACTCCCAGGACAAAAAAAAAAAATTTTCTTGATGCCTGTAATCATATCCTCTCTATTCAACCATTTCAACACAATACGATCAGGACAAAAAAAAAACTCTTGATGCATGTAATCATATCCTCTCTATTCAACCATGTCAACACAATACCACCAGGACAAAAAAAAAAAAATTCTTGATGCCTGTAATTATATCCTCTCCATTCAACAATGTCAAGACAATACCGCCAGGAAAAAAAAAAAAAACTTGATGCCTGTAATCATATCCTCTCCATTCAACAATGTCAACACAATGCCCCAAGGACAAAAAAAAAAAAATTCTTGATGCCTGTAATCATATCCTCTCGATTCTACCATGTCAACACAATACACCCAGGACAAAAAAAAATTCTTGATGCCTGTAATCATATCCTCTCCATTAAACAATGTCAACACAATAACCCAAGGACTAAAAAAAAAAATTCTTGATGCCTGTAATCATATCCTCTCCATTCAACCATATCAACACCATACCCCCAGGACAAAAAATAAAAAATTCTTGATGCCTGTAATCATATCCTCTCATTCAACCATGTCAACACAATACCCCAAGGATAAAAAAAAACAAATTCTTAATGCCTGTAATCATATCCTCTCATTCAACCATGTCAACACAATACCCCCAGGACAAAAAAAAACAAATTCTTGATGCCTGTAAGCATATACTCTCTATTCAACCATGTCATCACAATACCCCCAGGACAAAAAAAAAACTTCTTGATGCCTGTAATCATTTCCTCTTCATTCAACCATGTCAATACAATACACCCAGGACAAAAAAAAAATTCTTGATGCCTGTAATCATATCCTCTCAGTTCACCCATGTAAGCACCATATCCCCAGGACAAAAAAATAAAATTCTTGATGCCTGTAATCATATCCTCTCCATTCAACCATGTCAACACAATACCCCCAGGACAGAAACAAAAACTTCTTGATGCCTGTAATCATATCCTCTCCATTCAACCATGTCAACACAATACCCCCAGGACAAAATAAAAAAAAACTCTTGATGCCTGTAATCATATCCTCTCCATTCCACCATGTCAACACAATACCCTTAGGACAAAAAAAAAAATTCTTGATGCCTATAATAATATCCTGTCCATTACACCATGTAAACACACTACCCCCAGGACAAAAAAAAAATTCTTGATGCCTGTAATCATATCCTCTTCATTCAACCATGTCAACACAATACCCCCAGGACAAAAAAAAAAAAAAATTCTTGATGCCTGTAATCATATCCTCTCATTCAACCATGTCAACACAATACCCCCAGAACAAAAAAAAAAATTCTTGATGCCTGTAATCATATCCTCTCCATTCAACCATGTAAACACAATACCCCTAGGACAAAAAAAAATGCTTGATGCCTGTAATCATATCCTCTCATTCAACCATGTCAACACAATACCCCCAGGACAAAAAAAAAAAATTCTTGATGCCTGTAAGCATATACTTTCCATTCAACCATGTCATCAAAATACCCCCAGGACAAAAAAAAAAACTTCTTGATGCCTGTAATCATGTCCTCTTGATTCAACCATGTAAATACAATACCCCCAGGACCAAAAAAAAAAAAATTCTTTATTCCTGTAATCATATCCTCTCCATTCTACCATGTCAACACAATACACCCAGGACAAAAAAAAAATTCTTGATGCCTGTAATCATATCCTCTCAGTTCAACCATGTAAGCACCATACCGCCAAGAAAAAAAAAAAATTCTTGATGCCTGTAATCATATCGTCTCCATTCAACCATGTCAACACAATACCTCCAGGACAAAAAAAAAAAAAAATTCTTGATGCCTGTCATCATATCCTCTAATTTAACCATGTCAACACAATACCCCCAGGACAAAAAAAACGTTCTTGAAACCTGTAATCATATCCTCTCATTCAACCATGTCAACACAATACCCCAAGGACAAAAAAAAAAAAATCTTTATGTCTGTAATCATATCCTCTCCATTCAACCATGTCAACACAATACCCACAGGACAACAAAAAAAAAAATTCTTGATGCCTGTCATCATATCCTCTCATTCAACCATGTTAACACAATACCCCCAGGACAAAAAAAAATCTTGATGCCTGTAATCATACCCTCACCATTCAACCGTGTCAACACAATACCACCAGGACAAAAAAAAAAAAATTCTTAAAGCCTGTAATGATATCCTCTCCATTCAACCATGTCAACACAATACCCCAAGGACAAAAAAAAAATTCTTGATGCCTGTCATCATATCCTCTCATTCAACCATGTCAACACAATACCCCCAGGACAAAAAAAAAATCTTGATGCCTGTAATCATATCCTCTCCATTCAACCATGTCAACACAATACCCCAGGACAAAACAAAAAATCATATCCTCTCCATTAAACAATGTCAACACAATACCCCCAGGACAAAAAATAAAATTCTTGATACCTTTAATCATATCCTCTCCATTCAACCATGTCAACACAATACCCACAGGACAAAAAAAAAAACTCTTGATGCCTGTAATCATATCCTCCGCATTCAACCATGTCAACACAATACCCCTAGGACAAACAAAAAAAATTCTTGATGCTTGTAATCATATCCTCTCCATTCAACCATGTCAACACAATACCCCCAGGACAAAAAAAAAAATCTCGATGCCTGTAATCATATCCTCTCCTTTACACCATGTCAAAACAATACCCCCAGGACAAAAAAACAAGTCTTGATGCCTGTAATCATATCCACTCCATTCAACCATGTAAACACCATACTCCCAGGACAAAAAAAAAAAAAATTTTCTTGATGCCTGTAATCATATCCTCTCTATTCAACCATTTCAACACAATACGATCAGGACAAAAAAAAAATTCTTGATGCATGTAATCATATCCTCTCTATTCAACCATGTCAACACAATACCACCAGGACAAAAAAAAAAAAAAATTCTTGATGCCTGTAATTATATCCTCTCCATTCAACAATGTCAAGACAATACCGCGAGGAAAAAAAAAAAAAACTTGATGCCTGTAATCATATCCTCTCCATTCAACAATGTCAACACAATGCCCCAAGGACAAAAAAAAAAAAAATTCTTGATGCCTGTAATCATATCGTCTCCATTCTACCATGTCAACACAATACCCACAGGACAACAAAAAAAATATTCTGGATGCCTGTAATCATATCCTCTCATTCAACCATGTCAACACAATAATTCTAGGACAAATAAAAAAAATTCTTGATGCCAGTAATCATATCCTCTCATTCAACAATGTCAACATAATACCCCCAGGACAAAAAAAAAAAAAATTCTTGATGCCTGTAATCATATCCTCTCCATTCAACCATGTCAACACAATACCCCCAGGACAAAAAAAAAAAAATCTTGATTCCGGTAATCATATCCCCTCCATTCACTAATGTCAACACAATACCCCCAGGACAAAAAAATACAAAATTATTGATTCCTGGAATCATATCCTCTCCATTCAACCATGTCAACACAATACCCCCAGGACAAAATAAAAAAAAACTCTTGATGCCTGTAATCATATCCTCTCCATTCCACCATGTCAACACAATACCCTTAGGACAAAAAAAAAAATTCTTGATGCCTATAATAATATCCTGTCCATTACACCATGTAAACACACTACCCCCAGGACAAAAAAAAAATTCTTGATGCCTGTAATCATATCCTCTTCATTCAACCATGTCAACACAATACCCCCAGGACAAAAAAAAAAAAAAAATTCTTGATGCCTGTAATCATATCCTCTCATTCAACCATGTCAACACAATACCCCCAGAACAAAAAAAAAAATTCTTGATGCCTGTAATCATATCCTCTCCATTCAACCATGTAAACACAATACCCCTAGGACAAAAAAAAATGCTTGATGCCTGTAATCATATCCTCTCATTCAACCATGTCAACACAATACCCCCAGGACAAAAAAAAAAAATTCTTGATGCCTGTAAGCATATACTTTCCATTCAACCATGTCATCAAAATACCCCCAGGACAAAAAAAAAAACTTCTTGATGCCTGTAATCATGTCCTCTTGATTCAACCATGTAAATACAATACCCCCAGGACCAAAAAAAAAAAAATTCTTTATTCCTGTAATCATATCCTCTCCATTCTACCATGTCAACACAATACACCCAGGACAAAAAAAAAATTCTTGATGCCTGTAATCATATCCTCTCAGTTCAACCATGTAAGCACCATACCGCCAAGAAAAAAAAAAAATTCTTGATGCCTGTAATCATATCGTCTCCATTCAACCATGTCAACACAATACCTCCAGGACAAAAAAAAAAAAAAATTCTTGATGCCTGTCATCATATCCTCTAATTTAACCATGTCAACACAATACCCCCAGGACAAAAAAAACGTTCTTGAAACCTGTAATCATATCCTCTCATTCAACCATGTCAACACAATACCCCAAGGACAAAAAAAAAAAAATCTTTATGTCTGTAATCATATCCTCTCCATTCAACCATGTCAACACAATACCCACAGGACAACAAAAAAAAAAATTCTTGATGCCTGTCATCATATCCTCTCATTCAACCATGTTAACACAATACCCCCAGGACAAAAAAAAATCTTGATGCCTGTAATCATACCCTCACCATTCAACCGTGTCAACACAATACCACCAGGACAAAAAAAAAAAAATTCTTAAAGCCTGTAATGATATCCTCTCCATTCAACCATGTCAACACAATACCCCAAGGACAAAAAAAAAATTCTTGATGCCTGTCATCATATCCTCTCATTCAACCATGTCAACACAATACCCCCAGGACAAAAAAAAAATCTTGATGCCTGTAATCATATCCTCTCCATTCAACCATGTCAACACAATACCCCAGGACAAAACAAAAAATCATATCCTCTCCATTAAACAATGTCAACACAATACCCCCAGGACAAAAAATAAAATTCTTGATACCTTTAATCATATCCTCTCCATTCAACCATGTCAACACAATACCCACAGGACAAAAAAAAAAACTCTTGATGCCTGTAATCATATCCTCCGCATTCAACCATGTCAACACAATACCCCTAGGACAAACAAAAAAAATTCTTGATGCTTGTAATCATATCCTCTCCATTCAACCATGTCAACACAATACCCCCAGGACAAAAAAAAAAATCTCGATGCCTGTAATCATATCCTCTCCTTTACACCATGTCAAAACAATACCCCCAGGACAAAAAAACAAGTCTTGATGCCTGTAATCATATCCACTCCATTCAACCATGTAAACACCATACTCCCAGGACAAAAAAAAAAAAAATTTTCTTGATGCCTGTAATCATATCCTCTCTATTCAACCATTTCAACACAATACGATCAGGACAAAAAAAAAATTCTTGATGCATGTAATCATATCCTCTCTATTCAACCATGTCAACACAATACCACCAGGACAAAAAAAAAAAAAAATTCTTGATGCCTGTAATTATATCCTCTCCATTCAACAATGTCAAGACAATACCGCGAGGAAAAAAAAAAAAAACTTGATGCCTGTAATCATATCCTCTCCATTCAACAATGTCAACACAATGCCCCAAGGACAAAAAAAAAAAAAATTCTTGATGCCTGTAATCATATCGTCTCCATTCTACCATGTCAACACAATACCCACAGGACAACAAAAAAAATATTCTGGATGCCTGTAATCATATCCTCTCATTCAACCATGTCAACACAATAATTCTAGGACAAATAAAAAAAATTCTTGATGCCAGTAATCATATCCTCTCATTCAACAATGTCAACATAATACCCCCAGGACAAAAAAAAAAAAAATTCTTGATGCCTGTAATCATATCCTCTCCATTCAACCATGTCAACACAATACCCCCAGGACAAAAAAAAAAAAATCTTGATTCCGGTAATCATATCCCCTCCATTCACTAATGTCAACACAATACCCCCAGGACAAAAAAATACAAAATTATTGATTCCTGGAATCATATCCTCTCCATTCAACCATGTCAACACAATACCCCCAGGACAAACAAAAAATTCTTGATGCCTGTAATCATATCCTCTCCATTCAACCATGTTAACACAATACCCCCAGGACAAAAAAAAAAATAATTCTTGATGCCTGTAATCATATCCTCTCCATTCAACCATGTCAACACAATACCAACAGGACAAAAAAAAAATTCTTGATGCCTGTAATCATATCCTCTCCATTCAACAATGTCAACACCATACCCCCAGGACAAAGAAAAAAAAAATTCTTGATGCCTGTAATCATATTCTCTCCAGTAAACCATGTCAACACAATACCCCCAGGACAAAAAAAAAATTCTTGATGCCTGGAATAATATCCTCTCATTCAACCATGTCAACACAATACCCCCAGAACAACAAAAAAAATTCTTGATGCCTGTAATAATATCCTCTCCATTCAACAATGCCAACACAATACCCCAAGGACAAAAAAAAAAAAAAATTCTTGATGCCTGTAATCATATTCTCTCCAGTAAACCATGTCAACACAATACCCCCAGGACAAAAAAAAAATTCTTGATGCCTGTAATCATATCCTCTCATTCAACCATGTCAACACAATACCCCCAGGACAAAAAAAAAATCTTGATGCCTGTAATCATATCCTCTCAGTCAACCATGTTCACACAATACCACCAGGACAAAAAAAAAATTCTTGACGCCTGTAATGGTATCCTCTCCATTAAACTATGTCAACACAATACCCCGAGGTAAAAAAAAAAATTCTTGATGCCTGTAATCATATCCTCTCCATTCAACCATGTCAACACAATACCCCCAGGACAAAAAAAAAAAAAAATTCTTGATGCCTGTAATCATATCCTCTCCATTCAACAATATAAACAGAATACCCCCAGGACAAAAAAAAAGAAAAATCTTGATGCCTGTAATCCTATCCTCTCCATTCAACCATGTTAACACAATACCCCCAGGACAAAAAAAAAATTCTTGATGCCTGTAATCATATCCTCTCTATTCAACAATGTCAACACAATACCCCAAGGACAAAAAAATACAAAATTCTTGATGCCTGGAATCATATCCTCTCCATTCAACCATGTCAACACAATACCCCCAGGACAAAAAAAAAATTCTTGATGCCTGTAATCATATCCTCTCCAGTCAACCATGTTAACACAATACCCCCAGGACAAAAAAAAACAAATTCTTGATGCCTGTAATCATATCCTCTCCATTCAACCATGTCAACACCATACCCCCAGGACAAAACAAAAAAAAATTCGTGATGCCTGTAATCATGTTCTCTCCAGTAAACCATGTCAACACTATACCCCCAGGACAAAAAAAAAATTCTTGATGCCTGTAATAATATCCTCTCATTAAACCATGTCAACACAATACCCCCAGAACAAAAAAAAAAAATTCTTGATACCTGTAATCATATCCTCTCCATTCAACAATGTCAACACAATACCCCCAGGACAAAAAAAAAAACAAAAACTTGATGCCTGTAATCATATCCTCTACATTCAACCATGTCAACACAATACACAAAGGACAAAAAAAAAAAATTCTTTATGCCTTTAATCATATTCTCTCCACTACACCATGTCAACACAATACCCCCTGGACAAAAAAAAAATTCTTGATGCCTGTACTCATATCCTCTCTATTCAACCATGTCAACACAATACACCAAGGACAAAAAAAAAATTCTTGATGCCTGTAATCATATCCTCTCCATTCAACCTTGTCAACACAATACCCCCAGGACAAAAAAAAAATTCTTGATGCCTGTAATCATATTCTCTCCAGTCAACCCTGTCAACACAATATCCCCAGGACAAAAAAAAAAATTCTTGATGCCTGTAATCATATCCTCTCATTCAACCATGTCAACACAATACCCCCAGGACAAAAAAAAAAAAATCTTGATGCCTGTAATCATATCCTCTCAGTCAACCATGTCAACACAATACCCCCAGAACAAAAAAAAAATTCTTGATGCCTGTAATACTATCCTCTCCATTCAACCATGCCAACACAATACCCCCAGGACAAAAAAAAAATTCTTGATGCCTGTAATCATATCCTCTCTATTCAACCATGTCAACACAATACCCCCATGACAAAAAAAAAATACATTTCTTGATGCCTGTAATCATATCTTCTCCATTAAACCATGTCAACACTATACCCCCAGGACAAAAAAAAAATTCTTGATGCCTGTAATCATATCCTCTCATTCAACCATGTCAACACAATACCCCCAGGACAAAAAAAAAATCTTGATGCCTGTAATCATATCCTCTCAATTCAACCTTGTTTACACAATTCCCCAGGACAACAAAACAAAATTCTTAATGCCTGCCATCATATCCTCTCATTCAACCATGTCAACGCAATACCCCCAGGACAAAAAAATCGTTCTTGGTGCCTGTCATCATATCCTCTCATTCAACCATGTCAACACAATACCCTTAGGACAAAAAAAAAAAAAATTCTTGATGCCTGTAATCATATCCTCTCCATTCAACCATGTCAACACAATACCCCCAGGACAAAAAAAAAATATTCTGGATGCCTGTAATCATATCCTCTAATTCAACCATGTCAACACAATAATTCTAGGACAAATAAAAAAAATTCTTGATGCCAGTAATCATATCCTCTCATTCAACAATGTCAACACAATACCCCCAGGACAAAAAAAAAAAAAATTCTTGATGCCTGTAATCATATCCTCTCCATTCAACCATGTCAACACAATACCCCCAATACAATAAAAAAAAATTCTTGATGCCTGTAATCATATCCTCTCCATTCAACCATGTCAACACAATACCCCCAGGACAAAAAAAAAAATTCTTGATGCCTGTAATCATATGCTCTCCATTCAACCATGTCAACACAATACCCCCAGGACAAAAAAAAATTCTTGATGCCTGTAATGATATCCTCTCCATTCAACCTTGTCAACACAATTCCCCCAGGACAAAAAAAAAAAAAATTCTTGATGCCTGTAATCATATCCCCTCCATTACCTAATGTCAACACAATACCCCCGGGACAAAAAAATACAAAATTCTTGATGCCTGGAATCATATCCTCTCCATTCAACCATGTCAACACAATAACCAAAGGACAAAAAAAAAAATTCTTTATGCCTGTAATCATATCCTCTCCATTCAACCATATCAACACAATACGCCCAGGCCAAAAAAAAAATTCTTGATGCCTGTAATCATATTCTCTCCATTCAACAATGTCAACACAATACCCCCAGGACAAAAAAAAAATTCTTGATGCCTGTAATCATATCCTCTCCATTCAACCATGTCAACACAATACCCCAGGACAAAACAAAAAAAAAATTCTTGATGCATGTAATCATATCCTCTCTATTCAACCATGTCAACACAATACCACCAGGACAAAAAAAAAAAAAAATTCTTGATGCCTGTAATTATATCCTCTCCATTCAACAATGTCAAGACAATACCGCCAGGAAAAAAAAAAAAAACTTGATGCCTGTAATCATATCCTCTCCATTCAACAATGTCAACACAATGCCCCAAGGACAAAAAAAAAAAAATTCTTGATGCCTGTAATCATATCCTCTCCATTCTACCATGTCAACACAATACCCACAGGACAACAAAAAAAATATTCTGGATGCCTGTAATCATATCCTCTCATTCAACCATGTCAACACAATAATTCTAGGACAAATAAAAAAAATTCTTGATGCCAGTAATCATATCCTCTCATTCAACAATGTCAACATAATACCCCCAGGACAAAAAAAAAAAAAAATTCTTGATGCCTGTAATCATATCCTCTCCATTCAACCATGTCAACACAATACCCCCAGGACAAAAAAAAAAAAAATCTTGATTCCGGTAATCATATCCCCTCCATTCACTAATGTCAACACAATACCCCCAGGACAAAAAAATACAAAATTATTGATTCCTGGAATCATATCCTCTCCATTCAACCATGTCAACACAATACCCCCAGGACAAACAAAAAATTCTTGATGCCTGTAATCATATCCTCTCCATTCAACCATGTTAACACAATACCCCCAGGACAAAAAAAAAAAATAATTCTTGATGCCTGTAATCATATCCTCTCCATTCAACCATGTCAACACAATACCAACAGGACAAAAAAAAAATTCTTGATGCCTGTAATCATATCCTCTCCATTCAACAATGTCAACACCATACCCCCAGGACAAAGAAAAAAAAAATTCTTGATGCCTGTAATCATATTCTCTCCAGTAAACCATGTCAACACAATACCCCCAGGACAAAAAAAAAATTCTTGATGCCTGGAATAATATCCTCTCATTCAACCATGTCAACAAAATACCCCCAGAACAACAAAAAAAATTCTTGATGCCTGTAATCATATCCTCTCCATTCAACAATGCCAACACAATACCCCCAGGACAAAAAAAAAAAAAAATTCTTGATGCCTGTAATCATATTCTCTCCAGTAAACCATGTCAACACAATACCCCCAGGACAAAAAAAAAATTCTTGATGCCTGTAATCATATCCTCTCATTCAACCATGTCAACACAATACCCCCAGGACAAAAAAAAAATCTTGATGCCTGTAATCATATCCTCTCAGTCAACCATGTTCACACAATACATCCAGGACAAAAAAAAAATTCTTGACGCCTGTAATGGTATCCTCTCCATTAAACTATGTCAATACAATACCCCGAGGTAAAAAAAAAAATTCTTGATGCCTGTAATCATATCCTCTCCATTCAACCATGTCAACACAATACCCCAAGGACAAAAAAAAAAAAAAAAATTCTTGATGCCTGTAATCATATTCTCTCCATTCAACAATATAAACAGAATACCCCCAGGACAAAAAAAAAGAAAAATCTTGATGCCTGTAATCCTATCCTCTCCATTCAACCATGTTAACACAATACCCCCAGGACAAAAAAAAAATTCTTGATGCCTGTAATCATATCCTCTCTATTCAACCATGTCAACACAATACCCCCAGGACAAAAAAATACAAAATTCTTGATGCCTGGAATCATATCCTCTCCATTCAACCATGTCAACACAATACCCCCAGGACAAAAAAAAAATTCTTGATGCCTGTAATCATATCCTCTCCAGTCAACCATGTCAACACAATACCCCCAGGACAAAAAAAAACAAATTCTTGATGCCTGTAATCATATCCTCTCCATTCAACCATGTCAACACCATACCCCCAGGACAAAACAAAAAAAAATTCGTGATGCCTGTAATCATGTTCTCTCCCGTAAACCATGTCAACACTATACCCCCAGGACAAAAAAAAAATTCTTGATGCCTGTAATAATATCCTCTCATTAAACCATGTCAACACAATACCCCCAGAACAACAAAAAAAAATTCTTGATGCCTGTAATCATATCCTCTCCATTCAACAATGTCAACACAATACCCCCAGGACAAAAAAAAAAACAAAAACTTGATGCCTGTAATCATATCCTCTCCATTCAACCATGTCAACACAATACACAAAGGACAAAAAAAAAAAAATTCTTGATGCCTGTAATCATATCCTCTCAGTTCAACTATGTCAGTACCATACCCCCAGGACAAAAAAAAAAATTCTTTATGCCTGTAATCATATCCTCTCCATTCAACCATGTCAACACAATACACCCAGGACAAAAAAAAAATTCTTGATGCCTGTAATCATATCCTCTCCATTCAACCATGTCAACACAATACCCCCAGGACAAAAAAAAAATTCTTGACGCCTGTAATCATATCCTCTCCATTCAACCATGTCAACAAAATACCCCCAGGACAAAAAAAAAAAATTCTTGATGCCTGTAATAATATTCTCTCCAGTACACCATGTCAACACAATACCCCCAGGACAAAAAAAAAAAAATTCTTGATGCCTGTAATCATATCCTCTCCATTATACCATGTCAACACAATACCCCTAGGACAAAAAAAAAATTCTTGATGCCTGTAATGATATACTCTCCATTCAACCATGTCAACACAATAAACCCAGGACAAAAAAAAAACATTCTTGATGCCTGTAATCATATTCTCTCCAGTAAACCATGTCAACACAATACCCCCAGGACAAAAAAAAAAATTCTTGATGCCTGTAATCATATCCTCTCCATTCAACCATGTCAACACAATACCCCAAGGACAAAAAAAAAATATTCTGGATGCCTGTAATAATATCCTCTAATTCAACCATGTCAACACAATAATTCTAGGACAAATAAAAAAAATTCTTGATGCCAGTAATCATATCCTCTCCATTCAACCATGTCAACACAATACCCCCAATACAATAAAAAAAAATTCTTGATGCCTGTAATCATATCCTCTCCATTCAACCATGTTAACACAATACCCCCAGAACAAAAAAAAACAAATTCTTGATGCCTGTAATAATATCCTCTCCATTCAACCATGTCAACACCATACCCCCAGGACAAAACAAAAAAAAATTCGTGATGCCTGTAATAATATTCTCTCCAGTAAACCATGTCAACACAATACCCCCAGGACAAAAAAAAAATTCTTGATGCCTGTAATAATATCCTCTCATTAAACCATGTAAACACAATACCCCCAGAACAAAAAAAAAAAAATTCTTGATGCCTGTAATCATATTCTCTCCATTCAACAATGTCAACACAATACCCACAGGACAAAAAAAAACTTCTTGATGCCTGTAATCATATCCTCTCCATTCAACCATGTTAACACAATATCCCCAGGACAAAAAAAAAATTCTTATGCCTGTAATCATATCCTCTCTATTCAACCATGTAAACACAATACCCCCAGGACAAAAAAAAAAAATCTTGATGCTTGTAATCATATCCTCTCCATTCAAACTTGTCAACACAATACCCCAGGACAGAAAAAAAAAAAATTCTTGATGCCTGTAATCATATCCTCTCCATTCAACCATGTCAACACAATACCCCCAGGACAAAAAAAAAATTTGTGACGCCTTTAATCATATCCTCTCCATTCAACAATGTAATCAAAATACCCCCAGGACAAAAAAAAAAAATTCTTGATGCCTGCAATAATATTCTCTCCAGTAAACCATGTCAACAAATACCCCCAGGACAAAAAAAAAATTTGTGATTCCTGTAATCATATCCTCTCCATTATACCATGCCAACACAATACCCCTAGGACAAAAAAAAAATTCTTGATGCCTGTAATCATATCCTCTACATTCAACCATGTCAACACAATACACCCAGGACAAAAAAAAAAAAAATCTTTATGCCTTTAATCATATTCTCTCCACTACACCATGTCAACAAAATACCCCCTGGACAAAAAAAAAATTCTTGATGCCTGTACTCATATCCTCTCTATTCAACCATGTCAACACAATACACCAAGGACAAAAAAAAAATTCTTGATGCCTGTAATCATATCCTCTCCATTCAACCTTGTCAACACAATACCCCCAGGACAAAAAAAAAATTCTTGATGCCTGTAATCATATTCTCTCCAGTCAACCCTGTCAACACAATATCCCCAGGACAAAAAAAAAAATTCTTTATGCCTGTAATCATATCCTCTCATTCAACCATGTCAACACAATACCCCCAGGACAAAAAAAAAAAAATCTTGATGCCTGTAATCATATCCTCTCAGTCAACCATGTCAACACAATACCCCCAGAACAAAAAAAAAATTCTTGATGCCTGTAATACTATCCTCTCCATTCAACCATACCAACACAATACCCCCAGGACAAAAAAAAAATTCTTGATGCCTGTAATCATATCCTCTCTATTCAACCATGTCAACACAATACCCCCATGACAAAAAAAAAATACATTTCTTGATGCCTGTAATCATATCTTCTCCATCAAACCATGTCAACACTATACCCCCAGGACAAAAAAAAAATTCTTGATGCCTGTAATCATATCCTCTCATTCAACCATGTCAACACAATACCCCCAGGACAAAAAAAAAAATCTTGATGCCTGTAATCATATCCTCTCAATTCAACCTTGTTTACACAATTCCCCAGGACAACAAAACAAAATTCTTAATGCCTGCCATCATATCCTCTCATTCAACCATGTCAACGCAATACCCCCAGGACAAAAAAATCGTTCTTGGTGCCTGTCATCATATCCTCTCATTCAACCATGTCAACACAATACCCTTAGGACAAAAAAAAAAAAATTCTTGATGCCTGTAATCATATCCTCTCCATTCAACCATGTCAACACAATACCCCCAGGACAAAAAAAAAAATATTCTGGATGCCTGTAATCATATCCTCTAATTCAACCATGTCAACACAATAATTCTAGGACAAATAAAAAAAATTCTTGATGCCAGTAATCATATCCTCTCATTCAACCATGTCAACACAATACCCCCAATACAATAAAAAAAAATTCTTGATGCCTGTAATCATATCCTCTCCATTCAACCATGTCAACACAATACCCCCAGGACAAAAAAAAAAATTCTTGATGCCTGTAATCATATGCTCTCCATTCAACCATGTCAACACAATACCCCCAGGACAAAAAAAAATTCTTGATGCCTGTAATGATATCCTCTCCATTCAACCTTGTCAACACAATTCCCCCAGGACAAAAAAAAAAAAATTCTTGATGCCTGTAATCATATCCCCTCCATTACCTAATGTAAACACAATACCCCCGGGACAAAAAAATACAAAATTCTTGATGCCTGTAATCATATCCTCTGCATTCAACCATGTCAACACAATAACCAAAGGACAAAAAAAAAAATTCTTTATGCCTGTAATCATATCCTCTCCATTCAACCATATCAACACAATACGCCCAGGCCAAAAAAAAAATTCTTGATGCCTGTAATCATATCCTCTCCATTCAACCATGTCAACACAATACCCCCAGGACAAAAAAAAATTCTTGATGCCTGGAAAGATATCCTCTCCATTCAACCTTGTCAACACAATACTCCCAGGACAAAAAAAAAAAAAAATTCTTGATGCCTGTAATCATATCCTCTCCATTCAACCATGTCAACACAATACCCCCAGGACAAAAAAAAAAAAAATTCTTGATGCCTGTAATCATATCCCCTCCATTCAAACATGTCAACACAATACCCATAGGACAAAAAAAAAATTCTTGATGCAAGTAATCATATCCTCTCATTCAACAATGTCAACACAATACCCCCAGGACAAAAAAAAAAATTCTTGATGCCTGTAATCATATCCTCTCCATTCAACCATGTCAACACAATATCCCCAGGACAAAAAAAAAAAAATCTTGATTCCTGTAATCATATCCCCTCCATTCAACAATGTCAACACAATATCCCCAGGACAAAAAAAAAAAAATCTTGATTCCTGTAATCATATCCCCTCCATTCAACAATGTCAACACAATACCCTCTGGACAAAAAAAAATTCTTGATGCCTGTAATCATATCCTCTCCATTATACAATGTCAACACAATACCCCAAGGACAAAAAAAAAATAATTGATGCCTGTAATCATATCCTCTCCATTCAACCATGTCAACACAATACCACCAGGACAAAAAAAAAAAAAAATTCTTGATGCCTGTAATCATATTCTCTCCATTTAACAATGTCAACACAATACCCACAGGACAAAAAAAAAATTCTTATGCCTGTAATCATATCCTCTCTATTCAACCATGTCAACACAATACCCCCAGGACAAAAAAAACAAATCTTGATGCCTGTAATCATATCCTCTCCATTCAACCTTGTCAACACAATACCCCCTGGACAAAAAAAAAAAAACTTGATGCCTGTAATCATATCCTCTACATTCAACTATGTCAACACAATACCCTCAAGCCAAAACAAAAATTCTTGATGCCTGTAATCATATCCTCTCCATTCAACTATGTCAACACAATACCCTCAGGACAAAAAAAAAAATTCTTGATGCCTGTAATCATATCCTCTCCATTCAACCATGTAAACACACTACCCCGAGGACAAAAAAAAAATTCTTGATGCCTGTAATCATATCCTCTCCATTCAACCATGTCAACACAATACCCCCAGGACAAAAAAAAAAAAAAATCTTGATGCCTGTAATCATATCCTCTCCATTCAACCATGTCAACACAATACCCCCGGGACAAAAAAAAAAAAATTCTTGATGCCTGTAATCATATCCTCTCCATTCTACCACGTCAACACAATAACCTCAGGGCAAAAAAAAAAAAAAAATTGTTTATGCCTGTAATCATATCCTCTCTATTCAACAATGTCAACACAATACCCCCAGGACTAAAAAAAAATATTCTTGATACCTGTAATCATATGCTCTCCATTCAACCATGTCTACACCATACCCCCAGGACAAAAAAAAAAAAATTCTTGATGCCTGTAATCATATCCCCTCCATTCAACCATGTCAACACAATACCCCTAGGACAAAAAAAAAAATTCTTGATGCCTGTAATCATATCCTCTCATTAAACCATGTCAACACAATACCCCCAGGACAAAAAAAAAATTCTTGATGCCTGTAATCATATCCTCTCCATTCACCAATGTCAACACAATACCCCCAGGACAAAAAACAAATTCTTGATGCCTGTAATCATGTCCTCTCCATTCAACCATGTCAACACAATACCCCCTGGACAAAAAAAAAAAAATTCTTGATGCCTGTAAATATATTCTTTCCAGTCAACCATGTCAACACAATATCCCCGGACAAAAAAAAAAAAATTCTTATGCCTGTAATCATATCCTCTCATTCAACCATGTCAACACAATACCCCCCAGGACACAAAAAAACTCTTGATGCCTGTAATCATATCCTCTCAGTCAACCATGTAAACACAATACGCCCAGGACAAAAAAAAAAAAATTCATGACGCCTGTAATCATATCCTCTCCATTCAACCATGTCAACACAATACCCCCAGAACAAAAAAAAAAAAAGATCTTGATGCCTGTAATCATATCCTTTCTATTCAACCATGTCAACACAATACCCCTAGGACAAAAAAAAAAAATTCTTGATGCCTTTAATCATATCCTCTCCATTCTAACCATGTCAACACAATACACCCAAGACAAAAAAAAAATTCTTGATGCCTGTAATCATATCCTCTCCATTCAACCATGTCAACACAATACCCCCAGGACAAAAAAAAAAAAAAATTCTTGATGCCTTTAATCATATCCTCTCCATTCTAACCATGTCAACACAATACACCCAAGACAAAAAAAAAAATTCTTGATGCCTGTAATCATATCCTCTCCATTCAACCATGTCAACACAATACCCCCAGGACAAAAAAAAAATTCTTGATGCCTGTAATCATATCCCCTCCATTCAACCATGTCAACAGAATACCCTCAGGACAAATAAAAATTCTTGATGCCTGTAATCATATCCTCTCCATTAAACCATGTCAACACAATACCCCCAGGACAAAAAAAAAATTGTTGATGCCTGTAATTATATCCTCTCCATTCAACCATGTCAACACAATACCCCCAGGACAAAAAAAAAAAAAAATCTTGATGCCTGTAATCATATCCTCTCCATTCAACCATGTCAACACAATACCCCCGGGACAAAAAAAAAAAAAATTCTTGATGCCTGTAATCATATCCTCTCCATTCAACCTTGTCAACACAATACCCCCAGGACAAAAAAAAAAAATTCTTGATACCTGTAATCATATCCTCTCCATTCAACCATGTCAACACAATACCCCTAGGACAAAAAAAAAAATTCTTGATGCCTGTAATCATATCCTCTCCATTCAACCATGTCAACACAATACCCCCAGGACAAAAAAAAAAAAATCTTGATGCCTGTAATCATATCCTCTCCATTCAACCATGTCAACACAATACCCCTGGGACAAAAAAAAAAAAAATTCTTGATGCCTGTAATCATATCCTCTCCATTCTACCACGTCAACACAATAACCGCAGGAGAAAAAAAAAAAAAATTGTTGATGCCTGTAATCATATCCTCTCCATTCAACAATGTCAACACAATACCCCCAGGACAAAAAAAAAATTCTTGATTCCTGTAATCATATCCTCTCCATTCAACCATGTCAACACAATACCCCCAGGACTAAAAAAAAAATTCTTGATGCCTGTAATCATATGCTCTCCATTCAACCATGTCTACACAATACCCCCAGGACAAAAAAAAAATTCTTGATGCCTGTAATCATATCCTCTCCATTCAACCATGTCAACACAATACCCCCAGGACAAAGAAAAATTCTTGATTCCTGTAATCATATCCTCTACATTCAACTATGTCAACACAATACCCTCAAGACAAAAACAAAATTCTTGATGCCTGTAATCATATCCTCTCCATTCAACTATGTCAACACAATACCCTCAGGACAAAAAAAAAAAATTCTTGATGCCTGTAATCATATCCTCTCCATTCAACCATGTCAACACAATACCCCCAGGACAAAAAAAAAAAAAAATTCTTGATGCCTGTAATCATATCCTCTCATTCAACCATGTCAAGACAATACCCCGAGGAGAAAAAAAAAAAATTCTTGATGCCTGTAATCATATCCTCTCCATTCAACCATGTAAACACAATACCAAAAGGACAAAAAAAAAAAAATCTTGATGCCTGTAATCATATCCTCTCCATTCAACCATGTCAACACAATACCCCCAGGACAAAAAAAAAATTCTTGATTCCTGTAGTCATATCCTCTCCATTCAACCATGTCAACACAATACCCCCAGGACAAAAAAAAAATTCTTTATGCCTGTAATCATATCCTCTCAGTCAACTATGTAAACACAATACCCCCAGGACAAAAAAAAAAAAATTCATGACGCCTGTAATCATATCCTCTCCATTTTACCATGTCAACACAATATCCCCAGGACAAAAAAAAAAAATCTTGATGCCTTTTATCATATTCTCTCCATTCAACCATGTCAACACAGTACCCCCAGGACAGAAAAAAAATAATTGTTGATTCCTGTAATCATATCCTCTCATTTAACCATGTCAACACAGTACCCCCAGGACAAAAAAACAAATTCTTGATGCCTGTAATCATATCCTCTCAGTCAACCATGTCAACACAATACACCAAGGACAAAAAAAAAAAATCTTGATGCCTGTAATCATATCCTCTCAGTCAACCATGTCAACACAATACCCCCAGGACAAAAAAAAAAAAAAAATTCTTGATGCCTGTAATCATATCCTCTCCATTCTAACCATGTCAACACAATACCCACAGGACAAAAAAAAAATTCTTGATGCCTGTAATCATATCCTCTCCATTCAACCATGTCAACACAATACCCCCAGGACAAAAAATAAATTTCTTGATGCCTGTAATCATATCCTCTCCATTCAACCTTGTCAACACAATACCCCCAGGACAAAAAAAAAATTCTTGATGCCTGTTATCATATCCTCTCCATTCAACCATGTCAACACAATACACCCCGGGACAAAAAAAAAATTCTTGATGCCTGTAATCATATCCCCTCCATTCAACCATGTCAACACAATACCCTCAGGACAAAAAAAAAATTCTTGATGCCTGTAATCATATCCTCTCCATTCAACCATGTCAACACAATACCCCCAGGACAAAAAAAAATTGTTGATGCCTGTAATTATATCCTCTCCATTCAACCATGTGAACACAATACCCCCAGGACAAAAAAAAAAAATTCTTGATGCCTGTAATCATATCCTCTCCATTCAACCCTGTACACACAATACCCCCAGGACAAAAAAAAAAAAAAATTCTTGATACCTGTAATCATATCCTCTCCATTCAACCATGTCAACACAATACCCCCAGGACAAAAAAAAAAAAATTCTTGATGCCTGTAATCATATCCTCTCCATTCAACCATGTCAACACAATACGCCTAGGACAAAAAAAAAAAAAAATTCTTGATGCCTGTAATCATATCCTCTCCATTCAACCATGTAAACACAATACCCCCAGGACAAAAAAAAAAAAAATCTTGATGCCTGTAATCATATCCTCTCCATTCAACCATGTCAACACAATACCCGGGGGACAAAAAAAAAAAAAATTCTTGATGCCTGTAATCATATCCTCTCCATTCTACCACGTCAACACAATAACCCCAGGACAAAAAAAAAAAAAAATTGTTGATGCCTGTGATCATATCCTCTCCATTCAACAATGTCAACACAATACCCCCAGGACTAAAAAAAAAATTCTTGATGCCTGTAATCATATCCTCTACATTAAACTATGTCAACACAATACCCTCAGGACAAAAAAAAAATTCTTGATGCCTGTAATCATATCCTCTCCATTCAACTATGTCAACACAATACCCTCAGGTCAAAAAAAAAATTCTTGATGCCTGTAATCATATCCTCTCCATTCAACCATGTAAACACAATACCCCCAGGACAAAAAAAAAAAAATCTTGATGCCTGTAATCATATCCTCTCCATTCAACCATGTCAACACAATAGCCCCAGGACAAAAAAAAAATTCTTGATGCCTGTAGTCATATCCTCTCCATTCAACCATGTAAACACACTACCCCGAGGACAAAAAAAAAAATTTCTTGATGCCTGTAATCATATCCTCTGCATTCAACCATGTCAACACAGTACCCCCAGGACAAAAAAAAAAAAAAAATTCTTGATGCCTGTAATCATATCCTCTCATTCAACCATGTCAACACAATACCCCTAGGATAAAAAAAAAAAATTCTTGATGCCTGTAATCATATCCTCTCATACAACCATGTCAACACAATACCCCCAGGACAAAAAAAAAAATTCTTGATGCCTGTAATCATATTCCAGTAAACCATGTCAACACAATACCCCCAGGACAAAAAAAAATTCTTGATGCCTGTAATCATATCCTCTGCATTCAACCATGTCAACACAATACCCCTAGGACAAAAAAAAAATTCTTGATGCCTGTAATCATATCCTCTGCATTCAACCATGTCAACACAATACCCCCAGGACAAAAAAAAAAAATTCTTGATGCCTGTAATCATATCCTCTGCATTCAACCATGTCAACACAATACCCCCAGGACAAAAAAAAATGCTTGATGCCTGTAATGATATCCTCTCCATTCAACCATGTCAACACAATACCCCCAGGACAAAAAAAAAAAATTCTTGATGCCTTTAATCATATCCTCTCATTCAACCATGTCAACACTGTTAAAGATGAAATAACCAAGGTCCAGACATGAATGTGTTATGAGCTAAAACTTGATCATAACAAGCGCTAACACGTGCGACTGGTCTCAAAGGGAAAATCTAACTGACTAGTCGCATCTGGGGTTTTACCCTTTGCGGCCCTCTCCTCATATAAGGGGAGATAATCACTCCTTACTGGGGCAGGATAAATGGGATGGGATGTTAACACTTCCCCGTTTTCCTTTCTTGTGCTGATGAAAGTTTTCAGGAGACATCATCAAAGGGTTATCTGCAGGGAAAGGGAAAGAAAAAGAAGAATTTAACAAAATTAGGTGACACTGTGTTTTAAGGATTAGAGAGATTGTTCCTTAGGTTCAGATGTGAATCCTTTAATTTTAAAAGAGGGGACTCCCTTTTTTGTTAAGCCATCAGCAATTTGTTTGTCAGTGGGTATCCAGGATATCTCTGCAATTTCTCCTCTGTCAACCATTTCTCTAAGGATGGCCATTTCAATTCTTAGTCTTTTATCGAGGATTTGTGTGGTAGAATGCACTGCATCATACAAACAGGAATTGTCTGTTTTGCATGTTATCTTGATGTTTGTAGTGTGATCTTCCATTTGCAGCAAATCCAGTATCAATTTTCTGTAATAGAGCAGGCTTCAGTAAGATTAACCATGGCCAGAGTCTCCACAGCAAGCGTGCTTTTGACTATTCTTTTGATGCGTTTAGATTGCCAGGCTATTGGCATGTATTGGTTATTACTACCAACCAGAAAAATAATGTAGCCACCTTGTGATCCACCGTCAGTTAGGTTAGCAAAGGATGCATCACTGTATGCTATAATTTGAAGCAATTTAGGGTTTCCAAGATTGGGAATATGGATTTGGGATTTCTCCTTTTTCGACTTTTTGATAGTCCTATTTATTTGTTTTATACATTCCACATTTTCTTGTTTTAATATGGAACTTAATGCACTGACATCAAAACTGAGGTCAGGTCTAGTTTGAGTGGCTAGCCAGTTGAGTTGACCGATTAGCTGTCTGGCCTCGGAGATCTCAGTGGATGTCAGCTTGTCTTCCAGCCTTCTTCCATTCTGCAGCGGAATGTGTCTGAGTTTCTTTGTGTATTCATCTTGTCCAATATTGATGTTACTATTGGATTTTTTTATTTCTAATCAAATATATTGGAACTTGGCAACTTCTTCAGATTTCACTTTGAAAAGTTTACGAAGTTCATTAATGACTTTGTTCTCAAAGGTTTCTGAACCAGCAAAGCAGAAATCATCGACATGAGTGGCAATTATGCCTTGAAGCTTGTTTTTGAAATGCCAAGTGAAAATAGCCTGGTCATATTTTGATGGTGTGGCCCCTAGCTTTACTAGTTTCTCTCTAAGTGTTAGGTACCAGGATCGAGATGCATCTGTTAGACCATAAACACATTTGGATAATTTCCAGATGTAACCAGGGGATACATTGGCTTCTTTGGGAGGAAGAAGGTAGACGGGTCGATCTAATTGCTTGCTTTGTAAAAAGGCAGTTTTGATGTCCATGGATTTGCATACCCAACCACTTGCTGATATAACTCCTAAGACTGATCGTAAACTTTCTTTTGAACATGTTGGGGAGTCATTTCTAACATTGCAGGCATCTTTATCTTGAAAGCCTTTCGCAACAAGTCTGGCCTTAAAGGTTTGTTTTCCATTCAACTCCTTGTTGGTGTAGACCCATCTTGTGCATATTTTTGGTTGGCCCTGATCTAATACTTGTGTGTAGACTTTGTGTTAAACCCAACTTTGGAGTTCTCTCTTTTTGGCCTTATCATATTGGTCATTAGAGGAGTCAGTCATTAGATTTACCTCTGTGGCTTCATTAGTGAGGGGTTGGTCATCTTTGTTTGTCTCCCATTCCAAGACCCCATTCTCAAAATCTAGCCAGAATGGGTCACCTTCCTCCATAGCAACGTTCATTAAATATTTATTTTTGCCAGTGGCTTTACCAGCTCTACTGATCACATTCAATTTTCTCCATTCTTGGTCTTCATCATTGGTGAATTTGCATATTATAGTTTGGCCTGGTTTGCCCTCATCTATTGGCACATAACCACTTGTGGTGGCATTGTTGTGCCTCTGAGGTTTTGTTCGTACACTGGTGTCTTGGTGTTCAGAGGTGTTGTGGTATGTGTCAGGATATGGAATTAAGCGTGAAGGATGCACTCTAACGTATGTGGCTCCATGTTTGACTAGTACTTGTTTATGTTCCCAGCCTATGACAGCACCAGGACCAAGCCATCGATCAGATTCATTTCTTTTAAAAAGGACAAGGTCACCATTCTTGTATTGATCAATTACACTGGTTCTCACCTGATGACGGAGAGCTCGTCTCAATTTTTCAGAGGCTTCACACTCTATGAAACCTTTTCTTGCAGCATGCATGGCATTGAGGTTGTCAGCAACAATTTGACTAGTACTCACACCTTCTAGTGCAGGAAGTTGATCATTCAGGAGAGAAGGCAGGTTGGGATTTTTTCCAAAAACCAGTTGGTTAGGGCTATAGCCGTGTGAATTGTGAAGTGCATTCTTGGCATTGACCGCCCATGAGAGAGCAACATCAAAGTTACACCGAGCATCTTCTAAAGTCTTCTTGACCATTTCTCCCAGAACACCATTGTGCCTTTCATTCAATCCATTACTCCAGGGGGATTGTGCAGCAGTGGTACGGACTACGATATTCAAGTTTTGAGCCATGTCTCGGAAGAATTGATTGTCAAATTCCCGGTCATTATCAGTAAGAAAAGCTGCTGGAGCACCAAAATATGCAATCCAGCGTTTGAAGATGGCAGTGAGTATATCAGAGCTCTCCTTACTTGTAAGCCTAACAGCGACACTATATCTGGTTGCATGGTCCACCAAGTGTAGTACTTTATGTCCATTAATTTCCTTTATGTCCATGGCTAAAGTCTGGTTAAAATGAGTTCCTAAGGGAAATCCTACAACAGGTCGAGGTGCAGGTTTTTTATACCTGAGGCAAGTCTGACAAGCAAGAGGAAGCTTCCTCAGTATATCCATAAATTCAGCATCTTTTAAACCAGAGCTTTTGACAAGATTACACAATTTTTGTGCACTGGGATGGCTGAATTGTCGATGTAATTTGGTAGCAATTTTTAATTTCTCGACTTTGCTCTTTTTATTAATTTTGTTTAAAAATAAAATATATCGTAACTTACCCCGGTCTGGTGGAGGTGTAGATGTAGGGATGTGGTAGTGGCCAGAAGTGGTGCACAGCAACCTTATTTTTTTTCCAAACATTTCTGCTGTGTCATCATTAAAGTTTAGGGTTGTCTGGGCTCTTTTCATGGCCATCTTGCTTAGTAGCAAAGGGATATCAGCGTCAACAACATCACTCATTATTTTAATGTTAATCTTTGCAATGACACATGGCAAAGTTACCTTTTGTAGAGATTTTATTTTCATACCATCTCCAAATTTAAAGTATTTTGTGCCCTCATCATAAAGAATGTCTTTTTTTGAGTCCTCGGACAAGGTTTCAAGAAAACAGTCCAACCATTTCTTTCCACATACCGTCGCTGACGCACCAGAGTCCAAAATAGCACAATTTATGGTTTCTCCGAAAAGCGAGTTCTACGACTCCCGTCGATTAAGCAACACTATATTAGCGATGTCTTCACAACTGTCGGAAATATCGTTTTTATGTTCATTTAATAATACCATATTTTCTCTTGAATGGTGATTATTTTGGGAATAAGGACACTTTTTGGCATAGTGAAATTTGCATCCACAGACGTAACAAATGGGAGTCTGACTATTCGAAAAATTTCGATTTGGGTAGCGGTTATAATTGTGTGGCCGCCCTCTGCCATTATTTGTGCTGCTACTACGCGTGAAGTGAGGGGGAGAGGCAGGCTTATACGCATGACGTCGTCTCGTGTATAGTATTTCACTGTTGTCCTGTGTCTGTGTGTCTGCCTCACTAAAAACGACGTTGTCAGTTTCATTTTTTATGGAAATGTTTTGTGGTCTAGCCGTGGTTAAGTTTTCACATGAAATTTTTTTTAATTGTTGAGCCATATCTTTTAGAGTGAGGTTGTTTATTGTCGCGTGTATTAATCTCTCGTTTTCGGGGTTGAGATTGGCAGACTTTAACGCGCGATAGGCTAATACGGGTTCTGGTAAAATTATTTTAAATTCCCTAAGTTTCGCTACGTGCCTGTCGAACTGGATTAAGTAGTCATTTATGGAAGCGTTAGGTTCACGCTGATAACTTTCAAAGTTCTCGTAGGATATGAAAGCAGACTGGTTTTTATCCTGAAGAAAAAGTGTATCCAGCTTTTCGATGAGATTGTCCATTCCTTCTTTAGCATTCAGTAATGAAATGTCCATTTCCAGTACAGCAGCGCGAGACTGTCCGGTGAGCGAAAGAAATACAGCGGGAGCTTGTTTTGAAGGCGGAATGTTCGTTGCTATCTTCCATAGTTCAAATTCTCGTTTCCATGAATTGTAAAATTCCGGGTTTAGTCGCGGTGGTTCAAATATTCTGGAACTAATTATGTCTTTTTTTTTTTTTTTTTTTTTTTTTTTATCTTCGTACGCTCTGCGACCAGATGTAAAAGAGGAAATAACCAAGATCCAGACATGAATGTGTTATGAGATAAAACTTTATAATAGCAAGCACTAACACGTGCGACTGGTCTCAAAGGGAACATCTAAATGAGTAGTCGCATTCGGGGTTTTACCCTTGGCGGCCCTCTCCTCACATAAGGGGAGATAATCACTCTTTCCTGGGGCAGGATAAATGGGATGGGATGTTAACAAACACAAAACCCGCAGAACAAAAAAAAAAAATTCTTGATGCCTGTAATCATATCCTCTCTATTCAACAATGTCAACACAATACCCCCAGGGCAAGAAAAAAAAAAAAATTCTTGATGCCTGTAATCATATCCTCTCCATTCAACAATGTCAACACAATACCCCCAGGACAAAAAAAAATTCTTGATGCCTGTAATATTGTCCTCTCCATTAAACCATGTCAACACAATACCCCCAGGACAAAAAAAAAAAAAAATTCTTGATGCCTGTAATCATATCCTCTCCATTCAACCATGTCAACACAATACCCCCAGGATAAAAAAAAAAAAATTCTTGATGCCTGTAATCATATCCTCTCTATTCAACAATGTCAACACAATACCCCCAGGGCAAGAAAAAAAAAAAAATTCTTGATGCCTGTAATCATATCCTCTCCATTCAACAATGTCAACACAATACCCCCAGGACAAAAAAAAATTCTTGATGCCTGTAATATTGTCCTCTCCATTAAACCATGTCAACACAATACCCCCAGGACAAAAAAAAAAAAAAATTCTTGATGCCTGTAATCATATCCTCTCCATTCAACCATGTCAACACAATACCCCCAGGATAAAAAAAAAAAAATTCTTGATGCCTGTAATCATATCCTCTCCAGTACACCCTTGTCAACACAATACCCAAAGGACAAAAAAAAAAAAATCTTTATGCCTGTAATCATATCCTCTCCATTCAACAATGTCAACACAATACCCCCAGGACAAAAAAAAAATTCTTGATGCCTGTCATCATATCCTCTCATTCAACCATGTCAACACAATACCCCCAGGACAAAAAAAAAAAATCTTGATGCCTGTAATCATATCCTCCCAATTCAACCATGTCAACACAATACCCCAGGACAACAAAACAAAATTCTTGATGCCTGTCATCATATCCTCTCATTCAACCATGTCACCACAATACCCCCAGGACAAAAAAAACGTTCTTGATGCCTGTAATCATATCCTCTCCATTCAACCATGTCAACACAATACCCCCAGGACAAAAAAAAAAAAATTCTTGATGCCTGTAATCATATCCTCTCCATTCAACCATGTCAACACAATGCCCCCAGGACAAAAAAAAAATCTTGATGCCTGTAATCATATCCTCTCCATTCAACCATTTCAACACAATACCCCCAGGACAAAAAAAAAATTCTTGATGCCTGTAATAATGTCCTCTCAATTCAACCATGTCAAAAAAATACCCCCTGGACAAAAAAAAAATTCTTGATGCCTGTAATCATATTCTCTCCAGTCAACCATGTCAACACAATACCCCCAGGACAAAAAAAAAATTCTTGATGCCTGTAATCATATCCTCTCATTCAACCATGTCAACACAATACCCCCAGGATAAAAAAAAAAAAAAAATTCTTGATGCCTGTAATCATATCCTCTCATTAAACCATGTCAACACAATACCCCAAGGAAAAAAAAAAAAAAATTCTTGATGCCTGTAATCATATCCTCTCCATTAAACCATGTCAACACAATACCCCCAGGACAAAAAAAAAAATTCTTGATGCCTGTAATCATATCCTCTCCATTAAACCATGTAAACACACTACCCCGAGGACAAAAAAAAAAAATTCTTGATGCCTGTAATCATAGCATCTGCATTCAACCATGTCAACACAGTACCCCCAGGACAAAAAAAAAAAAAATTCTTGATGCCTGTAATGATATCCTCTCCATTCAACCATGTTACGCAATACCCCAGGACAACAAAACAAAATTCTTGATGCCTGTCATCATATCCTCTCATTCAACCATGTCAACACAATACCCCCAGGACAAACAAAAAAATTCTTGATGCCTGTAATCATATCCTCTCGATTCAACCCTGTCAACACACTACCCCCAGGACAAAAAAACATTCTTGATGCCTGTAGTCATATCCTCTCCATTCAACCATGTCAACACAATACCCCCATGACAAAAAAAAAAATTTCTTGATGCCTGTAATCATATCTTCTCCATTCAACCATGTCAACACAATACCCCCAGGACAAAAAAAAAAATTCTTGATGCCTGTAATCATATCCTCTCCATTCAACCATGTCAACACAATACCCCAAGGAAAAAAAAACATCTTGATGCCTGTAATCATATCCTCTCCATTCCACCATGTCAACACAATACCCCACGACAACAAAAAAAAATTCTTGATGCCTGTCATCATATCCTCTCTATTCAACCATGTCAACACAATACCCCCAGGACAAAAAAAAAATTCTTGATGCCTGTAATCATATCCTCTCCATACAACCATGTCAACACAATACCCCCAGGACAAAAAACAAATTCTTGATGCCTGTAATCATATCCTCTCCATTCAACCATGTAAACACACTACCCCGAGGACAAAAAAAAAAAAATTCTTGATGCCTGTAATCATATCATCTGCATTCAACCATGTCAACACAGTACCCCCAGGACAAAAAAAAAAAATTTCTTGATGCCTGTAATCATATCCTCTCCATTCAACCATGTCAACGCAATACCCCAGGACAACAAAACAAAATTCTTGATGCCTGTCATCATATCCTCTCATTAAACCATGTCAACACAATACCCCCAGGACAAACAAAAAAATTCTTGATGCCTGTAATCATATCCTCTCGATTCAACCCTGTCAACACACTACCCCCAGGACAAAAAAACATTCTTGATGCCTGTAGTCATATCCTCTCCATTCAACCATGTCAACACAATACCCCCAGGACAAAAAAAAAAATTTCTTGATGCCTGTAATCATATCTTCTCCATTCAACCATGTCAACACAATACCCCCAGGACAAAAAAAAAATTCTTGATGCCTGTAATCATATCCTCTCCATTAAACCATGTCAACACAATACCCCAAGGAAAAAAAAAATCTTGATGCCTGTAATCATATCCTCTCCATTCAACCATGTCAACACTATACCCCACGACAACAAAAAAAAATTCTTGATGCCTGTCATCATATCCTCTCTATTCAACCATGTCAACACAATACCCGCAGGACAAAAAAAAAATTCTTGATGCCTGTAATCATATCCTCTCCATACAACCATGTCAACACAATACCCCCAGGACAAAAAACAAATTATTGATGCCTGTAATCATATCCTCTCCATTCAACCATGTCAACACAATACCCCCAGGACAAAAAAAAAATTCTTGATGCCTGTAATAATGACCTCTCAATTCAACCATGTCAACACAATATCCCCAGGACAAAAAAAAAAAAAAATTCTTGATGCCTGTAATCATATCCTCTCCATTAAACCATGTCAACACAATACCCCAAGGAAAAAAAAACATCTTGATGCCTGTAATCATATCCTCTCCATTCAACCATGTCAACACTATACCCCACGACAACAAAAAAAAATTCTTGATGCCTGTCATCATATCCTCTCTATTCAACCATGTCAACACAATACCCGCAGGACAAAAAAAAAAATTCTTGATGCCTGTAATCATATCCTCTCCATACAACCATGTCAACAAAATACCCCCAGGACAAAAAACAAATTCTTGATGCCTGTAATCATATCCTCTCCATTCAACCATGTCAACACAATACCCCCAGGACAAAAAAAAAATTCTTGATGCCTGTAACAATGTCCTCTCAATTCAACCATGTCAACACAATACCCCTTGGACAAAAAAAAAATTCTTGATGCCTGTAATCAAATCCTCTCAATTCAACCATGTCAACACAATACCCCCAGGACAAAAAAAAAATTCTTGATGCCGGTAATCATATCCTCTCCATTCAACAATGTCAACACAATATCACCAGGACAAAAAAAAAATATTGATGCCTGTAATCATATCCTCTCAATTCAACCATGTCAACACAATACCCCCAGGACACAAAAAAAAAAAAATTTCTTGATGCCTGTAATCATATCTTCTCCATTACACCATGTCAACACAATACCCCCAGGACAAAACAAAAATTCTTGATGCCTGTAATCATATCCTCTCGATTCAACCATGTCAACACAATACCCCAAGGAAAAAAAAATCTTGATGCCTGTAATCATATCCTCTCCATTCAACCATGTCAACACAATACCCCCAGGACAAAAAAAAAATTCTTGATGCCTGTAATAATGACCTCTCAATTCAACCATGTAAACACAATATCCCCTGGACAAAAAAAAAAATTCTTGATGCCTGTAATCATATTCTCTCCAGTCAACCATGTCAACACAATACCCTTAGGACATAAAAAAAAAAATTCTTGATGCCTGTAATCATATCCTCTCATTCAACCATGTCAACACAATATCCCCAGGACAAAAAAAAAAAAAAATTCTTGATGCCTGTAATCATATCCTCTCCATTCAACCATGTCAACACAATACCCCCAGGACAAAAAAAAAATTCTTGATGCCTGTAACAATTTCCTCTCAATTAAACCATGTAAACACAATACCCCTTGGACAAAAAAAAAATTCTTGATGCCTGTAATCAAATCCTCTCAATTCAACCATGTCAACACAATACCCCCAGGACAAAACAAAAATTCTTGATGCCGGTAATCATATCCTCTCCATTCAACAATGTCAACACAATATCACCAGGACAAAAACAAAATATTGATGCCTGTAATCATATCCTCTCAATTCAAACATGTCAACACAATACCCCCAGGACAAAAAAAAAAAAAAATTTCTTGATGCCTGTAATCATATCTTCTCCATTCAACCATGTCAACACAATACCCCCAGGACAAAACATAAATTCTTGATGCCTGTAATCATATCCTCTCCATTCAACCATGTCAACACAATACCCCAAGGAAAAAAAATTCTTGTTACCTGTAACCATATTCTCTCCAGTCAACCATGTCAACACAATACCCCCAGGACAAAAAAAAAATTCTTGATGCCTGTAATCATATCCTCTCCATTCAACCATGTCAACACAATACCCCAAGGAAAAAAAAATCTTGATGCCTGTAATCATATCCTCTCCATTCAACCATGTCAACACAATACCCCACGACAACAAAAAAAAATTCTTGATGCCTGTCATCATATCCCCTCTATTCAACCATGTCAACACAATACCCCCAGGACAAAAAAAAAAATCTTGATGCATGTAATCATATCCTCTCCATTCAACCATGTCAACACAATACCCCACGACAACAAGAAAAAATTCTTGATGCCTGTCATCATATCCTCTCTATTCAACCATGTCAACACAATACCCCCAGGACAAAAAAAAAATTCTTGATGCCTGTAATCATATCCTCTCCATTCAACCATGTCAACACAATACACCCAGGACAAAAAAAAAAAATATCTTGATGCCTCTAATCATATCCTCTCATTCAACCATGTCAACACAATACCCCCAGGACAAAAAAAAAAAAAATTCTTCATGCCTGTAATCATATCCTCTCCATTCAACCATGTCAACACAATACCCCCAGGACAAAAAAAAATTCTTGATGCCTGTAGTCATATCCTCTCCATTCAACCATGTCAACACAATACCCCCAGGACAAAAAAAAAAAATTCTTGATGCCTGTAATCATATCCTCTCCATTCAACCATGTAAACACACTACTCCGAGGACAAAAAAAAAAAAAAAATTCTTGATGCCTTTCATCATATCCTCTCATTCAACCATGTCAACACAATACCCCTAGGATAAAAAAATAAATTCTTGATGCCTGTAATCATATCCTCTCATTCAACACTGTCAACGTCAACACAATCCCCCCAGGACAAAAAAAAAAAAAAATTCTTGATGCCTGTAATCATATCCTCTCCATTCCACCATGTCAACACAATACCCCACGACAACAAAAAAAAATTCTTGATGCCTGTCATCATATCCTCTCTATTCAACCATGTCAACACAATACCCCCAGGACAAAAAAAAAATTCTTGATGCCTGTAATCATATCCTCTCCATACAACCATGTCAACACAATACCCCCAGGACAAAAAACAAATTCTTGATGCCTGTAATCATATCCTCTCCATTCAACCATGTAAACACACTACCCCGAGGACAAAAAAAAAAAAATTCTTGATGCCTGTAATCATATCATCTGCATTCAACCATGTCAACACAGTACCCCCAGGACAAAAAAAAAAAATTTCTTGATGCCTGTAATCATATCCTCTCCATTCAACCATGTCAACGCAATACCCCAGGACAACAAAACAAAATTCTTGATGCCTGTCATCATATCCTCTCATTAAACCATGTCAACACAATACCCCCAGGACAAACAAAAAAATTCTTGATGCCTGTAATCATATCCTCTCGATTCAACCCTGTCAACACACTACCCCCAGGACAAAAAAACATTCTTGATGCCTGTAGTCATATCCTCTCCATTCAACCATGTCAACACAATACCCCCAGGACAAAAAAAAAAATTTCTTGATGCCTGTAATCATATCTTCTCCATTCAACCATGTCAACACAATACCCCCAGGACAAAAAAAAAATTCTTGATGCCTGTAATCATATCCTCTCCATTAAACCATGTCAACACAATACCCCAAGGAAAAAAAAAATCTTGATGCCTGTAATCATATCCTCTCCATTCAACCATGTCAACACTATACCCCACGACAACAAAAAAAAATTCTTGATGCCTGTCATCATATCCTCTCTATTCAACCATGTCAACACAATACCCGCAGGACAAAAAAAAAATTCTTGATGCCTGTAATCATATCCTCTCCATACAACCATGTCAACACAATACCCCCAGGACAAAAAACAAATTATTGATGCCTGTAATCATATCCTCTCCATTCAACCATGTCAACACAATACCCCCAGGACAAAAAAAAAATTCTTGATGCCTGTAATAATGACCTCTCAATTCAACCATGTCAACACAATATCCCCAGGACAAAAAAAAAAAAAAATTCTTGATGCCTGTAATCATATCCTCTCCATTAAACCATGTCAACACAATACCCCAAGGAAAAAAAAACATCTTGATGCCTGTAATCATATCCTCTCCATTCAACCATGTCAACACTATACCCCACGACAACAAAAAAAAATTCTTGATGCCTGTCATCATATCCTCTCTATTCAACCATGTCAACACAATATCCGCAGGACAAAAAAAAAAATTCTTGATGCCTGTAATCATATCCTCTCCATACAACCATGTCAACAAAATACCCCCAGGACAAAAAACAAATTCTTGATGCCTGTAATCATATCCTCTCCATTCAACCATGTCAACACAATACCCCCAGGACAAAAAAAAAATTCTTGATGCCTGTAACAATGTCCTCTCAATTCAACCATGTCAACACAATACCCCTTGGACAAAAAAAAAATTCTTGATGCCTGTAATCAAATCCTCTCAATTCAACCATGTCAACACAATACCCCCAGGACAAAAAAAAAATTCTTGATGCCGGTAATCATATCCTCTCCATTCAACAATGTCAACACAATATCACCAGGACAAAAAAAAAATATTGATGCCTGTAATCATATCCTCTCAATTCAACCATGTCAACACAATACCCCCAGGACACAAAAAAAAAAAAATTTCTTGATGCCTGTAATCATATCTTCTCCATTACACCATGTCAACACAATACCCCCAGGACAAAACAAAAATTCTTGATGCCTGTAATCATATCCTCTCGATTCAACCATGTCAACACAATACCCCAAGGAAAAAAAAATCTTGATGCCTGTAATCATATCCTCTCCATTCAACCATGTCAACACAATACCCCCAGGACAAAAAAAAAATTCTTGATGCCTGTAATAATGACCTCTCAATTCAACCATGTAAACACAATATCCCCTGGACAAAAAAAAAAATTCTTGATGCCTGTAATCATATTCTCTCCAGTCAACCATGTCAACACAATACCCTTAGGACATAAAAAAAAAAATTCTTGATGCCTGTAATCATATCCTCTCATTCAACCATGTCAACACAATATCCCCAGGACAAAAAAAAAAAAAAATTCTTGATGCCTGTAATCATATCCTCTCCATTCAACCATGTCAACACAATACCCCCAGGACAAAAAAAAAAATTCTTGATGCCTGTAACAATTTCCTCTCAATTAAACCATGTAAACACAATACCCCTTGGACAAAAAAAAAATTCTTGATGCCTGTAATCAAATCCTCTCAATTCAACCATGTCAACACAATACCCCCAGGACAAAACAAAAATTCTTGATGCCGGTAATCATATCCTCTCCATTCAACAATGTCAACACAATATCACCAGGACAAAAACAAAATATTGATGCCTGTAATCATATCCTCTCAATTCAAACATGTCAACACAATACCCCCAGGACAAAAAAAAAAAAAAATTTCTTGATGCCTGTAATCATATCTTCTCCATTCAACCATGTCAACACAATACCCCCAGGACAAAACATAAATTCTTGATGCCTGTAATCATATCCTCTCCATTCAACCATGTCAACACAATACCCCAAGGAAAAAAAATTCTTGTTACCTGTAACCATATTCTCTCCAGTCAACCATGTCAACACAATACCCCCAGGACAAAAAAAAAATTCTTGATGCCTGTAATCATATCCTCTCCATTCAACCATGTCAACACAATACCCCAAGGAAAAAAAAATCTTGATGCCTGTAATCATATCCTCTCCATTCAACCATGTCAACACAATACCCCACGACAACAAAAAAAAATTCTTGATGCCTGTCATCATATCCCCTCTATTCAACCATGTCAACACAATACCCCCAGGACAAAAAAAAAAATCTTGATGCATGTAATCATATCCTCTCCATTCAACCATGTCAACACAATACCCCACGACAACAAGAAAAAATTCTTGATGCCTGTCATCATATCCTCTCTATTCAACCATGTCAACACAATACCCCCAGGACAAAAAAAAAATTCTTGATGCCTGTAATCATATCCTCTCCATTCAACCATGTCAACACAATACACCCAGGACAAAAAAAAAAAATATCTTGATGCCTCTAATCATATCCTCTCATTCAACCATGTCAACACAATACCCCCAGGACAAAAAAAAAAAAATTCTTCATGCCTGTAATCATATCCTCTCCATTCAACCATGTCAACACAATACCCCCAGGACAAAAAAAAATTCTTGATGCCTGTAGTCATATCCTCTCCATTCAACCATGTCAACACAATACCCCCAGGACAAAAAAAAAAAATTCTTGATGCCTGTAATCATATCCTCTCCATTCAACCATGTAAACACACTACTCCGAGGACAAAAAAAAAAAAAAAATTCTTGATGCCTTTCATCATATCCTCTCATTCAACCATGTCAACACAATACCCCTAGGATAAAAAAATAAATTCTTGATGCCTGTAATCATATCCTCTCATTCAACACTGTCAACGTCAACACAATCCCCCCAGGACAAAAAAAAAAAAAAATTCTTGATGCCTGTAATCATATCCTCTCCATTCCACCATGTCAACACAATACCCCACGACAACAAAAAAAAATTCTTGATGCCTGTCATCATATCCTCTCTATTCAACCATGTCAACACAATACCCCCAGGACAAAAAAAAAATTCTTGATGCCTGTAATCATATCCTCTCCATACAACCATGTCAACACAATACCCCCAGGACAAAAAACAAATTCTTGATGCCTGTAATCATATCCTCTCCATTCAACCATGTAAACACACTACCCCGAGGACAAAAAAAAAAAAATTCTTGATGCCTGTAATCATATCATCTGCATTCAACCATGTCAACACAGTACCCCCAGGACAAAAAAAAAAAATTTCTTGATGCCTGTAATCATATCCTCTCCATTCAACCATGTCAACGCAATACCCCAGGACAACAAAACAAAATTCTTGATGCCTGTCATCATATCCTCTCATTAAACCATGTCAACACAATACCCCCAGGACAAACAAAAAAATTCTTGATGCCTGTAATCATATCCTCTCGATTCAACCCTGTCAACACACTACCCCCAAGACAAAAAAACATTCTTGATGCCTGTAGTCATATCCTCTCCATTCAACCATGTCAACACAATACCCCCAGGACAAAAAAAAAAATTTCTTGATGCCTGTAATCATATCTTCTCCATTCAACCATGTCAACACAATACCCCCAGGACAAAAAAAAAATTCTTGATGCCTGTAATCATATCCTCTCCATTAAACCATGTCAACACAATACCCCAAGGAAAAAAAAAATCTTGATGCCTGTAATCATATCCTCTCCATTCAACCATGTCAACACTATACCCCACGACAACAAAAAAAAATTCTTGATGCCTGTCATCATATCCTCTCTATTCAACCATGTCAACACAATACCCGCAGGACAAAAAAAAAATTCTTGATGCCTGTAATCATATCCTCTCCATACAACCATGTCAACACAATACCCCCAGGACAAAAAACAAATTCTTGATGCCTGTAATCATATCCTCTCCATTCAACCATGTCAACACAATACCCCCAGGACAAAAAAAAAATTCTTGATGCCTGTAATAATGACCTCTCAATTCAACCATGTCAACACAATATCCCCAGGACAAAAAAAAAAAAAAATTCTTGATGCCTGTAATCATATCCTCTCCATTAAACCATGTCAACACAATACCCCAAGGAAAAAAAAACATCTTGATGCCTGTAATCATATCCTCTCCATTCAACCATGTCAACACTATACCCCACGACAACAAAAAAAAATTCTTGATGCCTGTCATCATATCCTCTCTATTCAACCATGTCAACACAATACCCGCAGGACAAAAAAAAAAATTCTTGATGCCTGTAATCATATCCTCTCCATACAACCATGTCAACAAAATACCCCCAGGACAAAAAACAAATTCTTGATGCCTGTAATCATATCCTCTCCATTCAACCATGTCAACACAATACCCCCAGGACAAAAAAAAAATTCTTGATGCCTGTAACAATGTCCTCTCAATTCAACCATGTCAACACAATACCCCTTGGACAAAAAAAAAATTCTTGATGCCTGTAATCAAATCCTCTCAATTCAACCATGTCAACACAATACCCCCAGGACAAAAAAAAAATTCTTGATGCCGGTAATCATATCCTCTCCATTCAACAATGTCAACACAATATCACCAGGACAAAAAAAAAATATTGATGCCTGTAATCATATCCTCTCAATTCAACCATGTCAACACAATACCCCCAGGACACAAAAAAAAAAAAATTTCTTGATGCCTGTAATCATATCTTCTCCATTACACCATGTCAACACAATACCCCCAGGACAAAACAAAAATTCTTGATGCCTGTAATCATATCCTCTCGATTCAACCATGTCAACACAATACCCCAAGGAAAAAAAAATCTTGATGCCTGTAATCATATCCTCTCCATTCAACCATGTCAACACAATACCCCCAGGACAAAAAAAAAATTCTTGATGCCTGTAATAATGACCTCTCAATTCAACCATGTAAACACAATATCCCCTGGACAAAAAAAAAAATTCTTGATGCCTGTAATCATATTCTCTCCAGTCAACCATGTCAACACAATACCCTTAGGACATAAAAAAAAAAATTCTTGATGCCTGTAATCATATCCTCTCATTCAACCATGTCAACACAATATCCCCAGGACAAAAAAAAAAAAAAATTCTTGATGCCTGTAATCATATCCTCTCCATTCAACCATGTCAACACAATACCCCCAGGACAAAAAAAAAATTCTTGATGCCTGTAACAATTTCCTCTCAATTAAACCATGTAAACACAATACCCCTTGGACAAAAAAAAAATTCTTGATGCCTGTAATCAAATCCTCTCAATTGAACCATGTCAACACAATACCCCCAGGACAAAACAAAAATTCTTGATGCCGGTAATCATATCCTCTCCATTCAACAATGTCAACACAATATCACCAGGACAAAAACAAAATATTGATGCCTGTAATCATATCCTCTCAATTCAAACATGTCAACACAATACCCCTAGGACAAAAAAAAAAAAAATTTCTTGATGCCTGTAATCATATCTTCTCCATTCAACCATGTCAACACAATACCCCCAGGACAAAACATAAATTCTTGATGCCTGTAATCATATCCTCTCCATTCAACCATGTCAACACAATACCCCAAGGAAAAAAAATTCTTGTTACCTGTAACCATATTCTCTCCAGTCAACCATGTCAACACAATACCCCCAGGACAAAAAAAAAATTCTTGATGCCTGTAATCATATCCTCTCCATTCAACCATGTCAACACAATACCCCAAGGAAAAAAAAATCTTGATGCCTGTAATCATATCCTCTCCATTCAACCATGTCAACACAATACCCCACGACAACAAAAAAAAATTCTTGATGCCTGTCATCATATCCCCTCTATTCAACCATGTCAACACAATACCCCCAGGACAAAAAAAAAAATCTTGATGCATGTAATCATATCCTCTCCATTCAACCATGTCAACACAATACCCCACGACAACAAGAAAAAATTCTTGATGCCTGTCATCATATCCTCTCTATTCAACCATGTCAACACAATACCCCCAGGACAAAAAAAAAATTCTTGATGCCTGTAATCATATCCTCTCCATTCAACCATGTCAACACAATACACCCAGGACAAAAAAAAAAAATATCTTGATGCCTCTAATCATATCCTCTCATTCAACCATGTCAACACAATACCCCCAGGACAAAAAAAAAAAAAATTCTTCATGCCTGTAATCATATCCTCTCCATTCAACCATGTCAACACAATACCCCCAGGACAAAAAAAAATTCTTGATGCCTGTAGTCATATCCTCTCCATTCAACCATGTCAACACAATACCCCCAGGACAAAAAAAAAAAATTCTTGATGCCTGTAATCATATCCTCTCCATTCAACCATGTAAACACACTACTCCGAGGACAAAAAAAAAAAAAAAAATTCTTGATGCCTTTCATCATATCCTCTCATTCAACCATGTCAACACAATACCCCTAGGATAAAAAAATAAATTCTTGATGCCTGTAATCATATCCTCTCATTCAACACTGTCAACGTCAACACAATCCCCCCAGGACAAAAAAAAAAAAAAATTCTTGATGCCTGTAATCATATCCTCTTCATTCAACCATGTCAACACAATACCCCAGGACAAAAAAAAAAATTCTTGATGCCTGTAATCATATCCTCTCCATTCAACCATGTCAGCACAATAACCCCAGGACAAAAAAAAAATAAATTTCTTGATGCCTGTAATCATATCTTCTCCATTCAACTATGTCAACACAATACCCCCAGGACAAAAAAAAAAAAAAATCTTGATGCCTGTAATCATATCCTCTCTATTCAACCATGTCAACACAATACCCCCAGGACAAAAAAAAAAAATCTTGATGACTGTAATCATATCCTCTACATTCAACCATGTCAACACAATACCCCAGGACAACAAAACAAAATTCTTGATGCCTGTCATCATATACTCTCATTCAACCATGTCAACACAATACCCCAAGGACAAAAAAAAAGTTCTTAATGCCTGTAATCATATCATCTAATTCAACCATGTCAACACAATACCCCCAGGACAAAAAAAAATTCTTGATGCCTGTAGTCATATCCTCTCCATTCAACCATGTCAACACAATACCACCAGGACAAAAAAAAAAAATTTCTTGATGCCTGTAATCATATCTTCTCCATTCAACCATGTCAACACAATACCCCCAGGACAAAAAAAAAATTCTTGATGCCTGTAATCATATCCTCTGCATTCAACCATGTCAGCACAATACCCCAAGGAAAAAAAAACATCTTGATGCCTGTAATCATATCCTCTCCATTCAACCATGTCAGCACAATACCAGCAGGACAACAAAAAAAAATTCTTGATGCCTGTAATCATATCCTCTCCATTCAACCATGCCAACACAATACCCCCAGGACAAAAAAAAAACAAATTCTTGATGCCTGTAATCATATCCTCTCCATTCAACCATGTCAACACAATACCCCCAGGACAAAAAAAAAAAAATTCCTGATGCCTGTAATCATATCCTCTCCATTCAACCATGTCAACACAATACCCCCAGGACAAAAAAAAATTCTTGATGCCTGTAGTCATATCCTCTCCATTCAACCATGTCAACACAATACCCCCAGGACAAAAAAAAAAATTCTTGATGCCTGTAATCATATCCTCTCCATTCAACCATGTAAACACACTACCGTGAGGACAAAAAAAAAAAAAATTCTTGATGCCTTTAATCATATCCTCTCATTCAACCATGTCAACACAATACCCCTAGGATAAAAAAATAAATTCTTGATGCCTGTAATCATATCCTCTCCATTCAACCATGTAAACACAATACCCCCAGAACAAAAAAAAAAAAAAATTCTTCATGCCTGTAATCATATCCTCTCCATTCAACCATGTCAACACAATACCCCCAGGACAAAAAAAAAAATTCTTGATGCCTGTAATCATATCCTCTCCATTCAACCATGTCAACACAATACCCCCAGGACAAAAAAAAAATTCTTGATGCCTGTAATCATATCATCTCCATTCAACCATGTCAACACAGTACCCCCAGGACAAAAAAAAAAAAGATTCTTGATGCCTGTAATCATATCCTCTCCATTCAACCACGTCAACGCAATACCCCAGGACAACAAAACAAAATTCTTGATGCCTGTCATCATATCCTCTAATTCAACCATGTAAACACAATATCCCCAGGAAAAAAAAAAAAAAATTCTTGATGCCTTTAATCATATCCTCTCGATTCAACCATGTCAACACAATACCCCCAGGACAAACAAAATTCTTGATGCCTGTAGTCATATCCTCTCCATTCAACCATGTAAACACAATACCCCCAGGACAAAAAAAAAAAATTCTTGATGCCTGTGATCATATCCTCTCCATTCAACCATGTAAACACACTACCCCGAGGACAAAAAAAAAAAAAATTCTTGATGCCTGTCATCATATCCTCTCATTCAACCATGTCAACACAATACCCCCAGGACAAAAAAAAAATCTTGATGCCTGTAATCATATCCTCTCCATTCAACCATGTCAACACAATACCCCCGGACAACAAAAAAAAATTCTTGATGCCTGTCATCATATCCTCTCATTCAACCATGTCAACACCATAGCCCCAGGACAAAAAAAACGTTCTTTATGCCTGTAATCATATCCTCTCATTCAACGAATATCAAAATAATACCCCCAGGACAAAAAAAAAAAAAAAAATTAATGATGCCTATAATCATATCCTCTCCATTCAACCATGTTAACACAATGCCCCCAGGAGAAAAAAAATAAATTCTTGATGCCTGTAATCATATCCTATCCATTCAACCATGTCAGCACAATAACCCCAGGACAAAAAAAAAATAAATTTCTTGATGCCTGTAATCATATCTTCTCCATTCAACTATGTCAACACAATACCCCCAGGACAAAAAAAAAAAAAAATCTTGATGCCTGTAATCATATCCTCTCTATTAAACCATGTCAACACAATACCCCAGGACAACAAAATTAATTCTTGATGCCTGTCATAATATACTCTCATTCAACAATGTCAACACAATACCCCAAGGACAAAAAAAACGTTCTTAATGCCTTTAATCATATCATCTAATTCAACCATGTCAACACAATACCCCCAGGACAAAAAAAAAAAATTCTTGATGCCTGTAATCATATCCTCTCCATTCAACCATGTCAACACAATTCCCCTAGGACAAAAAAAAAAAAAAGAATTCTACATGCCTGTAATCATATCCTCTCCATTCAACCATGTCAACACAATACCCCCAGGACAAAAAAAAAAAATTCTTGATGCCTGTAATCATATTCTTTCCAGTCAAATATGTCAACACAATACCCCAAGGACAAAAAAAACGTTCTTAATGCCTGTAATCATATCATCTGCATTCAACCATGTCAACACAGTACCCCCAGGACAAAAAAAAAAAAATTCTTGATGCCTGTAATCATATCCTCTCCATTCAACCATGTCAACGCAATACCCCAGGACAACAAAACAAAATTCTTGATGCCTGTCATCATATCCTCTCATTCAACCATGTCAACACAATACCCCCAGGACAAAAAAAAAAAATTCTTGATGCCTGTAATCATATCCTCTCGATTCAACCCTGTCAACACAATACCCCCAGGACAAAAAAAAATTCTTGATGCCTGTAGTCATATCCTCTCCATTCAACCATGTCAACACAATACCCCCAGGACAAAAAAAAAAAATTTCTTGATGCCTGTAATCAAATCTTCTCCATTCAACCATGTCAACACAATACCCCCAGGACAAAAAAAAAATTCTTGATGCCTGTAATCATATCCTCTCCATTCAACCATGTCAACACAATACCCCAAGGAAAAAAAAACATCTTGATGCCTGTAATCATATCCTCTCCATTCAACCATGTCAACACAATACCCCACGACAACAAAAAAAAATTCTTGATGCCTGTCATCATATCCTCTCTATTCAACCATGTCAACACAATACCCCCAGGACAAAAAAAAAATTCTTGATGCCTGTAATCATATCATCTCATTCAACCATGTCAACACAGTACCCCCAGGACAAAAAAAAAAAATTCTTGATGCCTGTAATCATATCCTTTCCATTCAACCATGTCAACACAATACCCCAGGACAACAAAAAAAAATTCTTGATGCCTGTCATAATATCCTCTCATGCAACCATGTCAACACAATACCCCCAGGACAAAAAAAAAAAATTCTTGATGCCTGTAATCATATCCTCTCGATTCAACCCTGTCAACACAATACCCCCAGGACAAAAAAAAATTCTTGATGCCTGTAGTCATATCCTCTCCATTCAACCATGTCAACACAATACACCCCGGGACAAAAAAAAAATTCTTGATGCCTGTAATCATATCCCCTCCATTCAACCATGTCAACAGAATACCCTCAGGACAAAAAAAAATTCTTGATGCCTGTAATCATATCCTCTCCATTCAACCATGTCAACACAATACCCCCAGGACAAAAAAAAATTGTTGATGCCTGTAATTATATCCTCTCCATTCAACCATGTGAACACAATACCCCCAGGACAAAAAAAAAAAATTCTTGATGCCTGTAATCATATCCTCTCCATTCAACCTTGTCTACACAATACCCCCAGGACAAAAAAAAAAAAAAATTCTTGATACCTGTAATCATATCCTCTCATTCAACACTGTCAACACAATCCCCCCAGGACAAAAAAAAAAAAATTCTTGATGCCTGTAGTCATATCCTCTTCATTCAACCATGTCAACACAATACCCCCAGGACAAAAAAAAAATTCTTGATGCCTGTAATCATATCCTCTCCATTCAACCATGTCAGCACAATAACCCCAGGACAAAAAAAAAATAAATTTCTTGATGCCTGTAATCATATCTTCTCCATTCAACTATGTCAACACAATACCCCCAGGACAAAAAAAAAAAAAAATCTTGATGCCTGTAATCATATCCTCTCTATTCAACCATGTCAACACAATACCCCCAGGACAAAAAAAAAAATCTTGATGACTGTAATCATATCCTCTACATTCAACCATGTCAACACAATACCCCAGGACAACAAAACAAAATTCTTGATGCCTGTCATCATATACTCTCATTCAACCATGTCAACACAATACCCCAAGGACAAAAAAAAAGTTCTTAATGCCTGTAATCATATCATCTAATTCAACCATGTCAACACAATACCCCCAGGACAAAAAAAAATTCTTGATGCCTGTAGTCATATCCTCTCCATTCAACCATGTCAACACAATACCACCAGGACAAAAAAAAAAAAAATTCTTGATGCCTGTAATCATATCTTCTCCATTCAACCATGTCAACACAATACCCCAGGACAAAAAAAAAATTCTTGATGCCTGTAATCATATCCTCTGCATTCAACCATGTCAACACAATACCCCAAGGAAAAAAAAACATCTTGATGCCTGTAATCATATCCTCTCCATTCAACCATGTCAGCACAATACCAGCAGGACAACAAAACAAAATTCTTGATGCCTGTAATCATATCCTCTCCATTCAACCATGCCAACACAATACCCCCAGGACAAAAAAAAAACAAATTCTTGATGCCTGTAATCATATCCTCTCCATTCAACCATGTCAACACAATACCCCCAGGACAAAAAAAAAAAATTCTTCATGCCTGTAATCATATTCTTTCCAGTCAAATATGTCAACACAATACCCCAAGGACAAAAAAAACGTTCTTAATGCCTGTAATCATATCATCTGCATTCAACCATGTCAACACAGTACCCCCAGGACAAAAAAAAAAAAATTCTTGATGCCTGTAATCATATCCTCTCCATTCAACCATGTCAACGAAATACCCCAGGACAACAAAACAAAATTCTTGATGCCTGTCATCATATCCTCTCATTCAACCATGTCAACACAATACCCCCAGGACAAAAAAAAAAATTCTTGATGCCTGTAATCATATCCTCTCGATTCAACCCTGTCAACACAATACCCCCAGGACAAAAAAAAATTCTTGATGCCTGTAGTCATATCCTCTCCATTCAACCATGTCAACACAATACCCCCAGGACAAAAAAAAAAAATTTCTTGATGCCTGTAATCATATCTTGTCCATTCAACCATGTCAACACAATACCCCCAGGACAAAAAAAAAATTCTTGATGCCTGTAATCATATCCTCTCCATTCAACCATGTCAACACAATACCCCAAGGAAAAAAAAACATCTTGATGCCTGTAATCATATCCTCTCGATTCAACCCTGTCAACACAATACCCCCAGGACAAAAAAAAATTCTTGATGCCTGTAGTCATATCCTCTCCATTCAACCATGTCAACACAATACCCCCAGGACAAAAAAAAAAAATTTCTTGATGCCTGTCATCATATCCTCTCTATTCAACCATGTCAACACAATACCCCCAGGACAAAAAAAAAATTATTGATGCCTGTAATCATATCATCTCATGCAACCATGTCAACACAGTACCCCCAGGACAAAAAAAAAATTCTTGATGCCTGTAATCATATCCTTTCCATTCAACCATGTCAACGCAATACCCCAGGACAACAAAACAAAATTCTTGATGCCTGTCATAATATCCTCTCATGCAACCATGTCAACACAATACCCCCAGGACAAAAAAAAAAATTCTTGATGCCTGTAATCATATCCTCTCGATTCAACCCTGTCAACACAATACCCCCAGGACAAAAAAAAATTCTTGATGCCTGTAGTCATATCCTCTCCATTCAACCATGTCAACACAATACCCCCAGGACAAAAAAAAAAAATTCTTGATGCCTGTAATCATATCCTCTCCATTCAACCATGTCAACACAATACCCCCAGGACAAAAAAAAATTCTTGATGCCTGTAGTCATATCCTCTCCATTCAACCATGTCAACACAATACCCCCAGGACAAAAAAAACAAATTCTTGATGCCTGTAATCATATCCTCTCCATTCAACCATGTAAACACACTACCCCGAAGACAAAAAAAAAAAAAAATTCTTGATGCCTTTCATCATATCCTCTCATTCAACCATGTCAACACAATACCCCTAGGATAAAAAAATAAATTCTTGATGCCTGTAATCATATCCTCTCATTCAACACTGTCAACACAATCCCCCCAGGACAAAAAAAAAAAAAATTCTTGATGCCTGTAATCATATCCTCTTCATTCAACCATGTCAACACAATCCCCCCAGGACAAAAAAAAAAAAAATTCTTGATGCCTGTAATCATATCCTCTTCATTCAACCATGTCAACACAATACCCCCAGGACAAAAAAAAAAATTCTTGATGCCTGTAATCATATCCTCTCCATTCAACCATGTCAGCACAATAACCCCAGGACAAAAAAAAAATAAATTTCTTGATGCCTGTAATCATATCTTCTCCATTCAACTATGTCAACACAATACCCCCAGGACAAAAAAAAAAAAAATCTTGATGCCTGTAATCATATCCTCTCTATTCAACCATGTCAACACAATACCCCCAGGACAAAAAAAAAAATCTTGATGACTGTAATCATATCCTCTACATTCAACCATGTCAACACAATACCCCAGGACAACAAAACAAAATTCTTGATGCCTGTCATCATATACTCTCATTCAACCATGTCAACACAATACCCCAAGGACAAAAAAAAAGTTCTTAATGCCTGTAATCATATCATCTAATTCAACCATGTCAACACAATACCCTCAGGACAAAAAAAAATTCTTGATGCCTGTAGTCATATCCTCTCCATTCAACCATGTCAACACAATACCACCAGGACAAAAAAAAAAAAATTTCTTGATGCCTGTAATCATATCTTCTCCATTCAACCATGTCAACACAATACCCCCAGGACAAAAAAGAAATTCTTGATGCCTGTAATCATATCCTCTGCATTCAACCATGTCAACACAATACCCCAAGGAAAAAAAAACATCTTGATGCCTGTAATCATATCCTCTCCATTCAACCATGTCAGCACAATACCAGCAGGACAACAAAAAAAAAATTCTTGATGCCTGTAATCATATCCTCTCCATTCAACCATGCCAACACAATACCCCCAGGACAAAAAAAAAACAAATTCTTGATGCCTGTAATCATATCCTCTGCATTCAACCATGTCAACACAATACCCCAAGGAAAAAAAAACATCTTGATGCCTGTAATCATATCCTCTCCATTCAACCATGTCAACACAATACCCCACGACAACAAAAAAAAATTCTTGATGCCTGTCATCATATCCTCTCTATTCAACCATGTCAACACAATACCCCCAGGACAAAAAAAAAATTCTTGATGCCTGTAATCATATCCTCTGCATTCAACCATGTCAACACAGTACCCCCAGGACAAAAAAAAAAAAATTCTTGATGCCTGTAATCATATCCTTTCCATTCAACCATGTCAACGCAATACCCCAGGACAACAAAACAAAATTCTTGATGCCTGTCATAATATCCTCTCATGCAACCATGTCAACACAATACCCCCAGGACAAAAAAAAAAATTCTTGATGCCTGTAATCATATCCTCTCGATTCAACCCTGTCAACACAATACCCCCAGGACAAAAAAAAATTCTTGATGCCTGTAGTCATATCCTCTCCATTCAACCATGTCAACACAATACCCCCAGGACAAAAAAAAAAAATTCTTGATGCCTGTAATCATATCCTCTCCATTCAACCATGTCAACACAATACCCCCAGGACAAAAAAAAATTCTTGATGCCTGTAGTCATATCCTCTCCATTCAACCATGTCAACACAATACCCCCAGGACAAAAAAAACAAATTCTTGATGCCTGTAATCATATCCTCTCCATTCAACCATGTAAACACACTACCCCGAAGACAAAAAAAAAAAAAATTCTTGATGCCTTTCATCATATCCTCTCATTCAACCATGTCAACACAATACCCCTAGGATAAAAAAATAAATTCTTGATGCCTGTAATCATATCCTCTCATTCAACACTGTCAACACAATCCCCCCAGGATAAAAAAAAAAAAAAATTCTTGATGCCTGTAATCATATCCTCTTCATTCAACCATGTGAACACAATACCCCCAGGACAAAAAAAAAAAATTCTTGATGCCTGTAATCATATCCTCTCCATTCAACCATGTCAGCACAATAACCCCAGGACAAAAAAAAAATAAATTTCTTGATGCCTGTAATCATATCTTCTCCATTCAACTATGTCAACACAATACCCCCAGGACAAAAAAAAAAAAAAATCTTGATGCCTGTAATCATATCCTCTCTATTCAACCATGTCAACACAATACCCCCAGGACAAAAAAAAAATCTTGATGACTGTAATCATATCCTCTACATTCAACCATGTCAACACAATACCCCAGGACAACAAAACAAAATTCTTGATGCCTGTCATCATATACTCTCATTCAACCATGTCAACACAATACCCCAAGGACAAAAAAAAAGTTCTTAATGCCTGTAATCATATCATCTAATTCAACCATGTCAACACAATACCCCCAGAACAAAAAAAAATTCTTGATGCCTGTAGTCATATCCTCTCCATTCAACCATGTCAACACAATACCACCAGGATAAAAAAAAAAAAATTTCTTGATGCCTGTAATCATATCTTCTCCATTCAACCATGTCAACACAATACCCCCAGGACAAAAAAGAAATTCTTGATGCCTGTAATCATATCCTCTGCATTCAACCATGTCAACACAATACCCCAAGGAAAAAAAAACATCTTGATGCCTGTAATCATATCCTCTCCATTCAACCATGTCAGCACAATACCAGCAGGACAACAAAAAAAAAATTCTTGATGCCTGTAATCATATCCTCTCCATTCAACCATGCCAACACAATACCCCCAGGACAAAAAAAAAACAAATTCTTGATGCCTGTAATCATATCCTCTGCATTCAACCATGTCAACACAATACCCCAAGGAAAAAAAAACATCTTGATGCCTGTAATCATATCCTCTCCATTCAACCATGTCAACACAATACCCCACGACAACAAAAAAAAATTCTTGATGCCTGTCATCATATCCTCTCTATTCAACCATGTCAACACAATACCCCCAGGACAAAAAAAAAATTCTTGATGCCTGTAATCATATCCTCTGCATTCAACCATGTCAACACAGTACCCCCAGGACAAAAAAAAAAAAATTCTTGATGCCTGTAATCATATCCTTTCCATTCAACCATGTCAACGCAATACCCCAGGACAACAAAACAAAATTCTTGATGCCTGTCATAATATCCTCTCATGCAACCATGTCAACACAATACCCCCAGGACAAAAAAAAATATTCTTGATGCCTGTAATAATATCCTCTCGATTCAACCCTGTCAACACAATACCCCCAGGACAAAAAAAAATTCTTGATGCCATTAGTCATATCCTCTCCATTCAACCATGTCAACACAATACCCCCAGGACAAAAAAAAAAAATTCTTGATGCCTGTAATCATATCCTCTCCATTCAACCATGTCAACACAATACCCCCAGGACAAAAAAAAATTCTTGATGCCTGTAGTCATATCCTCTCCATTCAACCATGTCAACACAATACCCCCAGGACAAAAAAAACAAATTCTTGATGCCTGTAATCATATCCTCTCCATTCAACCATGTAAACACACTACCCCGAAGACAAAAAAAAAAAAAATTCTTGATGCCTTTCATCATATCCTCTCATTCAACCATGTCAACACAATACCCCTAGGATAAAAAAATAAATTCTTGATGCCTGTAATCATATCCTCTCATTCAACACTGTCAACACAATCCCCCCAGGATAAAAAAAAAAAAAAATTCTTGATGCCTGTAATCATATCCTCTTCATTCAACCATGTAAACACAATACCCCCAGGACAAAAAAAAAAATTCTTGATGCCTGTAATCATATCCTCTCCATTCAACCATGTCAGCACAATAACCCCAGGACAAAAAAAAAATAAATTTCTTGATGCCTGTAATCATATCTTCTCCATTCAACTATGTCAACACAATACCCCCAGGACAAAAAAAAAAAAAAATCTTGATGCCTGTAATCATATCCTCTCTATTCAACCATGTCAACACAATACCCCCAGGACAAAAAAAAAATCTTGATGACTGTAATCATATCCTCTACATTCAACCATGTCAACACAATACCCCAGGACAACAAAACAAAATTCTTGATGCCTGTCATCATATACTCTCATTCAACCATGTCAACACAATACCCCAAGGACAAAAAAAAAGTTCTTAATGCCTGTAATCATATCATCTAATTCAACCATGTCAACACAATACCCCCAGAACAAAAAAAAATTCTTGATGCCTGTAGTCATATCCTCTCCATTCAACCATGTCAACACAATACCACCAGGACAAAAAAAAAAAAATTTCTTGATGCCTGTAATCATATCTTCTCCATTCAACCATGTCAACACAATACCCCCAGGACAAAAAAAAAATTCTTGATGCCTGTAATCATATCCTCTGCATTCAACCATGTCAACACAATACCCCAAGGAAAAAAAAACATCTTGATGCCTGTAATCATATCCTCTCCATTCAACCATGTCAGCACAATACCAGCAGGACAACAAAAAAAAATTCTTGATGCCTGTAATCATATCCTCTCCATTCAACCATGCCAACACAATACCCCCAGGACAAAAAAAAAAACAAATTCTTGATGCCTGTAATCATATCCTCTCCATTCAACCATGTCAACACAATACCCCCAGGACAAAAAAAAAAAATTCCTGATGCCTGTAATCATATCCTCTCCATTCAACCATGTCAACACAATACCCCCAGGACAAAAAAAAATTCTTGATGCCTGTAGTCATATCCTCTCCATTCAACCATGTCAACACAATACCCCCAGGACAAAAAAAAAAATTCTTGATGCCTGTAATCATATCCTCTCCATTCAACCATGTAAACACACTACCGCGAGGACAAAAAAAAAAAAAAAATTCTTGATGCCTTTAATCATATCCTCTCATTCAACCATGTCAACACAATACCCCTAGGATAAAAAAATAAATTCTTGATGCCTGTAATCATATCCTCTCATTCAACCATGTCAACACAATACCCCCAGGACAAAAAAAAAAAAAAATTCTTCATGCCTGTAATCATATCCTCTCCATTCAACCATGTCAACACAATACCCCCAGGACAAAAAAAAAAATTCTTGATGCCTGTAATCATATCCTCTCCATTCAACCATGTCAACACAATACCCCCAGGACAAAAAAAAAATTCTTGATGCCTGTAATCATATCATCTCCATTCAACCATGTCAACACAGTACCCCCAGGACAAAAAAAAAAAAGATTCTTGATGCCTGTAATCATATCCTCTCCATTCAACCACGTCAACGCAATACCCCAGGACAACAAAACAAAATTCTTGATGCCTGTCATCATATCCTCTAATTCAACCATGTCAACACAATATCCCCAGGACAAAAAAAAATTCTTGATGCCTTTAATCATATCCTCTCGATTCAACCATGTCAACACAATACCCCCAGGACAAACAAAATTCTTGATGCCTGTAGTCATATCCTCTCCATTCAACCATGTCAACACAATACCCCCAGGACAAAAAAAAAAAATTCTTGATGCCTGTGATCATATCCTCTCCATTCAACCATGTAAACACACTACCCCGAGGACAAAAAAAAAAAAAATTCTTGATGCCTGTAATCATATCCTCTCATTCAACCATGTCAACACAATACCCCCAGGACAAAAAAAAAATCTTGATGCCTGTAATCATATCCTCTCCATTCAACCATGTCAACACAATACCCCAGGACAACAAAAAAAAATTCTTGATGCCTGTCATCATATCCTCTCATTCAACCATGTCAACACCATACCCCCAGGACAAAAAAAACGTTCTTAATGCCTGTAATCATATCCTCTCATTCAACGAATATCAAAATAATACCCCCAGGACAAAAAAAAAAAAAAAAATTAATGATGCCTATAATCATATCCTCTCCATTCAACCATGTTAACACAATGCCCCCAGGAGAAAAAAAATAAATACTTGATGCCTGTAATCATATCCTCTCCATTCAACCATGTCAGCACAATAACCCCAGGAGAAAAAAAAAAATAAATTTCTTGATGCCTGTAATCATATCTTCTCCATTCAACTATGTCAACACAATACCCCCAGGACAAAAAAAAAAAAAAAATCTTGATGCCTGTAATCATATCCTCTCTATTAAACCATGTCAACACAATACCCCAGGACAACAAAACAAAATTCTTGATGCCTGTCATAATGTACTCTCATTCAACAATGTCAACACAATACCCCAAGGACAAAAAAAACGTTCTTAATGCCTTTAATCATATCATCTAATTCAACCATGTCAACACAATACCCCCAGGACAAAAAAAAAAAATTCTTGATGCCTGTAATCATATCCTCTCCATTCAACCATGTCAACACAATTCCCCTAGGACAAAAAAAAAAAAAGAACTCTACATGAATGTAATCATATCCTCTCCATTCAACCATGTCAACACAATACCCCCAGGACAAAAAAAAAATTCTTGATGCCTGTAATCATATTCTTTCCAGTCAAATATGTCAACATATACCCCAAGGACAAAAAAAACGTTCTTAATGCCTGTAATCATATCATCTGCATTCAACCATGTCAACACAGTACCCCCAGGACAAAAAAAAAAAAATTCTTGATGCCTGTAATCATATCCTCTCCATTCAACCATGTCAACGCAATACCCCAGGACAACAAAACAAAATTCTTGATGCCTGTCATCATATCCTCTCATTCAACCATGTCAACACAATACCCCCAGGACAAAAAAAAAAAATTCTTGATGCCTGTAATCATATCCTCTCGATTCAACCCTGTCAACACAATACCCCCAGGACAAAAAAAAATTCTTGATGCCTGTAGTCATATCCTCTCCATTCAACCATGTCAACACAATACCCCCAGGACAAAAAAAAAAAATTTCTTGATGCCTGTAATCATATCTTCTCCATTCAACCATGTCAACACAATACTCCCAGGACAAAAAAAAAATTCTTGATGCCTGTAATCATATCCTCTCCATTCAACCATGTCAACACAATACCCCAAGGAAAAAAAAACATCTTGATGCCTGTAATCATATCCTCTCCATTCAACCATGTCAACACAATACCCCACGACAACAAAAAAAAATTCTTGATGCCTGTCATCATATCCTCTCTATTCAACCATGTCAACACAACAATACCCCCAGGACAAAAAAAAAATTATTGATGCCTGTAATCATATCATCTCATTCAACCATGTCAACACAGTACCCCCAGGACAAAAAAAAAAAATTCTTGATGCCTGTAATCATATCCTTTCCATTCAACCATGTCAACGCAATACCCCAGGACAACAAAACAAAATTCTTGATGCCTGTCATAATATCCTCTCATTCAACCATGTCAACACAATACCCTCAGGACAAAAAAAAAAATTCTTGATGCCTGTAATCATATCCTCTGGATTCAACCCTGTCAACACAATACCCCCAGGACAAAAAAAAATTCTTGATGCCTGTAGTCATATCCTCTCCATTCAACCATGTCAACACAATACCCCCAGGACAAAAAAAAAAAATTTCTTGATGCCTGTAATCATATCTTCTCCATTCAACCATGTCAACACAATACCCCCAGGACAAAAAAAAAATTCTTGATGCCTGTAATCATATCCTCTCCATTCAACCATGTCAACACAATACCCCAAGGAAAAAAAAACATCTTGATGCCTGTAATCATATCCTCTCCATTCAACCATGTCAACACAATACCCCACGACAACAAAAAAAAATTCTTGATGCCTGTCATCATATCCTCTCTATTCAACCATGTCAACACAATACCCCCAGGACAAAAAAAAAATTATTGATGCCTGTAATCATATCATCTCATTCAACCATGTCAACACAGTACCCCCAGGACAAAAAAAAAAATTCTTGATGCCTGTAATCATATCCTTTCCATTCAACCATGTCAACGCAATACCCCAGGACAACAAAACAAAATTCTTGATGCCTGTCATAATATCCTCTCATGCAACCATGTCAACACAATACCCCCAGGACAAAAAAAAAATTCTTGATGCCTGTAATCATATCCTCTCTATTCAACCATGTCAACACAATACCCCCAGGACAAAAAAAAAAATCTTGATGACTGTAATCATATCCTCTACATTCAACCATGTCAACACAATACCCCAGGACAACAAAACAAAATTCTTGATGCCTGTCATCATATACTCTCATTCAACCATGTCAACACAATACCCCAAGGACAAAAAAAAAGTTCTTAATGCCTGTAATCATATCATCTAATTCAACCATGTCAACACAATACCCCCAGGACAAAAAAAAATTCTTGATGCCTGTAGTCATATCATCTCCATTCAACCATGTCAACACAATACCACCTGGACAAAAAAAAAAAAATTTCTTGATGCCTGTAATCATATCTTCTCCATTCAACCATGTCAACACAATACCCCCAGGACAAAAAAAAAATTCTTGATGCCTGTAATCATATCCTCTGCATTCAACCATGTCAACACAATACCCCAAGGAAAAAAAAACATCTTGATGCCTGTAATCATATCCTCTCCATTCAACCATGTCAGCACAATACCAGCAGGACAACAAAAAAAAATTCTTGATGCCTGTAATCATATCCTCTCCATTCAACCATGCCAACACAATACCCCCAGGACAAAAAAAAAACAAATTCTTGATGCCTGTAATCATATCCTCTCCATTCAACCATGTCAACACAATACCCCCAGGACAAAAAAAAAAAATTCCTGATGCCTGTAATCATATCCTCTCCATTCAACCATGTCAACACAATACCCCCAGGACAAAAAAAAATTCTTGATGCCTGTAGTCATATCCTCTCCATTCAACCATGTCAACACAATACCCCCAGGACAAAAAAAAAAATTCTTGATGCCTGTAATCATATCCTCTCCATTCAACCATGTAAACACACTACCGCGAGGACAAAAAAAAAAAAAATTCTTGATGCCTTTAATCATATCCTCTCATTCAACCATGTCAACACAATACCCCTAGGATAAAAAAATAAATTCTTGATGCCTGTAATCATATCCTCTCATTCAACCATGTCAACACAATACCCCCAGGACAAAAAAAAAAAAAAATTCTTCATGCCTGTAATCATATCCTCTCCATTCAACCATGTCAACACAATACCCCCAGGACAAAAAAAAAAATTCTTGATGCCTGTAATCATATCCTCTCCATTCAACCATGTCAACACAATACCCCCAGGACAAAAAAAAAATTCTTGATGCCTGTAATCATATCATCTCTATTAAACCATGTCAACACAGTACCCCCAGGACAAAAAAAAAAAAAGATTCTTGATGCCTGTAATCATATCCTCTCCATTCAACCACGTCAACGCAATACCCTAGGACAACAAAACAAAATTCTTGATGCCTGTCATCATATCCTCTAATTCAACCATGTCAACACAATATCCCCAGGAAAAAAAAAAAAAATTCTTGATGCCTTTAATCATATCCTCTCGATTCAACCATGTCAACACAATACCCCCAGGACAAACAAAATTCTTGATGCCTGTAGTCATATCCTCTCCATTCAACCATGTAAACACAATACCCCCAGGACAAAAAAAAAAAATTCTTGATGCCTGTGATCATATCCTCTCCATTCAACCATGTAAACACACTACCCCGAGGACAAAAAAAAAAAAATTCTTGATGCCTGTCATCATATCCTCTCATTCAACCATGTCAACACAATACCCCCAGGACAAAAAAAAAAAAAATCTTGATGCCTGTAATCATATCCTCTCCATTCAACCATGTCAACACAATACCCCAGGACAACAAAAAAAAATTCTTGATGCCTGTCATCATATCCTCTCATTCAACGAATATCAAAATAATACCCCCAGGACAAAAAAAAAAAAAAAATTAATGATGCCTATAATCATATCCTCTCCATTCAACCATGTTAACACAATGCCCCCAGGAGAAAAAAAATAAATTCTTGATGCCTGTAATCATATCCTCTCCATTCAACCATGTCAGCACAATAACCCCAGGAGAAAAAAAAAAAAAATTTCTTGATGCCTGTAATCATATCTTCTCCATTCAACTATGTCAACACAATACCCCCAGGACAAAAAAAAAAAAAAAATCTTGATACCTGTAATCATATCCTCTCTATTACACCATGTCAACACAATACCCCAGGACAACAAAACAAAATTCTTGATGCCTGTCATAATATACTCTCATTCAACAATGTCAACACAATACCCCAAGGACAAAAAAAACGTTCTTAATGCCTTTAATCATATCATCTAATTCAACCATGTCAACACAATACCCCCAGGACAAAAAAAAAAAATTCTTGATGCCTGTAATCATATCCTCTCCATTCAACCATGTCAACACAATTCCCCTAGGACAAAAAAAAAAAAGAACTCTACATGCCTGTAATCATATCCTCTCCATTCAACCATGTCAACACAATACCCCCAGGACAAAAAAAAAATTCTTGATGCCTGTCATCATATTCTTTCCAGTCAAATATGTCAACACAATACCCCAAGGACAAAAAAAACGTTCTAAATGCCTGTAATCATATCATCTGCATTCAACCATGTCACCACAGTACCCCCAGGACAAAAAAAAAAAATTCTTGATGCCTGTAATCATATCTTCTCACTTCAACCATGTCAACACAATACCCCCAGGACAAAAAAAAAATTCTTGATGCCTGTAATCATATCCTCTGCATTCAACCATGTCAACACAATACCCCAAGGAAAAAAAAACATCTTGATGCCTGTAATCATATCCTCTCCATTCAACCATGTCAGCACAATACCAGCAGGACAACAAAAAAAAAATTCTTGATGCCTGTAATCATATCCTCTCCATTCAACCATGCCAACACAATACCCCCAGGACAAAAAAAAAACAAATTCTTGATGCCTGTAATCATATCCTCTGCATTCAACCATGTCAACACAATACCCCAAGGAAAAAAAAACATCTTGATGCCTGTAATCATATCCTCTCCATTCAACCATGTCAACACAATACCCCACGACAACAAAAAAAAATTCTTGATGCCTGTCATCATATCCTCTCTATTCAACCATGTCAACACAATACCCCCAGGACAAAAAAAAAATTATTGATGCCTGTAATCATATCCTCTCCATTCAACCATGTCAACACAGTACCCCCAGGACAAAAAAAAAAAATTCTTGATGCCTGTAATAATATCCTTTCCATTCAACCATGTCAACGCAATACCCCAGGACAACAAAACAAAATTCTTGATCCATGTCATAATATCCTCTCATGCAACCATGTCAACACAATACCCCCAGGACAAAAAAAAAAATTCTTGATGCCTGTAATCATATCCTCTCGATTCAACCCTGTCAACACAATACCCCCAGGACAAAAAAAAATTCTTGATGCCTGTAGTCATATCCTCTCCATTCAACCATGTCAACACAATACCCCCAGGACAAAAAAAAAAAATTCTTGATGCCTGTAATCATATCCTCCCCATTCAACCATGTCAACACAATACCCCCAGGACAAAAAAAAATTCTTGATGCCTGTAGTCATATCCTCTCCATTCAACCATGTCAACACAATACCCCCAGGACAAAAAAAACAAATTCTTGATGCCTGTAATCATATCCTCTCCATTCAACCTTGTAAACACACTACCCCGAAGACAAAAAAAAAAAAAATTCTTGATGCCTTTCATCATATCCTCTCATTCAACCATGTCAACACAATACCCCTAGGATAAAAAAATAAATTCTTGATGCCTGTAATCATATCCTCTCATTCAACCATGTCAACACAATACCCCCAGGACAAAAAAAAAAAAAAATTCTTCATGCCTGTAATCATATCCTCTCCATTCAACCATGTCAACACAATACCCCCAGGACAAAAAAAAAAATTCTTGATGCCTGTAATCATATCCTCTCCATTCAACCATGTCAACACAATACCCCCAGGACAAAAAAAAAATTCTTGATGCCTGTAATCATATCATCTCCATTCAACCATGTCAACACAGTACCCCCAGGACAAAAAAAAAAAAAGATTCTTGATGCCTGTAATCATATCCTCTCCATTCAACCACGTCAACGCAATACCCCAGGACAACAAAACAAAATTCTTGATGCCTGTCATGATATCCTCTAATTCAACCATGTCAACACAATATCCCCAGGAAAAAAAAAAAATTCTTGATGCCTTTAATCATATCCTCTCGATTCAACCATGTCAACACAATACCCCCAGGACAAACAAAATTCTTGATGCCTGTAGTCATATCCTCTCCATTCAACCATGTCAACACAATACCCCCAGGACAAAAAAAAAAAATTCTTGATGCCTGTGATCATATCCTCTCCATTCAACCATGTAAACACACTACCCCGAGGACAAAAAAAAAAAAAATTCTTGATGCCTGTAATCATATCCTCTCATTCAACCATGTCAACACAATACCCCTAGGATAAAAAAATAAATTCTTGATGCCTGTAATCATATCCTCTCATTCAACACTGTCAACACAATCCCCCCAGGATAAAAAAAAAAAAAATTCTTGATGCCTGTAATCATATCCTCTTCATTCAACCATGTCAACACAATACCCCCAGGACAAAAAAAAAAATTCTTGATGCCTGTAATCATATCCTCTCCATTCAACCATGTCAGCACAATAACCCCAGGACAAAAAAAAAATAAATTTCTTGATGCCTGTAATCATATCTTCTCCATTCAACTATGTCAACACAATACCCCCAGGACAAAAAAAAAAAAAAAATTTTGATGCCTGTAATCATATCCTCTCTATTCAACCATGTCAACACAATACCCCCAGGACAAAAAAAAAAATCTTGATGACTGTAATCATATCCTCTACATTCAACCATGTCAACACAATACCCCAGGACAACAAAACAAAATTCTTGATGCCTGTCATCATATACTCTCATTCAACCATGTCAACACAATACCCCAAGGACAAAAAAAAAGTTCTTAATGCCTGTAATCATATCATCTAATTCAACGATGTCAAAACAATACCCCCAGGACAAAAAAAAATTCTTGATGCCTGTAGTCATATCCTCTCCATTCAACCATGTCAACACAATACCACCAGGACAAAAAAAAAAAAATTTCTTGATGCCTGTAATCATATCTTCTCCATTCAACCATGTCAACACAATACCCCCAGGACAAAAAAAAAATTCTTGATGCCTGTAATCATATCCTCTGCATTCAACCATGTCAACACAATACCCCAAGGAAAAAAAAACATCTTGATGCCTGTAATCATATCCTCTCCATTCAACCATGTCAGCACAATACCAGCAGGACAACAAAAAAAAATTCTTGATGCCTGTAATCATATCCTCTCCATTCAACCATGCCAACACAATACCCCCAGGACAAAAAAAAAACAAATTCTTGATGCCTGTAATCATATCCTCTCCATTCAACCATGTCAACACAATACCCCAGGACAAAAAAAAAAAATTCCTGATGCCTGTAATCATATCCTCTCCATTCAACCATGTCAACACAATACCCCCAGGACAAAAAAAAATTCTTGATGCCTGTAGTCATATCCTCTCCATTCAACCATGTCAACACAATACCCCCAGGACAAAAAAAAAAATTCTTGATGCCTGTAATCATATCCTCTCCATTCAACCATGTAAACACACTACCGCGAGGACAAAAAAAAAAAAAAATTCTTGATGCCTTTAATCATATCCTCTCATTCAACCATGTCAACACAATGCCCCTAGGATAAAAAAATAAATTCTTGATGCCTGTAATCATATCCTCTCATTCAACCATGTCAACACAATACCCCCAGGACAAAAAAAAAAAAAATTCTTCATGCCTGTAATCATATCCTCTCTATTCAACCATGTCAAGACAATACCCCCAGGACAAAAAAAAAAATTCTTGATGCCTGTAATCATATCCTCTCCATTCAACCATGTCAACACAATACCCCCAGGACAAAAAAAAAATTCTTGATGCCTGTAATCATATCATCTCCATTCAACCATGTCAACACAGTACCCCCAGGACAAAAAAAAAAAAAGATTCTTGATGCCTGTAATCATATCCTCTCCATTCAACCACGTCAACGCAATACCCCAGGACAACAAAACAAAATTCTTGATGCCTGTCATCATATCCTCTAATTCAACCATGTCAACACAATATCCCCAGGAAAAAAAAAAAAATTCTTGATGCCTTTAATCATATCCTCTCGATTCAACCATGTCAACACAATACCCCCAGGACAAACAAAATTCTTGATGCCTGTAGTCATATCCTCTCCATTCAACCATGTCAACACAATACCCCCAGGACAAAAAAAAAAAATTCTTGATGCCTGTGATCATATCCTCTCCATTCAACCATGCAAACACACTACCCCGAGGACAAAAAAAAAAAAAATTCTTGATGCCTGTAATCATATCCTCTCATTCAACCATGTCAACACAATACCCCCAGGACAAAAAAAAAATCTTGATGCCTGTAATCATATCCTCTCCATTCAACCATGTCAACACAATACCCCAGGACAACAAAAAAAAATTCTTGATGCCTGTCATCATATCCTCTCATTCAACCATGTCAACACCATACCCCCAGGACAAAAAAAACGTTCTTTATGCCTGTAATCATATCCTCTCATTCAACGAATATAAAAATAATACCCCCAGGACAAAAAAAAAAAAAAAAATTAATGATGCCTATAATCATATCCTCTCCATTCAACCATGTTAACACAATGCCCCCAGGAGAAAAAAAATAAATTCTTGATGCCTGTAATCATATCCTCTCCATTCAACCATGTCAGCACAATAACCCCAGGAGAAAAAAAAAAATAAATTTCTTGATGCCTGTAATCATATCTTCTCCATTCAACTATGTCAACACAATACCCCCAGGACAAAAAAAAAAAAAAAATCTTGATGCCTGTAATCATATCCTCTCTATTAAACCATGTCAACACAATACCCCAGGACAACAAAACAAAATTCTTGATGCCTGTCATAATATACTCTCATTCAACAATGTCAACACAATACCCCAAGGACAAAAAAAACGTTCTTAATGCCTTTAATCATATCATCTAATTCAACCATGTCAACACAATACCCCCAGGACAAAAAAAAAAAATTCTTGATGCCTGTAATCATATCCTCTCCATTCAACCATGTCAACACAATTCCCCTAGGACAAAAAAAAAAAAAGAACTCTACATGCCTGTAATCATATCCTCTCCATTCAACCATGTCAACACAATACCCCCAGGACAAAAAAAAAAAATTCTTGATGCCTGTAATCATATTCTTTCCAGTCAAATATGTCAACACAATACCCCAAGGACAAAAAAAACGTTCTTAATGCCTGTAATCATATCATCTGCATTCAACCATGTCAACACAGTACCCCCAGGACAAAAAAAAAAAAATTCTTGATGCCTGTAATCATATCCTCTCCATTCAACCATGTCAACGCAATACCCCAGGACAACAAAACAAAATTCTTGATGCCTGTCATCATATCCTCTCATTCAACCATGTCAACACAATACCCCCAGGACAAAAAAAAAAAATTCTTGATGCCTGTAATCATATCCTCTCGATTCAACCCTGTACACACAATACCCCCAGGACAAAAAAAAATTCTTGATGCCTGTAGTCATATCCTCTCCATTCAACCATGTCAACACAATACCCCCAGGACAAAAAAAAAAAAATTTCTTGATGCCTGTAATCATATCTTCTCCATTCAACCATGTCAACACAATACCCCCAGGACAAAAAAAAAATTCTTGATGCCTGTAATCATATCCTCTCCATTCAACCATGTCAACACAATACCCCAAGGAAAAAAAAACATCTTGATGCCTGTAATCATATCCTCTCCATTCAACCATGTCAACACAATACCCCACGACAACAAAAAAAAATTCTTGATGCCTGTCATCATATCCTCTCTATTCAACCATGTCAACACAACAATACCCCCAGGATAAAAAAAAAATTATTGATGCCTGTAATCATATCATCTCATTCAACCATGTCAACACAGTACCCCCAGGACAAAAAAAAAAAATTCTTGATGCCTGTAATCATATCCTTTCCATTCAACCATGTCAACGCAATACCCCAGGACAACAAAACAAAATTCTTGATGCCTGTCATAATATCCTCTCATGCAACCATGTCAACACAATACCTCCAGGACAAAAAAAAAAATTCTTGATGCCTGTAATCATATCCTCTCGATTCAACCCTGTCAACACAATACCCCCAGGACAAAAAAAAATTCTTGATCCCTGTAGTCATATCCTCTCCATTCAACCATGTCAACACAATACCTCCAGGACAAAAAAAAAATTCTTGATGCCTGTAATCATATCCTCTCCATTCAACCATGCCAACACAATACCCCCAGGACAAAAAAAAATTCTTGATGCCTGTAGTCATATCCTCTCCATTCAACCATGTCAACACAATACCCCCAGGACAAAAAAAACAAATTCTTGATGCCTTTAATCATATCCTCTCATTCAACCATGTCAACACAATACCCCTAGGATAAAAAAATAAATTCTTGATGCCTGTAATCATATCCTCTCATTCAACCCTGTCAACACAATACCCCCAGGACAAAAAAAAAAAAATTCTTGATGCCTGTAATCATATCCTCTCAATTCAACCATGTGAACGCAATACCCCAGGACAACAAAACAAAATTCTTGATGCCTATCATATTATCCTCTCCATTAAACCATGTCAACAGAATATCCCCAGGAAAAAAAAAAAATTCTTGATGCCTTTAATCATATCGTCTCGATTCAACCATGTCAACACAATACCCCCAGGACAAAAAAAAATTCTTGATGCCTGTAGTCATATCCTCTCTATTCAACCATGTCAACACAATACCCCCAGGACAAAAAAAAAAATTCTTGATGCCTGTGATCATATCCTCTCCATTCAACCATGTAAACACACTACCCCGAGGACAAAAAAAAAAAAATTCTTGATGCCTGTCATCATATCCTCTCATTCAACAATGTCAACACAATACCCCCAGGACAAAAAAAAATCTTGATGCCTGTAATCATATCCTCTCATTCAACCATGTCAACACAATACCCCAGGGCAACAAAAAAAAAATTCTTGATGCATGTCATCATATCCTCTCATTCAACCATGTCAACACAATACCCCCAGGACAAAAAAAACGTTCTTGATGCCTGTCATCATATCCTCTCATTCAACGAATATCAAAACAATACCCCCAGGACAACAAAAAAAAAAAATGCTTGATTCCTGTAATCATATCCTCTCCATTCAACTATGTCAACACAATAACCCCAGGACAAAAAAAAAAAAAAATTTCTTGATGCCTGTAATCATATCTTCTCCATTCAACTATGTCAACACAATACCCCCAGGACAAAAAAAAAAAAAAATCTTGATGCCTGTAATCATATCCTCTCTATTCAACCCTGTCAACACAATACCCCCAGGACAAACAAAAAATCTTGATGACTGTAATCATATCCTCTACATTCAACCATGTCAACACAATACCCCAGGACAACAAAACAAAATTCTTGATGCCTGTCATCATATACTCTCATTCAACCATGTCAATACAATACCCCAAGGACAAAAAAAACGTTCTTAATGCCTGTAATCATATCATCTAATTCAACCATGTAAACACAATACCACCAGGACAAAAAACTAAAAAAATTCTTGATGCCTGTAATCATATCCTCTCTATTCAACCATGTCAACACAATACCCCCAGGACAAAAAAAAAAAAATTCTTGATGCCTGTAATCATATCCTCTCATTCAACCATGTCAACACAATACCCCTAGGATAAAAAAATAAATTCTTGATGCCTGTAATCATATCCTCTTTCAACCATGTCAACACAAAACCCCCAGGACAAAAAAAAAAATTCTTGATGCCTGTAATCATATCCTCTCCATTACCCCATGTCAACACAATACCCCCAGGACAAAAAAAAATTCTTGATGCCTGTAATCATATCCTCTCCATTCAACCATGTCAACACCATACCCGCAGGACAAAAAAAAAAAAATTCTTGATGCCTGTAATCATATCCTCTCATTCAACCATGTAAACACAATACCACCGGGACAAAAACTAAAAAAATTCTTGATGCCTGTAATCATATCCTCTCTATTCAACCATGTCAACACAATACCCTCAGGACAAAAAAAAAAAATTCTTGATGCCTGTAATCATATCCTCTCATTCAACAACGTCAACACAATACCCCTAGGATAAACAAATAAATTCTTGATGCCTGTAATCATATCCTCTTTCAACCATGTCAACACAATACCCCAAGGACAAAAAAACAAAAAATCTTGATGCCTGTAATCATATCCTCTCCATTCAACCATGTCAACACACTACACCCAGGACAAAAAAAAAATTCTTGATGCCTGTAATCATATCCTCTCCATTCAACCATGTCAACACAATACCCCCAGGACAAAAAAAAATTCTTGATGCCTGTAGTCATATCCTCTCCATTCAACCATGTCAACCCAATACCCCCAGGACAAAAAAAAAAATTCTTGATGCCTGTAATCATATCCTCTCCATTCAACCATGTAAACACACTACCCCGAGGACAAAAAAAAAATTCTTGATGCCTGTAATAATATCCTCTCCATTCAACTATGTCAACACAATACTCCCAGGACAAAAATAAAATCTTGATGCCTGTAATCATATCCTCTCATTAAACCATGTCTACACAATACCCCCAGGACAAAAAAAACGTTCTTGATGCCTGTAATCATATCCTCTCATTCAACGATTATCAACACAATAGCCCTAGGACAAAAACAAAAACGAAAAAATTCTTGATGCCTGTAATCATATCCTCTCCATTCAACCATGTTAACACAATACCCCCAGGACAAAAAAAAAAAAATATTGATTCCTGTAATCATATCCTCTCCATTCAACCATGTCAACACAATACCCCCAGGACAAAAACAAATTCTTGATGCCTGTAATCATATCATCTGCATTCAACCATGTCAACACAGTACACCCAGGACAAAAAAAAAACAATTCTTGATGCCTGTAACCATATCCTCTCCATTCAACCATGTCAACGCAATACCCCAGGACAACAAAACAAAATTCTTGACGCCTGTCATCATATCCTCTAATTAAACCATGTCAAAACAATATCCCCAGGAAAAAAAAAAAAAATTCTTGATGCCTGTAATCATATCCTCTCGATTCAACCATGTCAACACAATACCCCCAGGACAAACAAAAATCTTGATGCCTGTAATCATATCCTCTCGATTCAACCATGTCAACACAATACCCCCAGGACAAAAAAAAATTCTTGATGCCTGTAATCATATCCTCTCGATTCAACCATGTAAACATAATACCCCCAGGACAAAAAAAAATTCTTGATGCCTGTAGTCATATCCTCTCCATTCAACCATGTCAACACAATACCCCCAGGACAAAAAAAAAAATTCTTGATGCCTGTAATCATATCCTCTCCATTCAACCATGTCAACACAATACCTCCAGGACAAAAAAAAATCTTGATGCCTGTAATCATATCCTCTCCATTCAACCATGTCAACACATTACCCCAGGACAACAAAACAAAATTCTTGATGCCTGTCATCATATCCTCTCATTCAACCATGTAAACACAATACCCCCAGGACAAAAAAAACGTTCTTGATGCCTGTAATCATATCCTCTCATTCAACGAATATCAAAACAATACCCCTAGGACGAAAAAAAAAAAAAAATTCTTGATGCCTGTAATCATATCCTCTCCATTCAACCATGTTAACACAATGCCCCCAGGACAAAAAAAAAAAATTCTTGATGCCTGTAATCATATCCTCTCCATTTAACCATGTCAACACAATAACCCCAGGCCAAAAAAAAAAAAAATTTCTTGATGCCTGTAATCATATCTTCTCCATTCAACTATGTCAACACAATACCCCCAGGACAAAAAAAAAAAAAAATCTTGATGCCTGTAATCATATCCTCTCGATTCAACACTGTCAACACAATACCCCCAGGACAAAAAAAAAATCTTGATGCCTGTAATCATATCCGCTACATTCAACCATGTCAACACAATACCCCAGGACAACAAAACAAAATTCTTGATGCCTGTCATCATATACTCTAATTCAACCATGTCAACACAATACCCCAAGGACAAAAAAAACGTTCTTAATGCCTGTAATCATATCATCTCATTCAACCATGTCAACACAACAACCCCAGGATAAAAAAAAAAATTCTTGATGCCTGTAATCATATCCTCTCCATTCAACCATGTCAACACAATACCCCTAGGACAAAAAAAAAAAATATTCTTGATGCCTGTAATCATATCCTCTCGATTCTACCATGTCAACACAATACCCCCAGGACAAAAAAAAATTCTTGATGCCTGTAGTCATATCCTCTCCATTCAACCATGCCAACACAATACCCCCAGGACAAAAAAAAAATTCTTGATGCCTGTAATCATATCCTCTCCATTCAACTATGTAAACACACTACCTTGAGGACAAAAAAAAAAAATTCTTGATGCCTGTCATCATATCCTCTCCATTCAACCATGTCAACACAATACCCCCAGGACAAAAAAAAATCTTCATGTCTGTAATCATATCCTCTCATTCAACCATGTCAACACAATACCCCAGGACAACAAAACAAAATTCTAGATGCCTGTCATCATATCCTCTCATTCAACCATGTCAACACAATACCCCCAGGACAAAAAAAAACGTTCTTGATGCCTGTAATCATATCCTCTCATTCAACGAATATCAACACAATACCCCTAGGACAAAAAACAAAAAAAAAAAATCTTGATGCCTGTAAACATATCCTCTCCATTCAACCATGCTACCACAATGCCCCCAGGACAAAAAAAAAATAAATTTCTTGATGCCTGTAATCATATCTTCTCCATTCAACTATGTCAACACAATACCCCCAGGACAAAAAAAAAAAAAAGCTTGATGCCTGTAATCATATCCTCTCCATTCAACCATGTCAACACAATACCCCCAGGACAAAAAAAAATCTTGATGCCTGTAATCATATCCTCTACATTCAACCATGTCAACACAATACCCCAGGACAACAAAACAAAATTCTTGATGCCTGTGATCATATACTCTCATTCAACCATGTCAACACAATACCCCCAGGACAAAAAAAACCTTCTTGATGCCTGTAATCATATCATCTGATTCAACCATGTCAACACAATACCCCCAGGACAAAAAAAAAAAAAATTCTTGATGCCTGTAATCATATCCTCTCAATTCCACCATGTCAACACAATACACCTAGGACAAAAAAAAAAAAAATTCTTGATGCCTGTAATCATATCCTCTCCATTAAACCATGTCAACACACTACCCCGAGGACAAAAAAAAAAATTCTTGATGCCTGTCATCATATCCTCTCATTCAACTATGTAAACACAATACTCCCAGGACAAAAAAAAAATCTTGATGCCTGTAATCATATCCTCTCATTCAACCATGTCAACACAATACCCCCAGGCCAAAAAAAACATTCTTGATGCCTGTAATCATATCCTCTCATTCAACGAATATCAACATTATAGCACTAGGACAAAAACAAAAACAAATTCTTGATGCCTGTAATCATATCCTCTCCATTCAACAATGTTAACACAATGCCCCCAGGACAAAAACAAAAATTCTTGATGCCTGTAATCATATTCTCTCCATTCAACCATATAAACACAATAACCCCAGGACAAAAAAAAAAAAAAAATTTCTTGATGCCTGTAATCATATCTTCTCCATTCAACTATGTCAACAAAATACCCCCAGGACAAAAAAAAAAAAAAATCTTGATGCCTGTAATCATATCCTCTCCATTCAACCATGTAAACACAATACCCCCAGGACAAAAAACAAATCTTGATGCCTGTAATCATATCCTCTCCATTCAACCATGTAAACACAATACCCCAGGACAACAAAACAAAATTCTTGATGCCTGTCATCATATACTCTCATTCAACCATGTAAACACACTACCACAAGGACAAAACAAAACGTTCTTGATGCCTGTAATCATATCCTCTCCATTAAACCATGTCAACACAATACCCCTAGGACAAAAAAAAAAAAAATGCTTGATGCCTGTAATCATATCCTCTCCATTAAACCATGTCAACACAATACCCCAGGACAAAAAAAAAAAACAATTCTTGATGCCTGTAATAATATCCTCTCCATTCAACCATGTCAACACAATACCCCCAGGACAAAAAAAAAATCTTGATGCCTGTAGTCATATCCTCTCCATTCAACCATGTCAACACAATACCCCCAGGACAAAAAAAAATGCTTGATGCCTGTAATCATATCCTCTCCATTCAACCATGTCAACACAATACCCAGAGGACAAAAAAAACAAATTCTTGATGCCTGTAATCATATCATCTGCCTTCAACCATGTCAAAACAGTACCCCAAGGACAAAAAAAAAAAAAAAAATTCTTGATGCCTGTAGTCATATCCTCTCCATTCAACCATGTAAACACACTACCCCGAGGACAAAAAAAACAAATTCTTGATGCCTGTAATCATATCATCTGCATTCAACCATGTCAACACAGTACCCCTAGGACAAAAAAAAAAAAAAATTCTTGATGTGTGTAATCATATCCTCTCCATTCAACCATGTCAACGCAATACCCCAGGACAACAAAACAAAATTGTTGATTCCTGTCATCATATCCTCTCATTACACCATGTCGACACAATACCCCCAGGACAAAAAAAAAAAATTCTTGATGCCTGTAATCATATCTTCTCGATTCCACCATGTCAACACAATACCCCCAGGACAAAAAAAAAATTCTTGATGCCTGTAATCATATCCTCTCCATTCAACCATGTAAACACACTACCCCGAGGACAAAAAAAAAAATTCTTGATGCCTGTCATCATATCCTCTCCATTCAACCATGTCAACACAATACCCCCAGGACAAAAAAAAAATCTTGATGCCTGTAATCATATCCTCTCCATTCAACAATGTCAACACAATACCCCAGGAAAACAAAACAAAATCGTTGATGCCTGTCATTACATCCTCTCATTCAACCATGTTAACACAATACCCCCAGGACAAAAAAAACGTTCTTGATGCCTGTAAACATATCCTCTCCATTCAACCATGTCAACACAATAACCCCAGGACAAAAAAAAAAATAAATTTCTTGATGCCTGTAATCATATCCTCTCCATTCAACCATATCAACACAATACCCCCAGGACAAAAAAAAATCTTGATGCCTGTAACCATATCCTCTACATTCAACCATGTCAACACAATACCCCAGGACAACAAAACAAAATTCTTGATGCCTGTGATCATATACTCTCATTTAACCATGTCAACACAATACCCCCAGGACAAAAAAAACCTTCTTGATGCCTGTAATCATATCATCTCATTCAACCATGTCAACACAATACCCCCAGGACAAAAAAAAAAAAAATTCTTGATGCCTGTAATCATATCCTCTCAATTCCACCATGTCAACACAATACCCCTAGGACAAAAAAAAAAAAATTCTTGATGCCTGTAATCATATCCTCTCCATTAAACCATGTCAACACACTACCCCGAGGACAAAAAAAAAATTCTTGATGCCTGTCATCATATCCTCTCATTCAACTATGTAAACACAATACTCCCAGGACAAAAAAAAAATCTTGATGCCTGTATTCATATCCTCTCATTCAACCATGTCAACACAATACCCTCAGGCCAAAAAAAACGTTCTTGATGCCTGTAATCATATCCTCTCATTCAACGAATATCAACATTATAGCACTAGGACAAAAACAAAAACAAATTCTTGATGCCTGTAATCATATCCTCTCCATTCAACCATGTTAACACAATGCCCCCAGGACAAAAAAAAAAATTCTTGATGCCTGTAATCATATTCTCTCCATTCAACCATATCAACACAATAACCCCAGGACAAAAAAAAAAAATAAATTTCTTGATGCCTGTAATCATATCTTCTCCATTCAACTATGTCAACACAATACCCCCAGGACAAAAAAAAAAAAAAATCATATCCTCTCCATTCAACCATGTCAACACAATAACCCCAGGACAAAAAAAAAAAAATAAATTTCTTGATGCCTGTAATCATATCCACTCCATTCAACCATGTCAACACAGTACCCCCCCCCAAAAAAAAAAAAAAAAAAATTCTTGATGCCTGTAATCATATCCTCTCATTCAACAATGTAAACACAATACCACAAGGACAAAAAGCTAAAAAAATTCTTGATGCCTGTAATCATATCCTCTCTATTCAACCATGTCAACACAATACCCCCAGGAAAAAAAAAAAAAATTCTTGATGCCTGTAATCATATCCTCTACATTCAACCATGTCAACACAATACCCCTGGGATAAAAAAATAAATTCTTGATGCCTGTAATCATATCCTCTTTCAACCATGTCAACACAATACCCCCAGGACAAAAAAAAAAAAATTCTTGATGCCTGTAATCATATCCTCTCCATTCAACCATGTCAACACAATACCCCCAGGACAAAAAAAAAATTCTTGATGCCTGTAATCATATCCTCTCCATTCAACCATGTAAACACAATACCCCCAGGACAAAAAAAAATTCTTGATGCCTGTAGTCATATCCTCTCCATTCAACCATGTCAACACAATACCCCCAGGACAAAAAAAAAAATTCTTGATGCCTGTAATCATATCCTCTCCATTCAACCATGTAAGCACACTACCCCGAGGACAAAAACAAAAAATTCTTGATGCCTGTCATCATATCCTCTCCATTCAACCATGTCAACACAATACCCCCAGGACAAAAAAAAAATCTTGATGCCTGTAATCATATCCTCTCCATTCAACAATGTCAACACAATACCCCAGGACAACAAAACAAAATCGTTGATGCCTGTCATTATATCCTCTCATTCAACCATGTTAACACACTACCCCCAGGACAAAAAAAAAAAATCTTGATGCATGTAATCATATCCTCTACATTCAACTATGTCAACACAATACCCCAGGACAACAAAACAAAATTCTTGATGCCTGTGATCATATACTCTCATTCAACCATGTCAACACAATACCACAAGGACAAAAAAAACCTTCTTGATGCCTGTAATCATATCATCTCATTCAACCATGTCAACACAATACCCCCAGGACAAAAAAAAAAAAAAAAAGGCTTGATGCCTGTAATCATATCCTCTCAATTCCACCATGTCAACACAATACCCCTAGGACAAAAAAAAAAAAATTCTCGATGCCTGTAATCATATCCTCTCCATTACATGATGTCAACACACTACCCCGAGGACAAAAAAAAAAAAATTCTTGATGCTTGTCATCATATCCTCTCATTCAACTATGTCAACACAATACTCCCAGGACAAAAAAAAAATGTTGATGCCTGTAATCATATCCTCTCATTCAACCATGTCAACACAATACCCCCAGGACAAAAAAAAACGTTCTTGATGCCTGTAATCATATCCTCTCATTCAACGAATATCAACATTATAGCCCTAGGACAAAAAAAAAAAAAAAATTCTTGATGCCTGTAATCATATCCTCTCCATTCAACCATGTTCACACAATGCCCCCAGGACAAAAACAAAAATTCTTGATGCCTGTAATCATATTCTCTCGATTCAACCATATCAACACAATAACCCCAGGACAAAAAAAAAAAAAATTTCTTGATGCCTGTAATCATATCTTCTCCCTTCAACTATGTCAACACAATAACCCCAGGACAAAAAAAAAAAAAAATCTTGAAGCCTGTAATCATATCCTCTCCATTCAACCATGTCAACAATGACAAAAAAAAAATTTTGATGCCTGTAATCATATCCTCTCCATTCAACCATGTAAACACAATACCCCAGGACAACAAAACAAAATTCTTGATGCCTGTCATCATATACTCTCATTACACCATGTAAACACAATACCCCAAGGACAAAAAAAAACGTTCTTGATGCCTGTAATCATATCCTCTCCATTCAACCATGTCAACACAATACCCCTACTCCAAAAAAACAAACAAAATTCTTGATGCCTGTAATCATTTCCTCTCCATTAAACCATGTCAACAAAATACCCCAGGACAAAAAAAAACAATTCTTGATGCCTGTAATAATATCCTCTCCATTAAACCATGTCAACACAATACCCCAAGGACAACAAAACAAAATTCTTGATGCCTGTCATCATATCCTCTAATTCAACCATGTCAACACAATATCCCCAGGAAAAAAAAAAAATTTCTTGATGCCTGTAATCATATCCTCTCGATTAAACCATGTCAACACAATACCCCCAGGACAAAAAAAAATTCTTGATGCCTGCAGTCATATCCTCTCCATTCAACCATGTCAACGCAATACCCCCAGGACAAAAAAAAAATTCTTGATGCCTGTAATCATATCCTCTCAATTACACCATGTAAACACACTACCCCGAGGACAAAAAAAAAAATTCTTGATGCCTGTCATCATATCCTCTAATTCAACCATGTCAACACAATACCCCCAGGACAAAAAAAAAATCTTGATGCCTGTAATCATATCCTCTCCATTCAACCATGTACACACAATAACCCAGGACAACAAAACAAAATTCTTGATGCCTGTCATCATATCCTCTCATTCAACCATCTCAACACAATACACCCAGGACAAAAAAAACGTTCTTGATGCCTGTAATCATATCCTCTCATTCAACGAATATCAAAACAATACCCCTAGGACAAAAAAAAAAAAAAAAAATTCTTGATGCCGGTAATCATATCCTCTCCATTCAACCATGTTAACACAATGCCCCCAGGACAAACAAAAAAAAATTCTTGATGCCTGTCATCATATCCTCTCCATTCAACAATGTCAACACAATAACCCGAGGCCAAAAAAAAAATAAATTTCTTGATGCGTGTAATCATATCTTCTCCATGCAACTATGTCAACACAATACCCCAAGGACAAACAAAAAAAAAAATCTTGATGCCTGTAATCATATCCTCTCTATTCAACCAGATCAACACAATACCCCCAGGACAAAAAAAAAATCTTGATGCCTGTAATCATATCCTCTACATTCAACCATGTCAACACAATACCCCAGGACAACAAAACAAAATTCTTGATGCCTGTCATCATATACTCTCATTCAACCATGTCAACACAATACCCCAAGGACAAAAAAAACGTTCTTAATGCCTGTAATCATATCATCTCATTCAACCATGTCAACACAATACCCCCAGGACAAAAAAAAAATTCTTGATGCCTGTAATCATATCCTCTCCATTCAACCATGTCAACACAATACCCCTAGTACAAAAAAAAAAAAAAATTCTCTGATGACTGTAATCATATACTCTCCATTAAACCATGTCAACACAATACCCCCAGGACAAAAAAAAAAATTCTTGATGCCTGTAATCATATCCTCTCGGTTCAACCATGTCAACACAATACCCCCAGGACAAAATAAAATTCTTGATGCCTGTAGTCATATCCTCTCCATTCAACCATGTCAACACAATACCCCCAGGACAAAAAAAAAATTCTAGATGCCTGTCATCATATCCTCTCATTCAACCATGTCAACACAATACCCCTGGGACAAAAAAAAAAAAAAAATTCTTGATGCCTGTAATCATATTCTCTCCATTCAACCATGTTAACACAATGCCCCCAGGACAAAAAAAAAATTAATTTCTTGATTCCTGTAATCATATCTTCTCCATTCAACTATGTCAACAAAATACCCCCAGGACAAAAAAAAAAAAAGCTTGATGCCTGTAATCATATCCTCTCCATTCAACCATGTCAACACAATACCCCCAGGACAAAAAAAAAAATCTTGATGCCTGTAATCATATCCTCTACATTCAACCATGTCAACACAATACCCCAGGACAACAAAACAAAATTCTTGATGCCGGTGATCATATACTCTCATTCAACCATGTCAACACAATACCCCAAGGACAAAAACAACCTTCTTGATGCCTGTAATCATATCATCTCATTCAACCATGTCAACACAATACCCCCAGGACAAAAAAAAAAAAAAAGGCTTGATGCCTGTAATCATATCCTCTCCATTCCACCATGTCAACACAATACCCCTAGGACAAAAAAAAAAAAATTCTTGATGCCTGTAATCATATCCTCTCCATAAAACCATGTCAACACACTACCCCGAGGACAAAAAAAAAAAAATTCTTGATGCCTGTCATCATATCCTCTCATTAAACTATGTCAATACAATACTCCCAGGACAAAAAAAAAATCTTGATGCCTGTAATCATATCCTCTCATTCAACCATGTCAACACAATACCCCCAGGACAAAAAAACGTTCTTGATGCCTGTAATCATATCCTCTCATTCAACGAATATCAACATTATAGCCCTAGGACAAAAAAAAAAAAAATTCTTGATGCCTGTAATCATATCCTCTTTATTCCACCATGTTAACACAATGCCCCCAGGACAAAAAAAAAATTCTTGATGCCTGTAATCATATTCTCTCCATTCAACTATATCAACACAATACCCCCAGGACAAAAAAAAAAAAAATCTTGATGCCTGTAATCATATCCTCTCCATTCAACCATGTCAACACAATACCCCCAGGACAAAAAAAAAATCTTGATGCCTGTAATCATATCCTCTCCATTCAACCATGTAAACACAATACCCCAGGACAACAAAACAAAATTCTTGATGCATGTCATCATATACTCTCATTCAACCATGTAAACACAATACCCCAAGGACAAAAAAAAAACGTTCTTGATGCCTGTAATCATATCCTCTCCATTCAACCATGTCAACACAATACCCCTACTCCAAAAAAACAAAAAAAATTCTTGATGCCTGTAATCATATCCTCTACATTAAACCATGTCAACAAAATACCCCAGGACGAAAAAAAAAAATTCTTGATGCCTGTAATCATATCCTCTCCATTACACTATGTCAACACAATACCCCAAGGACAAAAAAAAATTCTTGATGCCTTTAATCATATCCTCTCCATTCAACCATGTCAACACAATACCCCCAGGACAAAAAAAAAAAATTCTTGATGCTTTTAATCATATCCTCTCCATTCAACCATGTACACACACTACCCCGAGGAAAAAAAAAACAAATTCTTGATGCCTGTAATCATATCATCTGCATTCAACCATGTCAACACAGTACCTCCAGGACAAAAAAAAAAAAAATTCTTGATGCCTGTAATCATATCCTCTCCATTCAACCATGTAAACACACTACCCCGAGGACAAAAAAAACATATTCTTGATGCCTGTAATCATATCATCTGCATTCAACCATGTCAACACAGTACCCCCGGGACAAAACAAAAAAAAATTCTTGATGCCTGTAATCATATCCTCTCCATTCAACCATGTCAACGCAATACCCCAGACAAAAAACAAAAAATTCTTGATGCCTGTCATCATATCCTCTCGATTCAACCATGTCAACACAATACCCCCAGGACAAAAAAAAAATATTCTTGATGCCTGTTATCATATCCTCTCGATTCCACCATGTCAACACTATACCCCAGGACAAAAAAAAAAATTCTTGATGCCTGTAATCATATCCTCTCCATTCAACCATGTAAACACACTACCCCGAGGACAAAAAAAAAAATTCTTGATGCCTGTCATCATATCCTCTCCATTCAACTATATCAACACAATACCCCCAGGACAAAAAAAAAAATCTTGATACCTGTAATCATATCCTCTCCATTCAACAATGTCAACACAATACCCCAGGACAACACAACAAAATTCTTGATGCCTGTCATCATATCCTCTCATTAAACAATGTCAACACAATACCCCCAGGACAAAAAAAACGTTCTTGATGCCTGTAATCATATCCTCTCATTCAACGAATATCAACACATTATCCCTAGGACAAAAAAAAAAAAAAAATTCTTGATGCCTGTAATCATATCCTCTCCATTCAACCATGTTAACACAATGCGCCAGGACAAACAAAAAATTCTTGATGCCTGTAATCATATCCTCTCCATTCAACCATGTCAACACAATAAACCCCAGGACAAAAAAAAAATTAATTTCTTGATGCCTGTAATCATATCTTCTCCATTCAACCATGTCAACACAATACCCCGAGGAAAAAAACATTCTACATGCCTGTAATCATATCCTCTCCATTCAACCATGTAAACATAATACCCACAGCACAAAAAAAAAAAATGCTTGATGCCTGTAATCATATCCTCTCCATTCAACAATGTCAACACAATACCCCCAGGAGAAAAAAAAAAAAAATCTTGATGCCTGTAATCATATCCTCTCCATTCAACCATGTCAACACAATAACCCAAGGACAAAAAAAAAAATTGTTGATGCCTGTAATCATATCCTCTCCATTAAACAATGTAAACAAAATACCCACAGGATAAAAAAAAAATTCTTGATGCCTGTAATCATATCCTCTCCATTCAACCATCTCAACACAATACCCCCAGGACAAAAAAGAAAATTGTTGTTTCCTGTAATCATATTCTCTCCCTTCAACCATGTCAACATAATACCCACAGGACCAAAAAAAAATGCTTGATGCCTGTAATCATATGCTCTCCATTCAACCATGTCAACACAATACCCCCAGGACAAAAAAAAAAAAAAATTTTTGATGCCTGTAATCATATCCTCTCCATTCAATAATATCAAAACTATACCCCCAGGACAAAAAAAAAAATTCTTGATGCCTGTAATCATATTCTCTCCATTCAACCATGTCAACACAATACCCCCAGGACAAAACAAAAAAAAAAAATTCTTGATGCCTGTAATCATATCCTCTCCATTCAACCATGTCAACACAATACGCCTATGACAAAAAAAAAAATTCTTGATGCATGTAATCATATCCTCTCCATTCAACCATGTCAACACAATACCCCCAGGACAAAAGAAAAAAATTCTTGATGCCCGTAATCATATCCGCTCCAGTCAACCATGTAAACACAATGCCCCCACGACAAAAAAAAAAAATGTTTGATGCCTGTAATCATATCCTCTCCATTCAACCATGTCAACACAATACCCCCAGGACAGAAAAAACATTCTTGATGCCTGTAATCATATCCTCTCCATTCAACCATGTCAACACAATAACCCCAGTACAACAAAACAAATTCTTGATGCCTGTAATCATATCCTCTCAATTAAACCATGTCAACACCATACCCCCAGGACAAAAAAAAAACTTCTTGATGCCTGTAATCATATCCTCTCCATTCAACCATGTCAACACAATACCCCCAGGAAAAAAAAATTCTACATGCCTGTAATCATATCCTCTCCATTCAACCATGTAAACATAATACCCACAGCACAAAAAAAAAAATTCTTGATGCCTGTAATCATATCCTCTCCATTCAACAATGTCAACACAATACCCCCAGGAGAAAAAAAAAAAATTCTTGATGCCTGTAATCATATCCTCTCCATTCAACGATGTCAACACAATACCCCCAATATAAAAAAAAAAATTCTTCATGCCTGTAATCATATCCTCTCCATTCAAACATGTTAACACAATACCCCCAGGAAAAAAAAAAAAATTCTTGGTGCCTGTAATCATATCCTCTCCATTAAACGATGTCAACACAATACCCGCAGGACAAAAAAAAAAACTTTTGATGCCTGTAATCATATCCTCTCCATTCAACCAAGTCAACACAATAACACCGGGACAAAAAAAAAAAAAAAATGCTTGATGCCTGTAATCATATCCTCTCCATTCAACAATGTCAACACAATACCCCTAGGACAAAAAAGAAAAAAATTCTTGATGCCTGTAATCATATCCTCTCCATTAAACCATGTCAACACAATACCCCCAGGACAAAAAAAAAAAAAGTCTTGATGCCTTTTATCATATACTCTCCAGTCAACCATGTCAACACCATACCCCCAGGACAAAAAAAAAAATTCTTGATGCCTGTAATCATATCCTCTCCATTCAACCATGTCAACACAATACCCCCAGGACAAAAACAATATTCTTGATGCCTGTAATCATATCCTCTAACTTCAACAATGTCAACACAATAACCCCAAGACAAAAAAATAATTCTTGATGCCGGTAATCATATCCTCTCCATTCCACAATGTTAACACAATACCCCCAGGACAAAAAAAAAATCCTTGATGCCTGTAATCATATCCTCTCCATTAAACCATGTCAACACAATACCCCCAGTAAAAAAAAAAAAAATTCTTGATGCCTGTAATCATATCCTCTCCATTCAACCATAGCAACACAATTCTCCCAAGACAAAAAAAAAATACTTGATGCCTGTAATCATATCCTCTCCATTCAACCATGTTAACACAATACCCCCAAGACAAAAAAAAATTCTTGATGGCTGTAATCATATCCTCTCAATTCAACCATGTCAACACAATACCCCCAGGACAAAAAAAAAAATTATTGATGCCTGTACTCATATCCTCTCCATTCAACAATATCAACACTATACTCACAGGACAAAAAAAAAAAAAAATTCTTGATGCCTGTAATCATATCCTCTCCATTCAACCATGTCAACACAATACCCCCAGGACAAAAAAAAAAAAAAATTCTTGATGCCTGAAATCATATCCTCTCCATTCAACCATGTCAACACAATACCCCTCTGACAAAAAAAAAATTCTTGATGCCTGTAATCATATCCTCTCCATAAAACAATGTCAACACAATACCCCCAGACAAAAAAAAAAAAAATTCTCGATACCTGTAATCATATTCTCTCCATTCCACCATGTCAACACAATACCCCCAGGACAAAAAAAAAAGTTCTTGGTGCATGTAATCATATCCTTTCCATTCAACCATGTCAACACAATAACCCCAGGACAAAAAACAAACTTCTTGAGTCCTGTAATCATATCCTCTCAGGTCAACCAAGTAAACACAATAACACCAGGACAAAAAAAAATATTCTTGATGCCTGTAATCATATCCTCTCCATTCAACCATGTCAACAAAATACCCCCAGGATAAAAAAAAAAAAAATTCTGGATGCCTGTAATCATATCCTCTCAATTAAACCATGTCAACACAATACCCCCAGGACAAAAAAAAAATTATTGATGCCTGTAATCATATCCTCTCAATTCAACAATGTAAACACCATACCCCCAGGACAAATAAAAAATAAATTCTTGATGCCTGTAATAATATCCTCTCCAGTCAACCATGTCAACACAATACCCCTAGGACAAAAAAAAAAAAAATTCTTGATGCCTTTAATCATATCCTCTCCATTCAAACATGTACACCAAAATACCCCCGGGACAAAAAAAAAAAAAAATTCTTGATGCCTGTAATCATATCCTCTCCATTCAACAATGTCAACACAATACCCCCAATATAAAAAAAAAAATTCTTCATGCCTGTAATCATATCCTCTCCATTAAACCATGTCAACACAATACCCCCAGGAAAAAAAAAAAATTCTTGGTGCCTGTAATCATATCCTCTCCATTCAAGCATGTCAACACAATACCCGCAGGACAAAAAAAAAACTTTTGATGCCTGTAATCATATCCTCTCCATTCAACCAAGTAACACAATAACACCGGTACAAAAAAAAAAAAAAAATGCTTGATGCCTGTAATCATATCCTCTCCATTCAACAATGTCAACACAATACCCCTAGGACAAAAAAGAACAAAATTCTTGATGCCTGTAATCATATCCTCTCCATTCAACCATGTCAACACAATACCCCCAGGACAAAAAAAAAAAAGTCTTGATGCCTTTTATCATATACTCTCCAGTCAACCATGTCAACACAATAACCCCAGTACAAAAAAACAAATTCTTGATGCCTGTAATCATATCCTCTCCATTCAACCATGTCAACACCATACCCCCAGGACAAAAAAAAAAATTCTTGATGCCTGTAATCATATCCTCTCCATTCAACCATGTCAACACAATACCCCCAGGACAAAAACAAAATTCTTGATGCCTGTAATCATATCCTCTCACTTCAACAATGTCAACACAATAACCCCAAGACAAAAAAATAATTCTTGATGCCTGTAATCATATCCTCTCCATTCCACAATGTTAACACAATACCCCCAGGACAAAAAAAAAATCCTTGATGCCTGTAATCATATCCTCTCCATTAAACCATAGCAACACAATTCCCCCAAGACAAAAAAAAAAATTCTTGATTATTTTAATCATATCTTCTCCATTCAACCATGTCAACACAATACCCCCAGTAAAAAAAAAAAAAAATTCTTGATGCCTGTAATCATATCCTCTCCATTCAACCATAGCAACACAATTCCCCCAAGACAAAAAAAAAATTCTTGATGCCTGTAATCATATCCTCTCCATTCAACCATGTTAACACAATACCCCCAAGACAAAAAAAAATTCTTGATGGCTGTAATCATATCCTCTAAATTCAACCATGTCAACACAATACCCCCAGGACAAAAAACAAACTTCTTGAGTCCTGTAATCATATCCTCTCAGGTCAACCAAGTCAACACAATAACACCAGGACAAAAAAAAATATTCTTGATGCCTGTAATCATATCCTCTCCATTCAACCATGTCAACAAAATACCCCCAGGATAAAAAAAAAAATTATTGATGCCTGTAATCATATCCTCTCAATTAAACCATGTCAACACAATACCCCCAGGACAAAAAAAAAATTATTGATGCCTGTAATCATATCCTCTCAATTCAACAATGTAAACACCATACCCCCAGGACAAATAAAAAATAAATTCTTGATGCCTGTAATAATATCCTCTCCAATCAACCATGTCAACACAATACCCCTAGGACAAACAAAAAAAAATTCTTGATGCCTGTAATCATATCCTCTCATTCAACCATGTCAACACAATACCCCCAGGACAAAAAAAAAATTCTTGATGACTTTAATCATATCCTCTCCATTCAAACATGTACACCAAAATACCCCCGGGACAAAAAAAAAAAAAAATTCTTGATGCCTGTAATCATATCCTCTCCATTAAACCATGTCACCACAATACCCCCAGGACAAAAAAATGAACTTTAATGTCTGTAATCATATCCTCTCCATTAAACCATGTCAACACAATACCCCCAGGACAAAAAAAAAAACAATTCTTGATGCCTATAATCATATCCTCTCCATTCAACCATGTCAACACAATACCCGTAGGACAAAAAAAAAAAAAATTCTTGATGCCTTTAATCATATCCTCTCCATTCAACAATGTCAACACAATACAAACAGGAAAAAAAAAAAAAAAATTCTTGATGCCTGTAATCATATCCTCTCCATTCAACCATGTCAACACAATACCCCCACGACAAAAAAAAAAACTTTTGATGCCTGTAATAATATCCTCTCAATTCAACAATGTAAACACCATACCCCCAGGACAAATAAAAAATAAATTCTTGATGCCTGTAATAATATCCTCTCCAGTCAACCATGTAAACACAATACCCCTAGGACAAAAAAAAAAAAATTCTTGATGCCTGTAATCATATCCTCTCATTCAACCATGTCAACACAATACCCCCAGGACAAAAAAAAAATTCTTGATGACTTTAATCATATCCTCTCCATTCAAACATGTACACCAAAATACCCCCGGGACAAAAAAAAAAAAAATTCTTGATGCCTGTAATCATATCCTCTCCATTAAACCATGTCACCACAATACCCCCAGGACAAAAAAATGAACTTTGATGTCTGTAATCCTATCCTCTCCATTCAACCATGTCAACACAATACCCGTAGGACAAAAAAAAAAAATTCTTGATGCCTTTAATCATATCCTCTCCATTCAACAATGTCAACACAATACAACCAGGAAAAAAAAAAAAAATTCTTGATGCCTGTAATCATATCCTCTCCATTCAACCATGTCAACACAATACCACCAGGACAAAAAAAAAAAGTTCTTGATGCCTGTAATCATATCCTCTCCATTCAACCATGTCAGCACAATACCCCCAGGACAAAAAAAAAAAATTCTTGATGCCTATAATCATATCCTCTCCATTCAACCATGTCAACACAATACCCCCACGACAAAACAAAAACTTTTGATGCCTGTAATAATATCCTCTCCATTCAACCATGTCAACACAATACTCCCAGGACAAAAAACACATATTTGATGCCTGTAATCATATCCTCTCCATTCAACCATGTCAGCACAATACCCCCAGGACAAAAAAAAAAATTCTTGATGCCTATAATCATATCCTCTCCATTCAACCATATCAACACAATACCCGCAGGACAAAAAAAAAACTTTTGATGCCTGTAATCATATCCTCTCCAGTCAACCAAGTCAACACAATAACACCAGGACAAAAAAAAAATTGTTGATGCCTGTAATCATATCCTCTCCATTCAACTATGTCAACATAATACCCCCAGGACAAAAAAGAAAAAAATCCTCGATGCCTGTAATCATATCCTCTCAATTCAACCATGTCAACACAATAACCCCAAGACAACAAAAAATCTTGATGCCTGTAATCATATCCTCTCCAGTCAACCATGTAAACACAATACCCCCAGGACAAAAAAAAATGCTTGATGCCTGTAATCATATCCTCACCATTAAACAATGTCAACACAATACCCCCAGGACAAAAAAAAAAATACTTGATGCCTGTAATCATATCCTCTCCATTCAACCATGTCAACACAATAACACCAGGACAAAAAAAAAAAGTTCTTGATGCCTGTAATCATATCCTCTCCATTCAACCATGTCAGCACAATACCCCCAGGACAAAAAAAAAAAATTCTTGATGCCTATAATCATATCCTCTCCATTCAACCATGTCAACACTATACCCCCAAGACAAAAAAAAAATTCTTGATGCCTTTAATCATATCCTCTCATTCAACCATGTCAACACAATACCCCCAGGACAAAAAAAAAAAAAATCTTGATGCCTGTAATCATATCCTCTCCATTCAACCATGTACACCAAAATACCCCCAGGAGAAAAAAAAAAAAAAAAGCTTGATGCCTGTAATCATATCCTCTCAATTAAACCATGTCAACACAATGCCCCCAGGACAAAAAAAAAATTCTTGATGCCTGTAATCATATCCTCTCCATTCAACCATGTCAACACAATACCCCCAGGACAAACAAAAAAAAATTCTTGATGCCTGTAATCATATCCTCTCCATTCAACAATGTCAACACAATACCCCCAGGACAAAAAAAAAAAAAAATTCTGGATGCCTGTAATCATATCCTCTCCATTCAACAATGTCAACACAATACCTCCAGGACAAAAAAAAAAAAATTCTGGATGCCTGTGATCATATCCTCTCCATTCAACAATGTCAACACAATACCCCCAGGACAAAAAAAAAAAAATTCTTGATGCCTGTAATCATATCCTCTCCATTAAACCATGTCAACACAATAAACCCAGGACAAAAAAAAATATTCTTGATGCCTGTAATCATATCCTCTCCATTCAACCATGTCAACACAATACCCCCAGGACAAAAAAAAAAAAAATTCTGGATGCCTGTAATCATATCCTCTCCATTCAACGATGTCAACACAATACCCCCAATACAAACAAAAAAATTCTTCATGCCTGTAATCATATCCTCTCCATTCAGCCAAGTCAACACAATAACACCGGGACAAAAAAAAAGAAAATGCTTGATGCCTGTAATAATATCCTCTCCATTCAACAATGTCAACACAATACCCCTAGGACAAAAAATAAAAAATACTTGATGCCTGTAATCATATCCTCTCCATTCAACCATGTCAACACAATACCCCCAGGACAAAAAAAAAAAAAGTCTTGATGCCTTTTATCATATCCTCTCCAGTCAACCATGTCAAAACATTGTCCCCAGGACAAAAAAAAAAATTCTTGATGCCTTTAATCATATCCTCTCCATTCAACCATGTCAACACAATAACCCCAGTACAAAAAAACAAATTCTTGATGCCTGTAATCATATCCTCTCCATTCAACCATGTCAACACCATACCCCCAGGACAAAAAAAAAATTCTTGATGCCTGTAATCATATCCTCTCCAATTAACCATGTCAACACAATACCCCCAGGACAAAAACAAAATTCTTGATGCCTGTAATCATATACTCTCACTTCAACAATGTCAACACAATACCCCCAAGACAAAAAAATAATTCTTGATGCCTGTAATCATATTCTCTCCATTCCACAATGTTAACACAATACCCCCAAGACAAAAAAATAATTCTTGATGCCTGTAATCATATCCTCTCCATTAAACCATGTCAACACAATACTCCCAGGACAAAAAAAAAATTCTTGATGCCTGTAATCATATCCTCTCCATTCAACCATAGCAACACAATTCCCCCAAGACAAAAAAAAAATTCTTGATGCCTGTAATCATATCCTCTCCATTCAACCATGTCAACACAATACTCCCAAGACAAAAAAAAATTCTTGATGGCTGTAATCATATCCTCTCAATTCAACCATGTCAACACAATACCCCCAGGACAAAAAAAAAAATTCTTGATGCCTGTAATCATATCCTCTCCATTCAACAATATCAACACTATACCCACAGGACAAAAAAAAAAAAAAATTCTTGATGCCTGTAATCATATCCTCTCCATTCAACCATGTCAACACAATACCCCCAGGACAAAAAAAAAAAAAATTCTTGATGCCTGAAATCATATCCTCTCCATTCAACCATGTCAACACAATACCCCCAGGACAAAAAAAAAAGTCTTGATGCCTGTAATCATATCCTCTCCATTCAACAATGTCAACACAATACCCCAAGTACAAAAAAAAAGTCTTGATGCTTGTAATAATATCCTCTCCAGTCAACCCTGTCAACAAAATACCCCCAGGACAAAAAAAAAAAATTCTTGATACCTGTAATCATATCTTCTCCATTAAACCATGTCAACATAATACCCACAGGACGAAAAAAAAATGCTTGATGCCTGTAATCATATCCTCTCCAGTCAACCATGTCAACAAAATACCCCCAGGACAAAAAAAAAAATTCTTGATGCCTGTAATCATATCCTCTCCATTCAACAATGTCAACACAATACCCCCAGGACAAAAAAAAAAAATTCTTGATTCCTGTAATCATATCCTCTCCATTCAACCATGTCAACACAATACCCCCAGGACAAAAAAAAAACAATTCTTGATGCCTGTAATCATATCCTCTCCATTCAACCATGTCAACACAATACCCCGAGGACAAAAAAAAAACTTCTTGATGCCTGTAATCATATCCTCTCCATTCAACCATGTCAACACAATAACCCCAGGACGAAAAAAAAATTCTTGATGCCTGCAATCATATCCTCTCCATTCAACAATGTCAACACAATACCCCTAGGACAAAAAAAAAAATTCTTGATTCCTGTAATCATATCCTCTCCATTCAACCATGTCAACACAATACCCCATGGACAAAAAAAAAATCTTGATGCCTGTAATCATATCCTCTCCATTCAACCATGACACCATAATACCCCAGGATGAAAAAAAAAAATGCTTGATGCCTGTAATCATATCCTCTCCATTAAACCATGTCAACACAATACCCCCAGGACAAAAAAAAAAAACATTCTTGATGTCTGTTATCATATCCTCTCCATTCAACCATGTCAACACAATACCCCCAGGACAAAAAAAAAACTTCTTGATGCCTGTAATCATATCCTCTCCATTCAACCATGTCAACACAATAACACCAGGACAAAAAAAAAAAATTCTTGATGGCTGTAATCGTATCCTCTCCATTCAACCATGTCAACACAATACCCCCAGGACAAAAAACAAAAACATTCTTGATGCCTGTAATCATATTCTCTCCATTCAACCATGTCAACACAATAACCCCAGGACAAAAAAAAAATTCTTGTTGCTTGTAATCATATCCTCTACATTCATCCATGTCAACACAATACCCCCAGGACAAAAAAAAAACTTCTTGATGCCTGTAATCATATCCTCTCCATTCAACCATGTCAACACAATAACACCAGGACAAAAAAAAAAAATTCTTGATGCCTGTAATCATATCCTCTCCATTAAACCATGTCAACACAATACCCCCAGGACAAAAAACAAAAACAATCTTGATGCCTGTAATCATATCCTCTCCATTCAACCATGTCAACACAATACCCCCAGGACAAAAAAAAAAAACAATTCTTGATGCCTGTAATCATATCCTCTCCATTCATCCATGTCAACACAATACCCCCAGGACAAAAAAAAGACTTCTTGATGCCTGTAATCATATCCTCTCCATTCAACCATGTCAACACAATACCCCCAGGACAAAAAAAAAAATTCTTGATGCCTGTAATCATATCCTCTCCATTCAACAATATCAACACTATACCAACAGGACAAAAAAAAAAAAAAATTCTTGATGCCTGTAATCATATCCTCTCCATTCAACCATGTCAACACAATACCCCCAGGACAAAAAAAAAAAAAATTCTTGATGCCTGAAATCATATCCTCTCCATTCAACCATGTCAACACAATACCCCCAGGACAAAAAAAAAAGTCTTGATGCCTGTAATCATATCCTCTCCATTCAACAATGTCAAAACAATACCCCAAGTACAAAAAAAAAGTCTTGATGCTTGTAATAATATCCTCTCCAGTCAACCCTGTCAACAAAATACCCCCAGGACAAAAAAAAAAAATTCTTGATACCTGTAATCATATCTTCTCCATTAAACCATGTCAACATAATACCCACAGGACGAAAAAAAAATGCTTGATGCCTGTAATCATATCCTCTCCAGTCAACCATGTCAACAAAATACCCCCAGGACAAAAAAAAAAATTCTTGATGCCTGTAATCATATCCTCTCCATTCAACAATGTCAACACAATACCCCCAGGACAAAAAAAAAAAATTCTTGATTCCTGTAATCATATCCTCTCCATTCAACCATGTCAACACAATACCCCCAGGACAAAAAAAAAACAATTCTTGATGCCTGTAATCATATCCTCTCCATTCAACCATGTCAACACAATACCCCGAGGACAAAAAAAAAACTTCTTGATGCCTGTAATCATATCCTCTCCATTCAACCATGTCAACACAATAACCCCAGGACGAAAAAAAAATTCTTGATGCCTGCAATCATATCCTCTCCATTCAACAATGTCAACACAATACCCCTAGGACAAAAAAAAAAATTCTTGATTCCTGTAATCATATCCTCTCCATTCAACCATGTCAACACAATACCCCATGGACAAAAAAAAAATCTTGATGCCTGTAATCATATCCTCTCCATTCAACCATGACACCATAATACCCCAGGATGAAAAAAAAAAATGCTTGATGCCTGTAATCATATCCTCTCCATTAAACCATGTCAACACAATACCCCCAGGACAAAAAAAAAAAACATTCTTGATGTCTGTTATCATATCCTCTCCATTCAACCATGTCAACACAATACCCCCAGGACAAAAAAAAAACTTCTTGATGCCTGTAATCATATCCTCTCCATTCAACCATGTCAACACAATAACACCAGGACAAAAAAAAAAAATTCTTGATGGCTGTAATCGTATCCTCTCCATTCAACCATGTCAACACAATACCCCCAGGACAAAAAACAAAAACATTCTTGATGCCTGTAATCATATTCTCTCCATTCAACCATGTCAACACAATAACCCCAGGACAAAAAAAAAATTCTTGTTGCTTGTAATCATATCCTCTACATTCATCCATGTCAACACAATACCCCCAGGACAAAAAAAAAACTTCTTGATGCCTGTAATCATATCCTCTCCATTCAACCATGTCAACACAATAACACCAGGACAAAAAAAAAAAATTCTTGATGCCTGTAATCATATCCTCTCCATTAAACCATGTCAACACAATACCCCCAGGACAAAAAACAAAAACAATCTTGATGCCTGTAATCATATCCTCTCCATTCAACCATGTCAACACAATACCCCCAGGACAAAAAAAAAAAACAATTCTTGATGCCTGTAATCATATCCTCTCCATTCATCCATGTCAACACAATACCCCCAGGACAAAAAAAAGACTTCTTGATGCCTGTAATCATATCCTCTCCATTCAACCATGTCAACACAATACACCAAGGACAAAAAAAAAAAAATCTTGATGCCTGTAATCATATCCTCTCCATTCAACCATGTACACCAAAATACCCCCAGGACGAAAAAAAAAAATGCTTGATGCCTGTAATCATATCCTCTCCATTCAACCATGTCAACACAATACCCCATGGACAAAAAAAAAAAATTCTTGATGTCTGTAATCATATCCTCTCCATTCAACCCTGTCAACACAATACCCCCAGGACAAAAAAAAAAAAAAATTCTTGCGACCTGTAATCATGTCCTCTCCATTCAACCATGTCAACACAATACCCCCAGGACAAAAAAAAAAAAAATTGTTGATTCCTGGAATCATATCCTCTCGATTCAACCATGTCAACACAATACCCCATGGACAAAAAAAAAAAACAATTCTTGATGCCTGTAATCATATCCTCTCCATTCAACCATGTCAACACAATACCCACAGGACAAAAAAAAAAAATTCTTGATGCCTGTAATCATATCCTCTCCATTCAACAATGTCAACACAATAACACCAGGACAAAAAAAAAATTCTTGATGCCTGCAATCATATCCTCTCCATTCAACCATGTCAACACAATACCCCTAGGACAAAAAAAAAAAATTCTTGATTCCTGTAATCATATCCTCTCCATTCAACCATGTCAACACAATACGCCATGGACAAAAAAAAAAAAATGCTTGGTGCCTGTAATCATATCCTCTCCATTCAATCATGACACCAAAATACCCCAGGACGAAAACAAAAAATGCTTGATGCCTGTAATCATATCCTCTCCATTAAACCATGTCAACACAATACCCCCAGGACAAAAAAAAAAACATTCTTGATGTCTGTAATCATATCCTCTCCATTCAACCATGTCAACACAATACCCCCAGGACAAAAAAAAAACAATTCTTGATGCCTGTAATCATATCCTCTCCATTCAACCATGTCAACACAATACCCCGAGGACAAAAAAAAAACTTCTTGATGCCTGTAATCATATCCTCTCCATTCAACCATGTCAACACAATAACACCAGGACGAAAAAAAAATTCTTGATGCCTGCAATCATATCCTCTCCATTCAACAATGTCAACACAATACCCCTAGGACAAAAAAAAAAATTCTTGATTCCTGTAATCATATCCTCTCCATTCAACCATGTCAACACAATACCCCCTGGACAAAAAAAAAAATCTTGATGCCTGTAATCATATCATCTCCATTCAACCATGACACCATAATACCCCAGGATGAAAAAAAAAAATGCTTGATGCCTGTAATCATATCCTCTCCATTAAACCATGTCAACACAATACCCCCAGGACAAAAAAAACAAACATTCTTGATGTCTGTAATCATATCCTCTCCATTCAACCATGTCAACACAATACCCCCAGTACAAAAAAAAACTTCTTGATGCCTGTAATCATATCCTCTCCATTCAACCATGTCAACACAATTACACCAGGACAAAAAAAAAAAATTCTTGATGCCTGTAATCATATCCTCTCCATTCAACCATGTCAACACAATACCCCCAGGACAAAAAACAAAAACATTCTTGATGCCTGTAATCATATTCTCTCCATTCAACCATGTCAACACAATACCCCCAGGACAAAAAAAAAATTCTTGTTGCTTGTAATCATATCCTCTCCATTCATCCATGTCAACACAATACCCCCAGGACAAAAAAAAAACTTCTTGATGCCTGTAATCATATCCTCTCCATTCAACCATGTCAACACAATACCCCCAGGACAAAAAACTAAAACATTCTTGATGCCTGTAATCATATCCTCTCCATTCAACCATGTCAACACAATACCCCCAGGACAAAAAAAAAAAACAATTCTTGATGCCTGTAATCATATCCTCTCCATTCATCCATGTCAACACAATACCCCCAGGACAAAAAAAAAACTTCTTGATGCCTGTAATCATATCCTCTCCATTCAACCATGTCAACACAATAACACCAGGACAAAAAAAACATTCTTGATGCCTGCAATCATATCCTCTCCATTCAACCATGTCAACACAATACCCACAGGACAAAAAAAAAAAATTCTTGATTTCTGTAATCATATCCTCTCCATTCAACCATGTCAACACAATACCCCATGGACAAAAAGAAAAAAATCTTGATGCCTGTAATCATATCCTCTCTGTTCAACCATACCAACACAATACCCCCAGGACAAAAAAAAAACTTTTGATGCCTGTAATCATATCCTCTCCATTCAACCATGTCAACACAATAACCCCAGGACAAAAAAAAATATTCTTGATTCCTGTAATCATATCCTCTCCATTCAACCATGTCAACACAATACCCCCAGGACAAAAAAAAAAAAAATAAATTCTTGATGCCTGTAATCATATACTCTCCATTCAACCATGTCAACACAATACCCCAAGACAAGAAAAAAAAATTCTTGATGCCTGTAATCATATCCTCTCAGTCAACCATGTCAACACAATACCCCCAGGACAAAAAAAAAAAAAAATTCTTGATGCCTGTAATCATATCCTCTCCATTCAATAATCTCAACACAATACCCCCAGGACAAAAAAACAAAATTCTTGATGCCTGTAATCATATCCTCTCCATTCAACCATGTCCACACAATACCCCCAGGACAAAAAAAAAAATTCTAGATGCCTGTAATCATATTCTCTCCATGCAACCATGTCAACACAATACCCCCAGGAGAAAAAAAAACAATTCTTGATGCCTGTAATCATATCCTCTCCATTCAACCATGTCAACACAATACCCCCAGGACAAAAAAAAAAAATTCTTGATGCCTGTAATCATATCCTCTCCATTCAACCATGTCAACACAATACCCACAGGACAAAAAAAAAAAAATCTTGATGCCTGTAATCATATCCTGTCCATTCAATAATCTCAACACAATACCCCCAGGACAAAAAAAAAAAAATTCTTGATGCCTGTAATCATATCCTCTCCAGTCAACCATGTCAACACAATACCCCCAGGACAAAAAAAAAATTCTAGATGCCTGTAATCATATTCTCTCCATGCAACCATGTCAACACAATACCCCCAGGACAAAAAAAAAACAATTCTTGATGCCTGTAATCATATCCTCTCCATTCAACCATGTCAACACAATACCTCCAGGACAAAAAAAAAAAATTCTTGATGCCTGTAATCATATCCTCTCCATTCAACAATGTCAACACAATACCCCCAGGACAAAAAATAGTCTTGATGCCTGTAATCATATCCTCTCCATTCAACCATGTCAAAACAATACCCCCAGGACAAAAAAAAAATTCTTGATGCCTGTAATAATATCCTCTCTATTCAACCATGTCTACACGATACCCCCTAGGACAAAAAAAAAATTCTTGATTCCTGTAATCATATTCTCTCCATTCAACCATGTCAACACAATACCCCATGGACAAAAAAAAAAAATCTTGATGCCTGTAATCATATCCTCTCCATTCAACCATGTCAACACAATACCCCCAGGACAAAAAAAAAAAATTCTTGATTCCTTTAATCATATCCTCTCCATTCAACCATGTCAACACAATACCTCCAGGACAAAAAAAAAAAATTCTTGATGCCTGTAATCATATCCTCTCCATTCAACAATGTCAACACAATACCCCCAGGACAAAAAATAGTCTTGATGCCTGTAATCATATCCTCTCCATTCAACCATGTCAAAACAATACCCCCAGGACAAAAAAAAAATTCTTGATGCCTGTAATAATATCCTCTCTATTCAACCATGTCTACACGATACCCCCTAGGACAAAAAAAAAATTCTTGATTCCTGTAATCATATTCTCTCCATTCAACCATGTCAACACAATACCCCATGGACAAAAAAAAAAAAATCTTGATGCCTGTAATCATATCCTCTCTATTCAACCATGTCTACACAATACCCCTAGGACAAAAAAAAAAAATTCTTGATTCCTTTAATCATATCCTCTCCATTCAACCATGTCAACATAATACCCCCAGGATAAAAAAAAAAAAAATCTTGATGCCTGTAATCATATTCTCTCCAGTCAACCATGTCAACACAATACCCCGAGGACAAAAAAAAAACTTCTTGATGCCTGTAATCATATCCTCTCCATTCAACCATGTCAACACAATAACACCAGGACGAAAAAAAAATTCTTGATGCCTGCAATCATATCCTCTCCATTCAACAATGTCAACACAATACCCCTAGGACAAAAAAAAAAATTCTTGATTCCTGTAATCATATCCTCTCCATTCAACCATGTCAACACAATACCCCCTGGACAAAAAAAAAAATCTTGATGCCTGTAATCATATCATCTCCATTCAACCATGACACCATAATACCCCAGGATGAAAAAAAAAAATGCTTGATGCCTGTAATCATATCCTCTCCATTAAACCATGTCAACACAATACCCCCAGGACAAAAAAAAACAAACATTCTTGATGTCTGTAATCATATCCTCTCCATTCAACCATGTCAACACAATACCCCCAGGACAAAAAAAAACTTCTTGATGCCTGTAATCATATCCTCTCCATTCAACCATGTCAACACAATTACACCAGGACAAAAAAAAAAAATTCTTGATGCCTGTAATCATATCCTCTCCATTCAACCATGTCAACACAATACCCCCAGGACAAAAAACAAAAACATTCTTGATGCCTGTAATCATATTCTCTCCATTCAACCATGTCAACACAATACCCCCAGGACAAAAAAAAAATTCTTGTTGCTTGTAATCATATCCTCTCCATTCATCCATGTCAACACAATACCCCCAGGACAAAAAAAAAACTTCTTGATGCCTGTAATCATATCCTCTCCATTCAACCATGTCAACACAATACCCCCAGGACAAAAAACTAAAACATTCTTGATGCCTGTAATCATATCCTCTCCATTCAACCATGTCAACACAATACCCCCAGGACAAAAAAAAAAAACAATTCTTGATGCCTGTAATCATATCCTCTCCATTCATCCATGTCAACACAATACCCCCAGGACAAAAAAAAAACTTCTTGATGCCTGTAATCATATCCTCTCCATTCAACCATGTCAACACAATAACACCAGGACAAAAAAAACATTCTTGATGCCTTCAATCATATCCTCTCCATTCAACCATGTCAACACAATACCCCTAGGACAAAAAAAAAATTCTTGATTTCTGTAATCATATCCTCTCCATTCAACCATGTCAACACAATACCCCATGGACAAAAAGAAAAAAATCTTGATGCCTGTAATCATATCCTCTCTGTTCAACCATACCAACACAATACCCCCAGGACAAAAAAAAAACTTTTGATGCCTGTAATCATATCCTCTCCATTCAACCATGTCAACACAATAACCCCAGGACAAAAAAAAATATTCTTGATTCCTGTAATCATATCCTCTCCATTCAACCATGTCAACACAATACCCCCAGGACAAAAAAAAAAAAAATAAATTCTTGATGCCTGTAATCATATACTCTCCATTCAACCATGTCAACACAATACCCCAAGACAAGAAAAAAAAATTCTTGATGCCTGTAATCATATCCTCTCAGTCAACCATGTCAACACAATACCCCCAGGACAAAAAAAAAAAAAAATTCTTGATGCCTGTAATCATATCCTCTCCATTCAATAATCTCAACACAATACCCCCAGGACAAAAAAACAAAATTCTTGATGCCTGTAATCATATCCTCTCCATTCAACCATGTCCACACAATACCCCCAGGACAAAAAAAAAAAATTCTAGATGCCTGTAATCATATTCTCTCCATGCAACCATGTCAACACAATACCCCCAGGAGAAAAAAAAACAATTCTTGATGCCTGTAATCATATCCTCTCCATTCAACCATGTCAACACAATACCCCCAGGACAAAAAAAAAAAAATTCTTGATGCCTGTAATCATATCCTCTCCATTCAACCATGTCAACACAATACCCACAGGACAAAAAAAAAAAAATCTTGATGCCTGTAATCATATCCTGTCCATTCAATAATCTCAACACAATACCCCCAGGACAAAAAAAAAAAAATTCTTGATGCCTGTAATCATATCCTCTCCAGTCAACCATGTCAACACAATACCCCCAGGACAAAAAAAAAATTCTAGATGCCTGTAATCATATTCTCTCCATGCAACCATGTCAACACAATACCCCCAGGACAAAAAAAAAACAATTCTTGATGCCTGTAATCATATCCTCTCCATTCAACCATGTCAACACAATACCTCCAGGACAAAAAAAAAAAATTCTTGATGCCTGTAATCATATCCTCTCCATTCAACAATGTCAACACAATACCCCCAGGACAAAAAATAGTCTTGATGCCTGTAATCATATCCTCTCCATTCAACCATGTCAAAACAATACCCCCAGGACAAAAAAAAAATTCTTGATGCCTGTAATAATATCCTCTCTATTCAACCATGTCTACACGATACCCCCTAGGACAAAAAAAAAATTCTTGATTCCTGTAATCATATTCTCTCCATTCAACCATGTCAACACAATACCCCATGGACAAAAAAAAAAAATCTTGATGCCTGTAATCATATCCTCTCCATTCAACCATGTCAACACAATACCCCCAGGACAAAAAAAAAAAATTCTTGATTCCTTTAATCATATCCTCTCCATTCAACCATGTCAACACAATACCTCCAGGACAAAAAAAAAAAAATTCTTGATGCCTGTAATCATATCCTCTCCATTCAACAATGTCAACACAATACCCCCAGGACAAAAAATAGTCTTGATGCCTGTAATCATATCCTCTCCATTCAACCATGTCAAAACAATACCCCCAGGACAAAAAAAAAATTCTTGATGCCTGTAATAATATCCTCTCTATTCAACCATGTCTACACGATACCCCCTAGGACAAAAAAAAAATTCTTGATTCCTGTAATCATATTCTCTCCATTCAACCATGTCAACACAATACCCCATGGACAAAAAAAAAAAAATCTTGATGCCTGTAATCATATCCTCTCTATTCAACCATGTCTACACAATACCCCTAGGACAAAAAAAAAAAATTCTTGATTCCTTTAATCATATCCTCTCCATTCAACCATGTCAACATAATACCCCCAGGATAAAAAAAAAAAAAATCTTGATGCCTGTAATCATATTCTCTCCAGTCAACCATGTCAACACAATACCCCAGGACAAAAAAAAAAAAATCTTGATGCCTGTAATCATATCCTCTCTATTCAACCGTGTCAACACAATACCTCCAGGACAAAAAAAAAAAATTCTTGATGCCTGTAATCATATCCTCTCCATTCAACAATGTCAACACAATACCCCCAGGACAAAAAAAAAAGTCTTGATGCCTGTAATCATATCCTCTCCATTCAACCATGTCAAAACAATACCCCCAGGAAAAAAATAAAATTCTTGATGCCTGTAATAATATCCTCTCTATTCAACCATGTCTACACGATACCCCCTAGGACAAAAAAAAAATTCTTGATTCCTGTAATCATATCCTCTCCATTCAACCATGTCAACACAATACCCCATGGACAAAAAAAAAAAATTCTTGATGCCTGTAATCATATCCTCTCCATTCAACAATGTCAACACAATACCCCCAGGACAAAAAAAAAAGTCTTGATGCCTGTAATCATATCCTCTCCATTCAACCATGTCAAAACAATACCCCCAGGAAAAAAATAAAATTCTTGATGCCTGTAATAATATCCTCTCTATTCAACCATGTCTACACAATACCCCTAGGACAAAAAAAAAAAAATTCTTGATTCCTTTAATCATATCCTCTCCATTCAACCATGTCATCACAATATCCCCAGGATAAAAAAAAAAATAAAATCTTGATGCCTGTAATCATATTCTCTCCAGTCAACCATGTCAACACAATACCCCAGGACAAAAAAAAATTCTTGATGCCTTTAATCATATCCTCTCCATTCAACCATGTCAACACAATACCCCCAGGACAAAAAAAAAAGGAATTCTACATGCCTGTAATCATATCCTCTCCATTCAACAATGTCAACACCATACCCCCAGGACAAAAAAAAAAAAAAAAATTTTTGATGCCTGTAATCATATCCTCTCTATTCAACCATGTCAACACAATACCCCCAGGACAAAAAAAAAAGTTCTTGATGCCTGTAATCATATCCTCTCCACTCAACCATGTCAACACAATACCCCCAGGACAAAAAAAAAAAAAACTTCTTGATGCCTGTAATCATATCCTCTCCATTCAACCATGTCAACACAATACCCCCTGGACGAAAAAAAAAAATGCTTGAGGCCTGTAATCATATCCTCTCCATTCAACCATGTCAATACAATACCCACAGGACAAAGAAAAAAAAAATTTTTGATGCCTGTAATCATATCCTCTCCATTCAACCATGTCAACACAATACCCCCAGGACAAAAAAAAAACTTCTTGATTCCTGTAATCATATCCTCTCCATTCAACCATGTCAACACTATACCCCTAGGACAAAACAAAAAATTCTTGATTTCTGTAATCATATCCTCTCCATTCAACCATGTCAACACAATACCCCATGGACAAAAAGAAAAAAATCTTGATGCCTGTAATCATATCCTCTCCATTCAACCATGTACACCAAAATACCCCCAGGACGAAAAAAAAAATGCTTGATGCCTGTAATCATATCCTCTCCATTAAACCATGTCAACACTATACCCCCAGGACAAAAAAAAACAAAACATTCTTTATGCCTGTAATCATATCCTCTCCATTCAACAATGTCAACACAATACCCCCAGGACAAAAAAAAAAAATTCTTGATGCCTGTAATCATATCCTCTCCATTCAACCATGTCAACACAATACCCACAGGACAAAAAAAAAAAAATCTTGATGCCTGTAATCATATCCTCTCCATTCAATAATCTCAACACAATACCCCCAGGACAAAAAAAAAAAATTCTTGATGCCTGTAATCATATCCTCTCCATTCAACCATGTCCACACAATACCCCCAGGACAAAAAAAAAATCTAGATGCCTGTAATCATATTCTCTCCATGCAACCATGTCAACACAATACCCCCAGGACAAAAAAAAACAATTCTTGATGCCTGTAATCATATCCTCTCCATTCAACCATGTCAACACAATACCAACAGGACAAAAAAAAAAATCTTGATGCCTGTAATCATATCCTGTCCATTCAATAATCTCAACACAATACCCCCAGGACAAAAAAAAAAAAAAATTGATGCCTGTAATCATATCCTCTCCATTCAACCATGTCAACACAATACCCCCAGGACAAAAAAAAAATTCTAGATGCCTGTAATCATATTCTCTCCATGCAACCATGTCAACACAATACCCCCAGGACAAAAAAAAAACAATTCTTGATGCCTGTAATCATATCCTCTCCATTCAACCATGTCAACACAATACCTCCAGGACAAAAAAAAAAAATTCTTGATGCCTGTAATCATATCCTCTCCAGTCAACCATGTCAACACAATACCCCCAGGACAAAAAAAAAAAGTTCTTGATGCCTGTAATCATATCCTCTCCATTCAACCATGTCAACACAATACCCCGAGGACAAAAAAAAAAGTCTTGATGCCTGTAATCATATCCTCTCCATTCAACCATGTCAACACAATACCCCCAGGACAAAAAAAAAATTCTTGATGCCTGTAATAATATCCTCTCCATTCAACCATGTCAACACGATATCCCCTAGGACAAAAAAAAAATTCTTGATTCCTGTAATCATATCCTCTCCATTCAACCATGTCAACACAATACCCCATGGACAAAAAAAAAAAAATCTTGATGCCTGTAATCATATCCTCTCCATTCAACCATGTCAACACAATACCCCTAGGACAAAAAAAAAAAAAATTCTTGATTCCTTTAATCATATCCTCTCCATTCAACCATGTCAACACAATACCCCCAGGATAAAAAAAAAAAAAATCTTGATGCCTGTAATCATATTCTCTCCAGTCAACCATATCAACACAATACCCCAGCACAAAAAAAAATTCTTGATGCCTTTAATCATATCCTCTCCATTCAACCATGTCAACACAATACCCCCAGGACAAAAAAAAAAAAGAATTCTACATGCCTGTAATCATATCCTCTCCATTCAACAATGTCAACACCATACCCCCAGGACAAAAAAAACAAACAAAATTCTTGATGCCTGTAATCATATCTCTCTATTCAACCATGTCAACACAATACCCCCAGGACAAAAAAAAAGTTCTTGATGCCTGTAATCATATCCTCTCCACTCAACCATGTCAACACAATACCCGCAGGACAAAAAAAAAAAACTTCTTGATGCCTGTAATCATATCCTCTCCATTCAACCATGTCAACACAATACCCCATGGACAAAAAAAAAAAAATCTTGATGCCTGTAATCATATCCTCTCCATTCAACCATGTCAACACCATACCCCCAGGACAAAGAAAAAAAAATTCTTGATGCCTGTAATCATATACTCTCTATTCAACCATGTCAACACAATACCCCCAGGACAAAAAAAAAAGTTCTTGATGCCTGTAATCATATCCTCTCCATTCAACCATGTCAACACAATACCCCCAGGACAAAAAAAAAAATAATTGTTGATTCCTGTAATCATATCCTCTCCATTAAACCATGTCAACAGTATACTCTCTGGATAAAACAAAAAAAAAATTCTTGATGCCTGTAATCATATCCTCTCCATTCAACCATGTACACACAATACCCCAAGGACAAAAAAAAATTCTTGATGCCTGTAATAATATCCTCTCCAGTCAACCATGTCAACAAAATACCCCCAGGACAAAAAAAAATTCTTGATGCCTGTAATTATATCCTCTCCATTCAACCATGTCAACATAATACCCACAGGACAAAAAAAAAATTCTTGATGCCTGTAATCATATCCTCTCCATTCAACCATGTCAACACAATACCCCCAGGACAAAAAAAAAAATAATTGTTGATTCCTGTAATCATATCCTCTCCATTCAACCATGTCAACACAATACCCCCAGGACAAAAAAAACAAAACAATTCTTGATGCCTGTAATCATATCCTCTCCATTCAACCATGTCAACACAATACCCCCAGGACAAAAAAAAAACTTCTTGATGCCTGTAATCATATCCTCTCCATTCAACCATGTCAACACAATAACACCAGGACAAAAAAAAAATTCTTGATGCCTGCAATCATATCCTCTCCATTCAACCATGTAAACACAATACCCCTAGGACAAAAAAAAAATTCTTGATTTCTGTAATCATATCCTCTCCATTCAACCATGTCAACACAATACCCCATGGACAAAAAGAAAAAAATCTTGATGCCTGTAATCATATCCTCTCCATTCAACCATGTACACCAAAATACCCCCAGGACGAAAAAAAAAATGCTTGATGCCTGTAATCATATCCTCTCCATTCAACAATGTCAACACAATACCCCCAGGACAAAAAAAAAATCTTGATGCCTGTAATCATATCCTCTCCATTCAACCATGTCAACACAATACCCACAGGACAAAAAAAAAAAATCTTGATGCCTGTAATCATATCCTCTCCATTCAATAATCTCAACACAATACCCCCAGGACAAAAAAAAAAAAATTCTTGATGCCTGTAATCATATCCTCTCCATTCAACCATGTCAACACAATACCCCCAGGACAAAAAAAAAATTCTAGATGCCTGTAATCATATTCTCTCCATGCAACCATGTCAACACAATACCCCCAGGACAAAAAAAAACAATTCTTGATGCCTGTAATCATATCCTCTCCATTCAACCATGTCAACACAGTACCTCCAGGACAAAAAAAAAAAATTCTTGATGCCTGTAATCATATCCTCTCCATACAACAATGTCAACACAATAACCCTAGGACAAAAAAAAAATTCTTGATGCCTGTAATCATATCCTCTCCAGTCAACCATGTCAACACAATACCCCCAGGACAAAAAAAAAAAAGTTCTTGATGCCTGTAATCATATCCTCTCCATTCAATCATGTCAACACAATACCCCCAGGACAAAAAAAAAAAAAATTCTTGATGCCTGTAATCATATTCTCTCCATTCAACCATGTCAACACAATAACACCAGGACAAAAAAAAAAATTCTTGATGCCTGCAATCATATCCCGTCCATTCAACCATGTCAACACAATACCCCTAGGACAAAAAAAAAAATTCTTTATTCCTGTAATCATATCCTCTCCATTCAACCATGTCAACACAATACCCCATGGACAAAAAAAAAATTCTTGATGCCTTTAATCATATCCTCTCCATTCAACCATGTAGACACAATACCCCCTGGACAAAAAAAAAAAAAGAATTCTACAGGCCTGTAATCATATCCTCTCCATTCAACCATGTCAACACAATACCCCATGGACAAAAAAAAAAAATCTTGATGGCTGTAATCATATCCTCTCAAGTCAACCCTGTCAACACAATACCCCATGGACAAAAACAAATTCTTGATGCCTTTAATCATATCCTCTCCATTCAACCATGTCAACACAATACCCCATGGACAAAAAAAAAAGGAATTCTTGATGCCTGTAATCATATCCTCTCCATTCAACCATGTCAACACAATAACCCCAGGACAAAAAAAAAATTCTTGATGCCTGTAATAATATCCTCTCCATTCAACCCTGTCAACACGATACCCCCTAGGACAAAAAAAAAATTCTTGATTCCTGTAATCATATCCTCTCCATTCAACCATGTCAACACAATACCCCCAGGACAAAAAAAAAACTTCTTGATGCCTGTAATCATATCCTCTCCATTCAACCATGTCAACACAATAACACCAGGACAAAAACAAAAAATTCTTGATGCCTGCAATCATATCCCCTCCATTCAACCATGTCAACACAATACCCCTAGGACAAAAAAAAAAAATCTTTATTCCTGTAATCATATCCTCTCCATTCAACCATGTCAACACAATACCCCATGGACAAAAAAAAAAATTCTTGATGCCTTTAATCATATCCTCTCCATTCAACCATGTAGACACAATACCCCCTGGACAAAAAAAAAAAAGAAGAATTCTTTATTCCTGTAATCATATCCTCTCCATTCAACCATGTCAACACAATACCCCATGGACAAAAAAAAAAAAATCTTGATGGCTGTAATCATATCCTCTCTATTTAACCATGTCAACACAATACCCCCAGGACAAAAAAAAAAAGTTCTTGATGCCTGTAATCATATCCTCTCCACTCAACCATGTCAACACAATACCCCCAGGACAAAAAAAAAAAAAAATTCTTGATGCCTGTAATCATATCCTCTCCATTCAACCATGTCAACACAATACCCCCATGACAAAAAAAAAAAAAAATTGTTGATTCCTGTAATCATATCCTCTCCATTAAACCATGTCAACACAATACCCCCAGGACAAAAAAAAAAACAATTCTTGATGCTTGTAATCATATCCTCTCCATTCAACCATGTCAACACAATACCCCCAGGACAAAAAAAAAACTTCTTGATGCCTGTAATCATATCCTCTCCATTCAACCATGTCAACACAATAACACCAGGACAAAAAAAGAAATTCTTGATGCCTGCAATGATATCCCCTCCATTCAACCATGTCAACACAATACCCCTAGGACAAAAAAAAAATTCTTTATTCCTGTAATCATATCCTCTCCATTCAACCATGTCAACACAATACCCCATGGACAAAAAAAAAAAATCTTGGTGCCTGTAATCATATCCTCTCCAGTCAACCCTGTCAACACAATACCCCATGGACAAAAAAAAATTCTTGATGCCTGTAATCATATCCTCTCCATTCAACCATGTCAACACAATACCCCATGGACAAAAAAAAAGGAATTCTTGATGCCTGTACTCATATCCTCTCCATTCCACCATGTCAACACAATACCCCCTGGACGAAAAAAAAAATGCTTGAGGCCTGTAATCATATCCTCTCCATTCAACCATGTCAATACAATACCCACAGGACAAAGAAAAAAAAAATTCTTGATGCCTTTAATCATATCCTCTCCATTCAACCATGTCAACACAATACCCCCAGGAAAAACAAAAAACTTCTTGATGCCTGTAATCATATCCTCTCCATTCAACCATGTCAACACAATAACACCAGGACAAAAAAAACATTCTTGATGCCTGCAATCATATCCTCTCAGTCAACCATGTCAACACAATACCCCTAGGACAAAAAAAAAATTCTTGATTTCTGTAATCATATCCTCTCCATTCAACCATGTCAACACAATACCCCATGGACAAAAAGAAAAAAATCTTGATGCCTGTAATCATATCCTCTCTGTTCAACCATACCAACACAATACCCCCAGGACAAAAAAAAAAACTTTTGATGCCTGTAATCATATCCTCTCCATTCAACCATGTCAACACAATAACCCCAGGACAAAAAAAAAATATTCTTGATTCCTGTAATCATATCCTCTCCATTCAACCATGTCAACACAATACCCCCAGGACAAAAAAAAAAAATAAATTCTTGATGCCTGTAATCATATACTCTCCATTCAACCATGTCAACACAATACCCCAAGACAAAAAAAAAAAATTCTTGATGCCTGTAATCATATCCTCTCAGTCAACCATGTCAACACAATACCCCCAGGACAAAAAAAAAAAAAAAATTCTTGATGCCTGTAATCATATCCTCTCCATTCAATAATCTCAACACAATACCCCCAGGACAAAAAAACAAAATTCTTGATGCCTGTAATCATATCCTCTCCATTCAACCATGTCCACACAATACCCCCAGGACAAAAAATAAATTCTAGATGCCTGTAATCATATTCTCTCCATGCAACCATGTCAACACAATACCCCCAGGACAAAAAAAAACAATTCTTGATGCCTGTAATCATATCCTCTCCATTCAACCATGTCAACACAATACCCCCAGGACAAAAAAAAAAAAATTCTTGATGCCTGTAATCATATCCTCTCCATTCAACCATGTCAACACAATACCCACAGGACAAAAAAAAAAAATCTTGATGCCTGTAATCATATCCTGTCCATTCAATAATCTCAACACAATACCCCCAGGACAAAAAAAAAGAAATTCTTGATGCCTGTAATCATATCCTCTCAATTCAACCATGTCAACACAATACCCCCAGGACAAAAAAAAAATTCTAGATGCCTGTAATAATATTCTCTCCATGCAACCATGTCAACACAATACCCCCAGGACAAAAAAAAAAACAATTCTTGATGCCTGTAATCATATCCTCTCCATTCAACCATGTCAACACAATACCTCCAGGACAAAAAAAAAAAATTCTTGATGCCTGTAATCATATCCTCTCCATTCAACAATGTCAACACAATACCCCCAGGACAAAAAAAAAAGTCTTGATGCCTGTAATCATATCCTCTCCATTCAACCATGTCAAAACAATACCCCCAGGACAAAAAAAAAATTCTTGATGCCTGTAATAATATCCTCTCTATTCAACCATGTCTACACGATACCCCCTAGGACAAAAAAAAAATTCTTGATTCCTGTAATCATATCCTCTCCATTCAACCATGTCAACACAATACCCCATGGACAAAAAAAAAAAAAATCTTGATGCCTGTAATCATATCCTCTCCATTCAACCATGTCAACACAATACCCCAAGACAAAAAAAAAAAATTCTTGATGCCTGTAATCATATCCTCTCAGTCAACCATGTCAACACAATACCCCCAGGACAAAAAAAAAAAAAAATTCTTGATGCCTGTAATCATATCCTCTCCATTCAATAATCTCAACACAATACCCCCAGGACAAAAAAACAAAATTCTTGATGCCTGTAATCATATCCTCTCCATTCAACCATGTCCACACAATACCCCCAGAACAAAAAAAAAAAATTCTAGATGCCTGTAATCATATTCTCTCCATGCAACCATGTCAACACAATACCCCCAGGACAAAAAAAAACAATTCTTGATGCCTGTAATCATATCCTCTCCATTCAACCATGTCAACACAATACCCCCAGGACAAAAAAAAAAAAATTCTTGATGCCTTTTATCATATCCTCTCCATTCAACCATGTCAACACAATACCCACAGGACAAAAAAAAAAAATCTTGATGCCTGTAATCATATCCTGTCCATTCAATAATCTCAACACAATACCCCCAGGACAAAAAAAAAAAAAATTCTTGATGCCTGTAATCATATCCTCTCCATTCAACCATGTCAACACAATACCCCCAGGACAAAAAAAAAATTCTAGATGCCTGTAATCATATTCTCTCCATGCAACCATGTCAACACAATACCCCCAGGACAAAAAAAAAACAATTCTTGATGCCTGTAATCATATCCTCTCCATTCAACCATGTCAACACAATACCTCCAGGACAAAAAAAAAAATTCTTGATGCCTGTAATCATATCCTCTCCATTCAACAATGTCAACACAATACCCCCAGGACAAAAAAAAAAGTCTTGATGCCTGTAATCATATCCTCTCCATTCAACCATGTCAAAACAATACCCCCAGGACAAAAAAAAAATTCTTGATGCCTGTAATAATATCCTCTCTATTCAACCATGTCTACACGATACCCCCTAGGACAAAAAAAAAATTCTTGATTCCTGTAATCATATCCTCTCCATTCAACCATGTCAACACAATACCCCCAGGACAAAAAAAAAAAATCTTGATGCCTGTAATCATATCCTCTCCATTCAACCATGTCAACACAATACCCCTAGGACAAAAAAAAAAAATTCTTGATTCCTTTAATCATATCCTCTCCATTCAACCATGTCAACACAATACCCCCAGGACAAAAAAAAAACTTCTTGATGCCTGTAATCATATCCTCTCCATTCAACCATGTCAACACAATAACACCAGGACAAAAAAAACATTCTTGATGCCTGCAATCATATCCTCTCCATTCAACCATGTCAACACAATACCCCTAGGACAAAAAAAAAATTCTTGATTTCTGTAATCATATCCTCTCCATTCAACCATGTCAACACAATACCCCATGGACAAAAAGAAAAAAATCTTGATGCCTGTAATCATATCCTCTCTGTTCAACCATACCAACACAATACCCCCAGGACAAAAAAAAAACTTTTGATGCCTGTAATCATATCCTCTCCATTCAACCATGTCAACACAATAACCCCAGGACAAAAAAAAATATTCTTGATTCCTGTAATCATATCCTCTCCATTCAACCATGTCAACACAATACCCCCAGGACAAAAAAAAAAAATAAATTCTTGATGCCTGTAATCATATACTCTCCATTCAACCATGTCAACACAATACCCCAAGACAAAAAAAAAAAATTCTTGATGCCTGTAATCATATCCTCTCAGTCAACCATGTCAACACAATACCCCCAGGACAAAAAAAAAAAAAAAATTCTTGATGCCTGTAATCATATCCTCTCCATTCAATAATCTCAACACAATACCCCCAGGACAAAAAAACAAAATTCTTGATGCCTGTAATCATATCCTCTCCATTCAACCATGTCCACACAATACCCCCAGGACAAAAAAAAAAATTCTAGATGCCTGTAATCATATTCTCTCCATGCAACCATGTCAACACAATACCCCCAGGAGAAAAAAAAACAATTCTTGATGCCTGTAATCATATCCTCTCCATTCAACCATGTCAACACAATACCCCCAGGACAAAAAAAAAAAAATTCTTGATGCCTGTAATCATATCCTCTCCATTCAACCATGTCAACACAATACCCACAGGACAAAAAAAAAAAAATCTTGATGCCTGTAATCATATCCTGTCCATTCAATAATCTCAACACAATACCCCCAGGACAAAAAAAAAAAAATTCTTGATGCCTGTAATCATATCCTCTCCAGTCAACCATGTCAACACAATACCCCCAGGAATAAAAAAAAATTCTAGATGCCTGTAATCATATTCTCTCCATGCAACCATGTCAACACAATACCCCCAGGACAAAAAAAAAAACAATTCTTGATGCCTGTAATCATATCCTCTCCATTCAACCATGTCAACACAATACCTCCAGGACAAAAAAAAAAAATTCTTGATGCCTGTAATCATATCCTCTCCATTCAACAATGTCAACACAATACCCCCAGGACAAAAAATAGTCTTGATGCCTGTAATCATATCCTCTCCATTCAACCATGTCAAAACAATACCCCCAGGACAAAAAAAAAATTCTTGATGCCTGTAATAATATCCTCTCTATTCAACCATGTCTACACGATACCCCCTAGGACAAAAAAAAAATTCTTGATTCCTGTAATCATATTCTCTCCATTCAACCATGTCAACACAATACCCCATGGACAAAAAAAAAAAAATCTTGATGCCTGTAATAATATCCTCTCTATTCAACCGTGTCAACACAATACCTCCAGGACAAAAAAAAAAAAAATTCTTGATGCCTGTAATCATATCCTCTCCATTCAACAATGTCAACACAATACCCCCAGGACAAAAAAAAAAGTCTTGATGCCTGTAATCATATCCTCTCCATTCAACCATGTCAAAACAATACCCCCAGGAAAAAAATAAAATTCTTGATGCCTGTAATAATATCCTCTCTATTCAACCATGTCTACACGATACCCCCTAGGACAAAAAAAAAATTCTTGATTCCTGTAATCATATCCTCTCCATTCAACCATGTCAACACAATACCCCATGGACAAAAAAAAAAAAATCTTGATGCCTGTAATCATATCCTCTCCATTCAACCATGTCAACACAATACCCCTAGGACAAAAAAAAAAAAATTCTTGATTCCTTTAATCATATCCTCTCCATTCAACCATGTCATCACAATATCCCCAGGATAAAAAAAAAAATAAAATCTTGATGCCTGTAATCATATTCTCTCCAGTCAACCATGTCAACACAATACCCCAGGACAAAAAAAAATTCTTGATGCCTTTAATCATATCCTCTCCATTCAACCATGTCAACACAATACCCCCAGGACAAAAAAAAAAAAGAATTCTACATGCCTGTAATCATATCCTCTCCATTCAACAATGTCAACACCATACCCCCAGGACAAAAAAAAAAAACAAAATTTTTGATGCCTGTAATCATATCCTCTCTATTCAACCATGTCAACACAATACCCCCAGGACAAAAAAAAAAGTTCTTGATGCCTGTAATCATATCCTCTCCACTCAACCATGTCAACACAATACCCCCAGGACAAAAAAAAAAAAACTTCTTGATGCCTGTAATCATATCCTCTCCATTCAACCATGTAAACACAATACCCCATGGACAAAAAAAAAGGAATTCTTGATGCCTGTAATCATATCCTCTCCATTCAACCATGTCAACACAATACCCCCTGGACGAAAAAAAAAAATGCTTGAGGCCTGTAATCATATCCTCTCCATTCAACCATGTCAATACAATACCCACAGGACAAAGAAAAAAAAAATTCTTGATGCCTGTAATCATATCCTCTCCATTCAACCATGTCAACACAATACCCCCAGGACAAAAAAAAAACTTCTTGATTCCTGTAATCATATCCTCTCCATTCAACCATGTCAACACTATACCCCTAGGACAAAACAAAAAATTCTTGATTTCTGTAATCATATCCTCTCCATTCAACCATGTCAACACAATACCCCATGGACAAAAAGAAAAAAATCTTGATGCCTGTAATCATATCCTCTCCATTCAACCATGTACACCAAAATACCCCCAGGACGAAAAAAAAAATGCTTGATGCCTGTAATCATATCCTCTCCATTAAACCATGTCAACACTATACCCTCAGGACAAAAAAAAAACATTCTTGATGTCTGTAATCATATCCTCTCCATTCAACCCTGTCAACTTAATACCCCCAGGACAAAAAAAAACAAAACATTCTTTATGCCTGTAATCATATCCTCTCCATTCAACAATGTCAACACAATACCCCCAGGACAAAAAAAAAAAATTCTTGATGCCTGTAATCATATCCTCTCCATTCAACCATGTCAACACAATACCAACAGGACAAAAAAAAAAATCTTGATGCCTGTAATCATATCCTGTCCATTCAATAATCTCAACACAATACCCCCAGGACAAAAAAAAAAAAAATTGATGCCTGTAATCATATCCTCTCCATTCAACCATGTCAACACAATACCCCCAGGACAAAAAAAAAATTCTAGATGCCTGTAATCATATTCTCTCCATGCAACCATGTCAACACAATACCCCCAGGACAAAAAAAAAACAATTCTTGATGCCTGTAATCATATCCTCTCCATTCAACCATGTCAACACAATACCCCCAGGACAAAAAAAAAAAGTTCTTGATGCCTGTAATCATATCCTCTCCATTCAACCATGTCAACACAATACCCCGAGGACAAAAAAAAAAGTCTTGATGCCTGTAATCATATCCTCTCCATTCAACCATGTCAACACAATACCCCCAGGACAAAAAAAAAATTCTTGATGCCTGTAATAATATCCTCTCCATTCAACCATGTCAACACGATATCCCCTAGGACAAAAAAAAAATTCTTGATTCCTGTAATCATATCCTCTCCATTCAACCATGTCAACACAATACCCCATGGACAAAAAAAAAAAATCTTGATGCCTGTAATCATATCCTCTCCATTCAACCATGTCAACACAATACCCCTAGGACAAAAAAAAAAAAAATTCTTGATTCCTTTAATCATATCCTCTCCATTCAACCATGTCAACACAATACCCCCAGGATAAAAAAAAAAAAAATCTTGATGCCTGTAATCATATTCTCTCCAGTCAACCATATCAACACAATACCCCAGCACAAAAAAAAATTCTTGATGCCTTTAATCATATCCTCTCCATTCAACCATGTCAACACAATACCCCCAGGACAAAAAAAAAAAAGAATTCTACATGCCTGTAATCATATCCTCTCCATTCAACAATGTCAACACCATACCCCCAGGACAAAAAAAACAAACAAAATTCTTGATGCCTGTAATCATATCCTCTCTATTCAACCATGTCAACACAATACCCCCAGGACAAAAAAAAAGTTCTTGATGCCTGTAATCATATCCTCTCCACTCAACCATGTCAACACAATACCCGCAGGACAAAAAAAAAAAACTTCTTGATGCCTGTAATCATATCCTCTCCATTCAACCATGTCAACACAATACCCCATGGACAAAAAAAAAAAAATCTTGATGCCTGTAATCATATCCTCTCCATTCAACCATGTCAACACAATACCCCTAGCACAAAAAAAAAAAAAATTCTTGATTCCTTTAATCATATCCTCTCCATTCAACCATGTCAACACAATACCCCTAGGACAAAAAAAAAAAAAATTCTTGATTCCTTTAATCATATCCTCTCCATTCAACCATGTCAACACAATACCCCCAGGATAAAAAAAAAAAAAATCTTGATGCCTGTAATCATATTCTCTCCAGTCAACCATATCAACACAATACCCCAGCACAAAAAAAAATTCTTGATGCCTTTAATCATATCCTCTCCATTCAACCATGTCAACACAATACCCCCAGGACAAAAAAAAAAAAAGAATTCTACATGCCTGTAATCATATCCTCTCCATTCAACCATGTCAACACCATACCCCCAGGACAAAAAAAACAAACAAAATTCTTGATGCCTGTAATCATATCCTCTCTATTCAACCATGTCAACACAATACCCCCAGGACAAAAAAAAAGTTCTTGATGCCTGTAATCATATCCTCTCCACTCAACCATGTCAACACAATACCCGCAGGACAAAAAAAAAAAACTTCTTGATGCCTGTAATCATATCCTCTCCATTCAACCATGTCAACACAATACCCCCTGGACGAAAAAAAAAATGCTTTAGGCCTGTAATCATATCCTCTCCATTCAACCATGTCAATACAATACCGACAGGACAAAGAAAAAAAAAATTCTTGATGCCTGTAATCATATCCTCTCCATTCAACCATGTCAACACAATACCCCCAGGACAAAAAAAAAGGAATTCTACATGCCTGTAATCATATCCTCTCCATTCAACAATGTCAACACCATACCCCCAGGACAAAAAAAAAAACAAAATTTTTGATGCCTGTAATCATATCCTCTCTATTAAACCATGTCAACACAATACCCCCAGGACAAAAAAAAAAGTTCTTGATGCCTGTAATCATATCCTCTCCACTCAACCATGTCAACACAATACCCCCAGGACAAAAAAAAAAAAACTTCTTGATGCCTGTAATCATATCCTCTCCATTCAACCATGTAAACACAATACCCCATGGACAAAAAAAAAGGAATTCTTGATGCCTGTAATCATATCCTCTCCATTCAACCATGTCAACACAATACCCCCTGGACGAAAAAAAAAAATGCTTGAGGCCTGTAATCATATCCTCTCCATTCAACCATGTCAATACAATACCCACAGGACAAAGAAAAAAAAAATTCTTGATGCCTGTAATCATATCCTCTCCATTCAACCATGTCAACACAATACCCCCAGGACAAAAAAAAAACTTCTTGATTCCTGTAATCATATCCTCTCCATTCAACCATGTCAACACTATACCCCTAGGACAAAACAAAAAATTCTTGATTTCTGTAATCATATCCTCTCCATTCAACCATGTCAACACAATACCCCATGGACAAAAAGAAAAAAATCTTGATGCCTGTAATCATATCCTCTCCATTCAACCATGTACACCAAAATACCCCCAGGACGAAAAAAAAAATGCTTGATGCCTGTAATCATATCCTCTCCATTAAACCATGTCAACACAATACCCCCAGGACAAAAAAAAAAAATTCTTTATGCCTGTAATCATATCCTCTCCATTCAACAATGTCAACACAATACCCCCAGGACAAAAAAAAAACATTCTTTATGCCTGTAATCATATCCTCTCCATTCAACAATGTCAACACAATACCCCCAGGACAAAAAAAAAAAATTCTTGATGCCTGTAATCATATCCTCTCCATTCAACCATGTCAACACAATACCCACAGGACAAAAAAAAAAAAATCTTGATGCCTGTAATCATATCCTCTCCATTCAATAATCTCAACACAATACCCCCAGGACAAAAAAAAAAAAATTCTTGATGCATGTAATCATATCCTCTCCATTCAACCATGTCCACACAATACCCCCAGGACAAAAAAAAAATCTAGATGCCTGTAATCATATTCTCTCCATGCAACCATGTCAACACAATACCCCCAGGACAAAAAAAAAACAATTCTTGATGCCTGTAATCATATCCTCTCCATTCAACCATGTCAACACAATACCAACAGGACAAAAAAAAAAATCTTGATGCCTGTAATCATATCCTGTCCATTCAATAATCTCAACACAATACCCCCAGGACAAAAAAAAAAAAAAAATTGATGCCTGTAATCATATCCTCTCCATTCAACCATGTCAACACAATACCCCCAGGACAAAAAAAAAATTCTAGATGCCTGTAATCATATTCTCTCCATGCAACCATGTCAACACAATACCCCCAGGACAAAAAAAAAACAATTCTTGATGCCTGTAATCATATCCTCTCCATTCAACCATGTCAACACAATACCTCCAGGACAAAAAAAAAAAATTCTTGATGCCTGTAATCATATCCTCTCCAGTCAACCATGTCAACACAATACCCCCAGGACAAAAAAAAAAAGTTCTTGATGCCTGTAATCATATCCTCTCCATTCAACCATGTCAACACAATACCCCGAGGACAAAAAAAAAAGTCTTGATGCCTGTAATCATATCCTCTCCATTCAACCATGTCAACACAATACCCCCAGGACAAAAAAAAAATTCTTGATGCCTGTAATAATATCCTCTCCATTCAACCATGTCAACACGATACCCCCTAGGACAAAAAAAAAATTCTTGATTCCTGTAATCATATCCTCTCCATTCAACCATGTCAACACAATACCCCATGGACAAAAAAAAAAAAATCTTGATGCCTGTAATCATATCCTCTCCATTCAACCATATCAACACAATACCCCAGCACAAAAAAAAATTCTTGATGCCTTTAATCATATCCTCTCCATTCAACCATGTCAACACAATACCCCCAGGACAAAAAAAAAAAAGAATTCTACATGCCTGTAATCATATCCTCTCCATTCAACAATGTCAACACCATACCCCCAGGACAAAAAAAACAAACAAAATTCTTGATGCCTGTAATCATATCCTCTCTATTCAACCATGTCAACACAATACCCCCAGGACAAAAAAAAAGTTCTTGATGCCTGTAATCATATCCTCTCCACTCAACCATGTCAACACAATACCCCATGGACAAAAAAAAAACTCCTTGATGCCTGTAATCATATCCTCTCCATTCAACCATGTCAACACAATACCCCATGGACAAAAAAAAAGGAATTCTTGATGCCTGTAATCATATCCTCTCCATTCAACCATGTCAACACAATACCCCCTGGACGAAAAAAAAAAATGCTTTAGGCCTGTAATCATATCCTCTCCATTCAACCATGTCAATACAATACCCCCAGGACAAAAAAAAAAAATTCTTGATGCCTGTAATCATATCCTCTCCATTCAACCATGTCAACACAATACCCCCAGGACAAAAAAAAAAACATTCTTTATGCCTGTAATCATATCCACTCCATTCAACAATGTCAACACAATACCCCCAGGACAAAAAAAAAAAATTCTTGATGCCTGTAATCATATCCTCTCCATTCAACCATGTCAACACAATACCCCCAGGACAAAAAAAAAAACTTCTTGATGCCTGTAATCATATCCTCTCCATTCAACCATGTCAACACTATACCCCTAAGACAAAACAAAAAATTCTTGATTTCTGTAATCATATCCTCTCCATTTAACCATGTCAACAAAATACCCCATGGACAAAAAGAAAAAAATCTTGATGCCTGTAATCAAATCCTCTCCATTCAACCATGTACACAAAAATACCCCCAGGACGAAAAAAAAAATCTTGATGCCTGTAATCATATCCTCTCCATTAAACCATGTCAACACTATACCCCCAGGACAAAAAAAAAAAATTCTTGATGTCTGTAATCATATCCTCTCCATTCAACCCTGTCAACTTAATACCCACAGGACAAAAAAAAAAACATTCTTTATGCCTGTAATCATATCCACTCCATTCAACAATGTCAACACAATACCCCCAGGACAAAAAAAAAAAATTCTTGATGCCTGTAATCATATCCTCTCCATTCAACCATGTCAACACAATACCCACAGGACAAAAAAAAAAAAATATTGATGCCTGTAATCATATCCTCTCCATTCAATAATCTCAACACAATACCCCCAGGACAAAAAAAAAATTTTTTTGATGCCTGTAATCATATCCTCTCCATTCAACCATGTCCACACAATACCCCCAGGACAAAAAAAAAAATTCTAGATGCCTGTAATCATATTCTCTCCATGCAACCATGTCAACACAATACCCCCAGGACAAAAAAAAACAATTCTTGATTCCTGTAATCATATCCTCTCCATTCAACCATGTCAACACAATACCTCCAGGACAAAAAAAAAAAATTCTTGATGCCTGTAATCATATCCTCTCCATTCAACAATGTCAACACAATAACCCCAGGACAAAAAAAAAAAAATTCTTGATGCCTGTAATCATATCCTCTCCAGTCAACCATGTCAACACAATACCCCCAGGACAAAAAAAAAAAAGTTCTTGATGCCTGTAATAATATCCTCTCCATTCAACCATGTCAACACAATACCCCGAGGACAAAAAAAAAATTCTTGATGCCTGTAATCCTATCCTCTCCATTCAACCATGTCAACACAATACCCCCAGGACAAAAAAAAAATTCTTGATGCCTGTAATAATATCCTCTCCATTCAACCATGTCAACACGATACCCCCTGGGACAAAAAAAAAATTCTTGATTCCTGTAATCATATCCTCTCCATTCAACCATGTCAACACAATACCCCATGGACAAAAAAAAAAAAAATCTTGATGCCTGTAATCATATCCTCTCCATTCAACCATGTCAACACAATACCCCCAGGATAAAAAAAAACAAAAAATCTTGATGCCTGTAATCATATTCTCTCCAGTCAACCATGTCAACACAATACCCCAGCACAAAAAAAAATTCTTGATGCCTTTAATCATATCCTCTCCATTCAACCATGTCAACACAATACCCCCAGGACAAAAACAAAAAAAGAATTCTACATGCCTGTAATCATATCCTCTCCATTCAACAATGTCAACACCATACCCCCAGGACAAAAAAACAAAACAAAATTCTTGATGCCTGTAATCATATCCTCTCCACTCAACCATGTCAACACAATACCCCCAGGACAAAAAAAAAAAAACTTCTTGATGCCTGTAATCATATCCTCTCCATTCAACCATGTCAACACAATACCCCATGGACAAAAAAAGAAGGAATTCTTGATGCCTGTAATCATATCCTCTCCATTCAACCATGTCAACACAATACCCCCTGGACGAAAAAAAAAAATGCTTGAGGCCTGTAATCATATCCTCTCCATTCAACCATGTCAATACAATACCCACAGGACAAAGACAAAAAAAAATTCTTGATGCCTGTAATCATATCCTCTCCATTCAACCATGTCAACACAATACCCCCAGGACAAAAAAAAAACTTCTTGATGCCTGTAATCATATCCTCTCCATTCAACCATGTCAACACTATACCCCTAGGACAAAAAAAAAATTCTTGATTTCTGTAATCATATCCTCTCCATTCAACCATGTCAACACAATACCCCATGGACAAAAAGAAAAAAATCTTGATGCCTGTAATCATATCCTCTCCATTCAACCATGTACACCAAAATACCCCCAGGACGAAAAAACAATGCTTGATGCCTGTAATCATATCCTCTCCATTCAACCATGTCAACACAATACCAACAGGACAAAAAAAAAAAAAATCTTGATGCCTGTAATCATATCCTCTCTATTCAACCATGTCCAAACAATACCCCCAGGAAAAAAAAAAAATTCTAGATGCCTGTAATCATATTCTCTCCATGCAACCATGTCCACACAATACCCCCAGGACAAACAAAAAAATTCTAGATGCCTGTAATCCTATTCTCTCCATGCAACCATGTCAACACAATACCCCCAGGAAAAAAAAAAAACAATTCTTGATGCCTGTAATCATATCCTCTCCATTCAACCATGTCAACACAATACCCCCAGGACAAAAAAAAAAAATTATTGATGCCTGTAATCATATCCTCTCCATTCAACCATGTCAACACAATACCCCCAGGACAAAAAAAAAAAAAAAAAAATCTTGATGCCTGTAATCATATTCTCTCCAGTCAACCATGTCCACACAATACCCCCAGGACAAAAAAAAAATCTAGATGCCTGTAATCATATTCTCTCCATGCAACCATGTCAACACAATACCCCCAGGACAAAAAAAAACAATTCTTGATGCCTGTAATCATATCCTCTCCATTCAACCATGTCAACACAATACCAACAGGACAAAAAAAAAAATCTTGATGCCTGTAATCATATCCTGTCCATTCAATAATCTCAACACAATACCCCCAGGACAAAAAAAAAAAAAAATTGATGCCTGTAATCATATCCTCTCCATTCAACCATGTCAACACAATACCCCCAGGACAAAAAAAAAAAAAAAAAAATCTTGATGCCTGTAATCATATTCTCTCCAGTCAACCATGTCAACACAATACACCCAGGACAAAAAAAAAGTTCTTGATGCCTTTAATCATATCCTCTCCATTCAACCATGTCAACACAATACCCCCAGGACAAAAAAAAAAAAAAAATTCTACATGCCTGTAATCATATCCTCTCCATTCAACAATGTCAACACCATACCCCCAGGACAAAAAAAAAAAAAATTCTTGATGCCTGTAATCATATCCTTTCTATTCAACCATGTCAACACAATACCCCCAGGACAAAAAAAAAAAAGTTCTTGATGCCTGTAATCATATCCTCTCCATTCAACCATGTCAACACAATACCCCCAGGACAAAAAAAAAAAAAAATTCTTGATGCCTGTAATCATATCCTCTCCATTCAACCATGTCAACACAATACCCCTAGGACAAAAAAAAAAAAAAATTGTTGATTCCTGTAATCATATCCTCTCCATTCAACCATGTCAACACAATACCCCATGGACAAAAAAAAAGGAATTCTTGATGCCTGTAATCATATCCTCTCCATTCAACCATGTCAACACAATACCCCCTGGACGAAAAAAAAAAAAAATTGTTGATTCCTGCAATCATATCCTCTCCATTCAACCATGTCAACACAATACCCCATGGACAAAAAGAAAAAAATCTTGATGCCTGTAATCATATCCTCTCCATTCAACCATGTACACCAAAATACCCCCAGGACGAAAAAAAATTTTCTTGATGCCTGTAATCATATCCTCTCCATTAAACCATGTCAACACAATACCCCCAGGACAAAAAAAAACATTCTTGATGTCTGTAATCATATCCTCTCCATTCAACCATGTCAACACAATACCCCCAGGACAAAAAAAAAAAATGCTTGAGGCCTGTAATCATATCCTCTCCATTCAACCATGTCAACACAATACCCCCAGGACAAAAAAAAAAAATTCTTGATGCCTGTAATCATATCCTCTCTATTCAACCATGTCAACACAATACCCCCAGGACAAAAAAAAATTCTTGATGCCTGTAATCATATCCTCTCCATTCAACCATGTCAACACAATACCCCATGTACAAAAAAAAAAAATCTTTATTCCTGTAATCATATCCTCTCCATTCAACCATGTCAACACAATACCCCATGTACAAAAAAAAAAAAAATCTTTATTCCTGTAATCATATCCTCTCCATTCAACCATGTCAACACAATACCCCATGTACAAAAAAAAAAAAAATCTTGATTCCTGTAATCATATCCTCTCCATTCAACCATGTCAACACAATACCCCATGTACAAAAAAAAAAAAAATCTTGATTCCTGTAATCATATCCTCTCCATTCAACCATGTCAACACAATACCCCTAGGACAAAAAAAAAAAATTCTTGATTCCTTTAATCATATCCTCTCCATTCAACCATGTCAACACAATACCCCCAGGACAAAAAAAAAAAAAAAATCTTGATGCCTGTAATCATATTCTCTCCAGTCAACCATGTCAACAAAATACCCCAGGACAAAAAAAAAATTCTTGATGCCTGTAATCATATCCTCCCCATTCAACCATGTCCACACTATACCCCCAGGACAAAAAAAAAATTCTAGATGCCTGTAATCATATTCTCTCCATGCAACCATGTCAACACAATACCCCCAGGACAAAAAAAAAACAATTCTTGATGCCTGTAATCATATCCTCTCCATTCAACCATGTCAACACAATACCCTCATGACAAAAAAAAAAAATTCTTGATGCCTGTAATCATATCCTCTCCATTCAACAATGTCAACACAATAACCCTAGGACAGAAAAAAAAAATTCTTGATGCCTGTAATCATATCCTCTCCAGTCAACCATGTCAACACAATACCCCCAGGACAAAAAAAAAAAGTTCTTGATGCCTGTAATCATATCCTCTCCATTCAACCATGTCAACACAATTCCCCCAGGACAAAAAAAAAAAAAAATTTTTGATGCCTGTAATCATATTCTCTCCATTCAACCATGTCAACACAATACCCCCAGGACAAAAAAAAAAAGTCTTGATGCCTGTAATCATATCCTCTCCATTCAACAATGTCAACACAATACCCCCAGGACAAAAAAAAAATTCTTGATGCCTTTCATAATATCCTCTCCATTCAACCATGTCAACACGATACTCCCTAGGACAAAAAAAAAATTCTTGATTCCTGTAATCATATCCTCTCCATTCAACCATGTCAACACAATACCCCATGGACAAAAAAAAAAAAATCTTGATTCCTGTAATCATATCCTCTCCATTCAACCATGTCAACACAATACCCCGAGGACAAAAAAAAAAAAATTCTTGATTCCTTTAATCATATCCTCTCCATTCAACCATGTCAACACAATACCCCCAGGACAAAAAAAAAAAAAAATCTTGATGCCTGTAATCATATTCTATTCAGTCAACCATGTCAACACAATACCCCAGGACAAAAAAAAATTCTTGATGCCTTTAATCATATCCTCTCCATTCAACCATGTCAACACAATACCCCCAGGACAAAAAAAAAAAAAAATCTACATGCCTGTAATCATATCCTCTCCATTCAACAATGTCAACACCATACCCCCAGGACAAAAAAAAAAAAAATTGTTGATTCCTGTAATCATATCCTCTCCATTCAACCATGTCAACACAATACCCCCAGGACAAAAAAAAAAAAAACAATTCTTGATGCCTGTAATCATATCCTCTCCATTCAACCATGTCAACACAATACCCCCAGGACAAAAAAAAAACTTCTTGATGCCTGTAATCATATCCTCTCCATTCAACCATGTCAACACAATACCCCTAGGACAAAAAAAAAATTCTTGATTCCTGTAATCATATCCTCTCTATTCAACCATGTCAACACAATACCCCATGGACAAAAAAAAAAATCTTGATGCCTGTAATCATATCCTCTCCATTCAACCATGTCAACACAATACCCCCAGAACAAAAAAAAATTCTTGATGCCTTTAATCATATCCTCTCCATTCAACCATGTCAACACAATACCTCCAGGACAAAAAAAAAGGAATTCTTGATTCCTGTAATCATATCCTCTCCATTCAACCATGTCAACACAATACCCCCTGGACGAAAAAAAAAATTCTTGAGGCCTGTAATCATATCCTCTCCATTCAACCATGTCAATACAATACCCACAGGACAAAGAAAAAAAAAAATTCTTGATGCCTGTAATCATATCCTCTCCGTTCAACCATGTCAACACAATACCCCCAGGACAAAAAAAACAAAAAAACTTCTTGATGCCCATACTCATATCCTCTCTATTCAACCATGTCAACACAATACCCCCTGACAAAAAAAATAAAAAATTCTTGATGCCTGTAATCATATCCGCTCCATTCAACCATGTCAACACAATACCCCCAGGACAAGAAAAAAAAAATTCTTGATGCCTTTAATCATATCCTCTCCATTCAACCATGTCAACACAATACCCCCAGGACAAAAGAAAAAATTCTTGATGCCTGTAATCATATCCTCTCCATTCAACCATGTCAACACAATATCCCCAGGACAAAAAAAAAAAAAAAATTCTTGATGCCTGTAATCATATCCTCTCCATTCAACCATGTCAACACAATACCCCCAGGACAAAAAAAAAAAAATGCTTGAGGCCTGTAATCATATCCTCTCCATTCAACAATGTCAACACAATACCCCCAGGACAAAAAAAAACATTCTTGATGCCTGTAATCATATCCTCTCTATTCAAACATGTCAACACAATACCCCCAGGACAAAAAAAAATTCTTGATGCCTGTAATCATATCCTCTCCATTCAACCATGTCAACACAATACCCTCAGGACAAAAAAAAAAAAAAATTTTTGATGCCTGTAATCATATCCTCTCCATTCAACCATGTCAACACAATACCCCCAGGACAAAAAAAAAAATGCTTGAGGCCTGTAATCATATCCTTTCCATTCAACCATGTCAACACAATACCCCCAGGACAAAAAAAAAAAATTCTTGATGCCTGTAATCATATCCTCTCCATTCAACCATGTCAACACAATACCCCATGGACAAAAAAAAAAGGAATTCTTGATGCCTGTAATCATATCCTCTCCATTCAACCATGTCAACACAATACCCCCAGGACAAAAAAAAAAAAAAAAATTTTTGATGCCTGTAATCATATCCTCTCCATTCAACCATGTCAACACAATACCCCCAGGACAAAAAAAAATTCTTGATGCCTGTAATCATATCGCAGTGTTCCTCTTGCTGCAAAAGCATGGGATGCCATTACTTTCGTCACAGAATGGGGCAGATACTGATATTTATAAGCTTCCCCATGGTTCCACAACATCCAATAGCATCTACACAAACAGATTTGATACCATTACAGACGATTTCCCTCATGTGGCCCACTGTGTGTACGACTCTATTTTATGGGATGATGATATCTATTGGCACACCATTAGATATAGAATACTTTGGTCATGAAACGGAATTGTATTTAACCCAGATAAATTCCATTTTGCAAAAGACACTGTGGAGTTTGCTGGTTTTGACATCAGCCTTACAAGATACAAACCATCTCAAAAATTAGTTGAGGGCATCAGAGACTTCCAATCACTGACGAATATTACAGGAGTTAGATCTGTCTTTGGCCTGATCAACCAAATTTCATCTGTATTTGCTGAGGCATCCGTCATGTCACTTTTTAGAAAACTGATGAAACATAACAGCAGGTTATACTGGGATGCTGCATTGGAGTGACTCTTTCAGCAGTCCAAGGATAAATTCCTAAACAGCATCCGGGACGGTGTTCAAATATTCAATATAAATCGACCAACATGCCTGACCACAGACTGGAGTCAAACAGGAATAAGTACTCCAAAAAAACATTGTGGCAGCCCTTCTACAATGGACCACCTTTGTGGGCCAGGTACTGGAAGGTTGTATATGCCGATTCCCAATTCGCTAGACTTGCTGAAAGCTATTGCACACTGATTGAGGGAGAAGCTTTAGCCATAAAGTTTGGATTGGAAAGCTGCAAAATGTTTTTTGGGCTGCCCCCACTTGATACTATTGATCACAAACCCCTCATATCGATATTCAATGATTGTAACTTTGATGAAATTACAAACCCAGGATATTAGACATCAGAGAGCAGACCCTGATTTACAAATTCAGGGTCATGTCAATATCAGGTAATGCCAATGGTGGGGCAAATGCTATGTCCTGCATACCTGCACCTAGCACCAAAGTTGCAGCAGCTGAATCAAACAACATGAAAGAAGCGTTGCAAGCTTCTGCAAGAATCTCGATACAACCAAGAAACATCTCCAATCAAAATGGCATACATACAGCGAAAGGTTAAGATAGATCAGCAATACGTGAACCTCGTAGATACAATAGAAAAAGGATTCCCTGAACATAAGGATCATCTACGTCCGAACATTAGAGAGTTCTGCAATATGCAGAGTGACCTATACACTAGTATTCAAGGAAGGGCGCATATAATTTTTTTTTTTAATTACATCATGAACTTTATTAACGAGGTTTATATTGCCTACCAAGGGGTCAATAGTATGAGAAGCAATGACACACAACGATTTTTCTTTTTGGCCTGCTATGGGCACACAATTGCAAAAAAAGCATAATTAATGCATGCGCTGCAACAAAATTGCCCCATCAACCTATAAAGAACATACACTCGAGCCTGTTCACCCAAACTATCTATTCCAGTCAAAAGTGATGTATACTTTCAACATAGCTGGATGGAAATATATGATATATGCTGACAGATATTCAAGTTGGACAAAAGTATCTTCAATACACCAAGATGGCTAGGTATCCACAGTATGCTATGTTCTACACAGATACTTTATGAATTATGGTGTGCAGGAGGAAATTGCTTGTGGTGATGTATCTCTATACATCTTCAATGAATGGAAGACATTCCTCAAAACATAGGGCTTATCTCTGTGAGTGTCATCAGCCTATTACCTGCAAAGATAGCAGAGCTGAAGCTGCTGTCAAACACATGAAGTAACAACATTAACAACAAACATTAACAACAAACATTAACAACAAACATTAACAACAAACATTAACAACAAACAGCTGATTGGACAGAGTAGTGTTATATAATCCTAAAAATAGATTAAACTTGGTTTAAAGAGAAAGCCTTAAATTTAACTTATTTTGGCCGATGAAGAATGCATCTAAGCCTTTTCTTTTTGTTATTGTCTGAATTGTTGCCAAATCAAAAGGAGAGAAAGAGAGAGTGTAGGAAAAGAGAGAGAGAGAGGGGAGAAAAGAGTTGAATGAAACGTTCAACGGATATTAACACCTCCCACCTCTTCAGTATGAAAGCGAGTTGACAGGTTTATTCAATCTACACACTTTCTGACCCCTTTTGGTTTTGGGTTTCTTAGCGCCAAAAAGTGAACAAAGAAGGGAAAAGGAAAGACAAGCGAAATATGGAGGGAAACGAAGAAGAAGAGAGAGAGAGAGAGAGAGAGAGAGAGAGAGAGAGAGAGAGAGAGAGAGAGAGAGAGAGAAAGGAGGAATAAGAAAAACAAAGAACATTTTTTTATAGAGACACTTCTGAGAAACCATCATGGCGAACAGACGGTGAACCCTGCTTCGGGTTATTGTTGAGAATGGGCGTAAGCCATGGATGAGTGCGGACACTCATCGATTTAAAACTAAACAGAAAACTAATTTACAATAGACTAAGGATTTGGAGAAAATATTCTGAAACAAAAGGGAATGATTTACGGTCTTTATAATTTATAAACTAACATTTGAGTTGTGGACATGTGTCGCGAAACCAAATGCCCAAAATGAAAAAAAAAAAAAAAAAAAAAAAAGAAAGGAACCCTAAAATAACAGACTGACAAATAAACCTCACATAGGAAAAAAATATGAACTGTAAGTCCTCTCTCTATATATGCCTCTTTGTGCGACGTATCGGCGATTCGTTTATTTTGCCATTTTTATTGTTTTTTTATTGATGTATTTTCCGTTGGTGTTTTTAGACACTAAAGAAGCTCATCATGATTTTTTTTTTTTTTTGTTATTTGGTTTAATCCTTTTTTTTTTCACCTCCTCCCTCCCTTAGCCTATTATTTTCTTTGTGATAAAATTGATTTAAAATTTAAGACCGCGTTTGCCTCCGTTTTCTCTCATGTCCTGTGCCTATATTTTTTTATTTCACGTGCCTGAGAAAGGTGTTTCCCTCTCCTCTTGGTCGATATACCGCATGCGTTCGAATCCAAGGACCAAAATTTATTTCCTTTTTTCTTTTTGTTATGTAATCTTCCTTCGTTGTTCCCAATGGAGGGGCATTCGTAACAGTAGCAAAAGCACTTCTACTCCATCACAACACACCCGCCCCTAACCTGAATGACCAAACCCAACAAAATTCCACTGTGAATGGTTGGAACTAGCTGATTTGCACGACAGGACCATAAACCAGCGGTTCATCAACAACACCAAACATACTGAAAACAGGCAACAACTCAACCCACTAAGAATCGGGGAACACATGTTAATTCAAAGTCAACATGGACACAAACCCCTACATTGAAACAACTCAGCCACAGTTGTTGAAACCCTCTCTCATAGGGGTCGACGACAGCAGGAGAACCACACTCTGAAACCGCCGTTACCTCCCCAAAATAAACACAGGTACCTGCAACTTGGCTCATGATGACACCCTACAAGATCGCTTACTAAACGACAAGATGGGCATCCATGCTCTACAATCTCCTTTCCGGAAAGTCAACACTCTCAAACACAAATAATGCCAGCACCAGCACCACTTTCCGTGCACAGAACACAAATAGAGAATGAAACCCCGCAATACAGAACAAAAGACTGGAGGCCAGATCTAGACCTGTCTGTAACAGACAACTACGCTTTAGATTTAAGGACTTCCAGCTTGAATAAAAAATAAAATAAATAAATAAGTAAATTAACAAATAAATAAAAGAAAAAAATAATAACATGTTAACTTAATGTTGAGTTATCTACCCTTGACCCGAGCTCTCCACGAGTGGCGGAGAGAAGTGCATTGTCATGGCAGAGTCAATAAAAGATCTCACATACATCGTAGATGAATATCTAAATGCTTGTGTCCTGTTGTCATTCCTCATTATGTAATGTTCCTATATCTTAACTAGACAACGGTGACGGGAGCATGAAAACAAGAACAGCAAACAACTCGGGAACAAATTGTAAAACTTAAAATAATTTTATTTAACCTGAAATATTTTATTTTGGTATGTGGAAGATGTGTGAGTTAGAATCATTCTTGAATGTTCATGATCTTCCATGAGTATGAAATTAATATGATTAAAGTCCATGAAATAAGTTGGGAAATTTGCATTTTTATAAGACGAAAGTTCAGAATTATAATCCAAGTGAAAAAAATATTATTTGCTGGAAGTCTTTCGTAACTGAAGAAATCCTTCTCTACTGGAAAAATCGTTATGGATAGCACATTGTATGAAGAAAAACAGTGAATGAAAGTATACGAAGAAGGAAAGAGTTTTGTGAGGAAAAATATTAGTCTTTGTTGTTTGCATGAGCTTCAGCTTCATTGATTAATTTATCCGTTGCAGTTTGAACTTAGTATTCTTAGCAGTGCAGTTTTAACGTCTTTTAGATAGATTTAGACATGAGTGATATGACTTGCGGAAACGTTATCTAGACTGTTTTGTTTTTACACATTGGCCCTTTTATATTGGCTTTCTAGAATGTTCCAACCCATTCACTGTCTACATATGCGAACAGACAGAAATATAGTCCCATGGATTTGTGTGTAAAAGAACACGTCACAGCCACAACTCTATGCACTGATAGAATTGCGTGGGTAAATGACGACAAAATCAAATTGTCTCTGAAATGAAAAAATTCCGGCCAAATAGATTCTTCTGATTATGTGACAAGTGACTTGATTTAGTTGGTCACTACAAAGCTTCCGAAAGTGTTTTTTCTTCACCTGGTGTAGTTTACCAGCTAACCAATTCGACTTTCTTACAACAAGGGAAGTAACCTATCTCTCTCTCTCTCTCACTCTCTCTCTCTCTCTCTCTCTCTCTCTCTCTCTCTCTCTATATATATATATATATATATATATATATATATATATATATATATAAGTGAATATGTCTGTGTATGTGTCTGTGTGTATGTCTGTGTGTGACATTTCTCTACGCAATAACTCTGTTAATTTTCAGTCTATAGACTCGAAATTAAATATACAGGGTACTGAGATTTAGGAAAATCTTTGCAATCAGAAATTTGGCTGTTAAGGGGTTAATGTTCAACGATTTGACCTTTGATAACTCTACCAAACTCCTCCACCAATTTTGGGTATAAACACTTGAAATTTTAGATATAGGACATGGATCTAACTTAATAACTTGATTTGAGCCCCAAACAATAAATGTTAAGGGATCATAATAGGGGTCAAGTTAAAAAAATTGACCGCTTTTTTTTTTTTTTTGCTCAACATACATCTCTAAACACACGGGCAACGCCGGACTGAAATGCTAGTATATCTATAAAAGTGAAAGTGTCTGTCTGACTGTCTGTCTGTGTACATTTCCCTACACAATAACTCTGTCAATTTTCAGTCTACAGACTCGAAATTTGATATATAGGGTACTGAGATTTGGGAAAATCTTTGTAATTTGTTTCAGCCAGAAACTTGGCTGTTAAAGGGTCAAAGTTCAACTATTTGACCTTTGAAAACTCTACCAAACTCCTCCAACAATTTTGCGTATAAACATTTGAAATTTTAGATATAGGTTCCTTGGACATTGATCTAACTTAATAACATGATTTGAGCCCAAAACAATAAATGTTAAGGGGTCATAATAGGGGTCAAAGTTAAAAAAAACTCTGCGGTCTCTACAAAATGACTCAGCTAATTTTTGGTCTAAACATTTGAAATTTTACATAAAGTGTATTCAGACATATGACAAGCTTTTTAATCGGTTTTTGCCTGAAAGATTAGCTGCCAAGAGGTCAAAAAAAAAAAAAAATTGACCTTTGCGATCTCTATCAAATTATTAAGCCAATTTTTGGTCTAAACGTTTGAAATTTTATATAAAGGGTAGTCAGACATGCAGCAAGCATTTAAATCAGGTTTTGGGTGAAAATTTGGCCGCCAAGAGGTCAGAGTTGAAAGAGTTGACCTCTGCAGGCTCTACCAAATTCCTCCGCCAATTTTGGGTCTAAACACTTGAAATTTTAAATGTAGGTTACTTGGACATGGGTCAAACATGTTAATTTGATTTGAGCCCAAAACAATACATGTTAAGGGGTAAAAATTGGGGTCAAACTTAAAAAAAATTTGACCTCTGTTGCCTCTACCAACTTTTCTCTATGGTAATTAAGGAAGCCTATTATACAGAAAGGCATTACGGTACTTATACACAAACTTTTTAATATATACATATGCACATAAAGTTATGAACAGTACATAGGGCCCGAGCAAAGCCATCCTGAACTGCTAGTATATCTATAAAAGTGAAAGTGTGGGTGTCTGTGTGTCTGTGTACATTTCCCTACACAATAACTCTGTCAATTTTTAGTCTAGATACTCGAAATTTGATATACAGGGTACTGAGATTTGGGAAAATCTTTGTAATTTGTTTTCGGTCAGAAATTTGGCTGTTAAGGGGTCAAAGTTCAATGATTTGACCTTTGAGAACTCCACCAAACTCCTCCAACAATTTTGGGTCTAAACACTTGAAATTTTGTATATAGGTTCATTGGACATGGATCTAACTTAATAACTAGATTTGAGCCCAAAACAATAAATGTTAAGGGATCATAATAGGGGTCACAGTTTTAAAAAATTTGACCTCTGCGGTCTCTACCAAATTATTCAGCCAATTTTTGGTCTAAACATTTGAAATAAAGCGTATTCAGAGATAGGTCAAGCTTTTTAATCGGTTTGGGTCGAAAATTTTAACTACCGATATATAAATCTATATGTTTGCATGTTTGCCTAAAACTTTCGACGGAGGCGACGGATTTTCGCAAGATCAGTATCGTTTTGAAGCTCAACCGTTCAGGGAAAACATTAATTTCTTCACCCTCAACAGGGCACTTTTCTACAGGGAGGGGTCGCTTTTTTCGCCGATATTTTCGAAAGTCATCCCCCTTTTTCGATTGGCTAGCCTTAATTAAAATCTACATCACTTCCGGTTTGGCGGTGGCCGTAACAGCAAAGACGTCACGTTTTTTTCCCGTTCTTTTCCTCCTTTACGGTACAGATTCGAGCCTGCCTTCCTAGTACCACTTTTTTTTTTTTTTTTTTACACAACAGACACCTCTAAACACCCGGGCAACGCTGGGTACCGATACTAGTATAGCTATAAAAGTGAAAATGTCTGTGTGTGTGTGTACACTTCCCTATCAAATAACTCTGTCAATTTTCGGTCTACAGACTCGAGATTTGCTATTGAGATTTGGGAAAATCTTTTTAATCGGTTTTTGGCCAGAAATTTGTCTCTTAAGGGGTCAAAGTTTAACGATTTGACCTTTGAGAATTCTACCAAACTCCTCCGCCAATTTTGGCTCTTAACACTTGAAATTTTAGATATAGGTTACTTGGACATAAATCTAACTTAATAATTTGATTTGAGCCCAAAACAATAAATGGTATAAGGGGTAATAATTGGGGTCAAAGTTTTTATAAAATAAACCTCTGCGGTCTCTACCAAATTACTCAGCAAAATTTTGGCCTAAACAATTGAAATTTTACATAAAGTATATTCAGACACAGGGCAAGCTATTTAAACGTTATTTTGCTGAAAATTTGGCTTCCAAGGGGAAGATTTTACCTTTGCGGTCTCTAGCTAATTATTAAGCCAATTTTTGATCTAAACATTTGAAATTTTACATAAAGGGTATTCAGACATGCAGCAAGCTTTTTAATAAGTTTTAGGGCGAAATTTTGGCTGGCAGAGGTCAAAATTTACAGAGTAACCCTTTGTAGACTCTACAAACCTCCTCCGACAATTTTAGATCTAAACACTTGAAATTTTAGATGTAGATTACTTGGACATGGGTCAAACATGTTAATTTAATTTGAGCCTAAAACAATAAATGTTAAGGGGTCAAAAATGGGGTTCTAAGTTAAAAAAAAAAATACAATTTCTCTATGGTAGTTAAGGAAGCCTATTATATAGAAAGGCATTACCATACATATTCACACTTTTTAATGCACATAAAGTACTTAGGGCCCGAGCAAAGCTAGGGGGAACTGCTAGTCTATCTATATATCTATAAAAGTGAACGTGTCCGTCTGTCTGTCTGTCTGTCTGTGTATATTTTCCTTCGCAATAACTCTGTCAATTTTCAGTCTACAGACTCGAAATTAAATATACAGGGTACTGAGATATGGGAAAATCTATGTGATCGGTTTTCGGCTAGAAATTTGGCTGTTATGAGGTCAAAATTCAACGATGTGACTTTTGAGAACTCTACCAAACTCCTCCCACAATTTGGGCTCTAAACACTTGAAAGTTTAGATATAGGTTCCTTGGACATGGATCTAACTTAATAACTTGATTTTAACCAAAAACAATAAATGTTAAGGGGTCATAATAGGGGTCAAAGTTAAAAAAATTGACCTTTTTTTCTTTTTTTTTTTTTTTTTTTGCTCAGCATACACCTCCAAACACCCGGGCAACGCCAGGCTGAAATGCTAATATATCTATTAAAATGAACGTGTCTATGTGTCTGTGTACATTTCCCTACGCAATAACTCTGTCAATTTTTAGTCTAAAGACTCGAAATTTGATATACATGGTACTGAGAGTTGGAAAAATCTTTGTTATCCGTTTTCAGCCAGAAATTTGGCTGTTACGGGGTCAAAGGTCAATGATTTGACCTTTGAGAACTCTACCAAACTCATCCGAAAATTTTGGGTCTGAACACTTGAAATTTTAGATATAGGTTCCTTGGACATGGATCTAACCTAACTTGATTTGAGCCCAAAACAATAAATGTAAAGGGGGCATAATAGGGATCAAATTTTAAAAAATTGACCGGGTTTTTTTGTTTTTTTTTGCTCAGCATACACCTCCAAACACCTGGGCAATGCCGGGCACCCATGCTATTATATCTATAAAAGTGAAGTTGTCTGTGTGTGTACGTTTCCCTACCAAACTACTCTGTCAATTTTCAGTCTTCAGACTCGAGATTTGACATAATGGGTATTGAGATTCTGGAAAATCTTTATAATTGGTTTTCGGCCAGAAATTTTTTTGTCAAGAGGTCAAAGTTCAACCATTTGACCTTTGAAAACTCTACCAAACTCCTCCGCTCATTTTCGGTCTAAACACTTGAATTTTTGATGTAGGTTACTTAGACATGGATGTAACTTTATAATTTCATTTGAGCTCAAAAAAAGTAAATGTGTAGGGGTCAAAATTTGGGTCCAAGTTAAAAAAATTGAACTCTGCTGTCTCTACCAAATTACTCAGCCAATTTTTGGTCTAAACATTTGAAATTTTATATAAAGTGTATTCAGTCATAGGGCAAGCTTTTTAGTCAGTTTTTGCCCGAAACTTTGAGTGCCAAGAGGTCAAAGTTTAAAAGATTTAACCTTTGTGGTCTCTAGCAATCTATTCAGCCAATTTTGGGTCTAAAGATTTAAAATTTTACATACAGGGTATTCAGACATGTAGCAAGCTTTTTAATCAGTTTTTGGGCGAAAATTTGGCTGCCAAGAGGTCAAAGTTGAAAGAGTTGACCTTTGCAGACTTTACCCAACTCCTGTGCCAATTTTGGATCTAAACACTTGAAAATTTAGATGTAGGTTATCTGGACATGAGTCAAACTTTTTAATATATATGTATACAGATGCCCATAAAGTTATGAACAGTACATAAGGCCCAAGCAAAGCTAGGCTGAACTGCTAGTTTACCTATAAAGTTTGTTTTTTTTAATTGATATTAAAAGTTTACTTTTCCTGTTGTTATTTATTTTCTTTCTCATGAACGCAAAATATGACACAAGGTCGTTTTTAATGAAAAAGAGGCACACTGGAAGTAGGCAAAAATAAAAACATTGACTGATATTTTCCTCTCTCCTACTGCAAGAGGATGTGATACAAGGTCAGAACTATGCCTGTGTAGCTTCGTCAGCATTCTCTGGTGAGGTCCCCCTTGAGGCAACAAGTGATAAATTTGCTCCTCTTGAAAGTAAGGCCTGGTAGGGTGGATCACTTCGGGTTACACAGAACATTTTCCATTGCGTTCGACAACAAAAAGGCCACCGAAGTTTCTATCAGACTAATTTATGTTATTTCATCAAACAAGTTTAACAAAACAAAATTAGGCACAAGGCCAAAAGTGGGGAGGGAGGAGTCTATGGTCATCTAACCCATCCACACACCTCTCGACCTTCTTGTAATCAGTCTCGTTTCTTATAAAGTCACTGGCAGACAACGTCCAACAATATCTCATCACTCAGCACCGTTAGCTGATTTGTACAGGATATTTCTTCGACTACCAGTCCACCTGCAAAGAAATCAAAATTCATGCAACATGCACTAATCATGCAAAAGTTATATGTCCATGTAAGAAGGATTATATATGCCCTTATATATTTCATTATCAAAAGAAAGCAAAATTTCAGTTCTAATGAAGGGCGATAACTCGCCTTCTATTTAGTTTTTTTTTTTATATATTATCTTCTCTTGGACCATTGTCTAGTTTGATCTGGAGTTAAACGTCTAGTTCAATAATAGCTCATCAAAAAGTTCTTAGAATACAGTTGTTCAGTTCAGGTCCTTGCAAATAAAAAAAATAAAAAAACAAATTTTATGATGCTATGCAACTGCTCGTAACCAAAGAACTTTGTAGCTGTCTGTGCAAGGGTTCGACAAGGCCATTCGAGCAGGGGTAATAAGCCGTAGTCTTTATGTGATTTGTTTCCAATAATTGGTTAAATTTTGTAAAGAGAGTCGATTGGAATCGTGAGCCTCTATCCGTTGTGATTACTGAAGGTACTCCAAAGATCGCTAACCAATCCTGTAGTATAGTTCTAGCTATTGTCGTAGCCAATGTGTCCTTGACGGGTGCGGCTGTAGGCCACCTGCTAAATCTGTTCACTATGGTGAAGATTTGGGGTGGATAATGGTCCTACCAAATCGACATGGATATTGGTAAATCTAGCATCAGGCCCGCTGAAAGTGCACAGTCGTGACTTTGTGTGCCTGTGAATTTTATTCTTTTGACAAGGTTCACACATCTTAATCCAATTTCGAATATTCGATTTTTGTACCATTTGGCCAAACAAAATGGTTTGCTATTATTTTTACAGTGGCTCTTTTGCCTGGATGGGATAAATTGTGGAAATGGTGGAAAACTTGTCGTCTGATGTTTGGTGGTATGTATGGACGTGGTTTTTTTTTTTTTTTTTGTCGCAATAAAATGTTGCTGTACTAAAGGGTCCGAGCATTTCCTTCAGTTGTAAAGGCGTTTTCTGTTGTATTTCTTCTGCGAGTGTTTCATCCGTCTTTTGTTCTTGTGCAATTAATTCCATACTAAGTGTTTCATCCGTCTTTTGTTCTTGTGCAATTAATTCCATACTAAGTGTTTCATCCGTCTTTTGTTCTTGTGCAATTAATTCCATACTAAGTGTTTCCTCCGTCTTTTGTTCTTGTGCAATTAATTCCATACTAAGTGTTTCATCCGTCTTTTGTTCTTGTGCAATTAATTCCATACTAAGTGTTTCATCCGTCTTTTGTTCTTGTGCAATTAATTCCACACTAAGTGAACTGGAATTTAGCGAAGTGATTGTAACTCATGATAATGCGTCTGCTACAATGTTTTCTTGTCCCTTGACCTATCTGATATCGGTGGTAAATCAAGATGTCTGATTTCTCATGGGCCATATGTGTATGTAGAGCATACGTTAAAGGTTTATAGTCAGTATAAACGCAAAAGTTTCTTCCTTCCAACAGATGTCTGAAATGTTTAATTGCCAATTAAATCGCTAATAGTTCTCTTAAAAAGGTACTGTACTTTGTGTCTTGCTCTGTTTGGCTGAAAACAAAAACGATATAAGTCATTGTATCTTCGGTATGTTTGTGAATAACTGTTCCTACAGCTCTGTGTGACGCATCTGTTGTAAGTGTGAGTTTCGTTTTTTCACTATCCTTAACATAGTTCAATTTCGTGAAATTGACTAAAGCAGTTTTAGCTTGATTGAAAGCTTTTAAAGCAGATCCTTCCAACTTTAACTGTTGCTTTTTCGTTTTGTTCTTCAATAGTGTCGATGTAAAGATCGTAGAACAGTTGGGTAAAAATTGTCTGTAATAGTTTATTCCTTGCTGTAACATGCTTTTGAATTCATCTTTCGCAATCCTGTATTCATTGGGTTTCAAACGTCACGAATATAAAATAGACGACCTTTAGTAGAAAATCCAGCAACAGTTGTCGTCTCTACTGGCTGGAATATTCGTTTCCCTGTTTCTTATTGTTACAGGTACAAGGGTAAGTACAACGTCTCGCTTCAGTACCGAATTGTTGATGATAATAACAATATTTACTCGTTCTCTCCCGTGTGTTGTTTCGACCTTTACTAAGACTTCATCTTCTATAGCTCGGTCATTTATTGAGTGGGTACCGACGGTCTGTCTATAGTGAGCCGTTTAGACCTTCCAAACTTGCTTTGTCTGCTTCGAACACACAGACACAGAACAAGCTGTGTACAGTAGCACACACGCATGGAGCGGAGCGCGTGCAAGCATCACATGGCTTCTGGTGACCTTTGACATAACCTTCCGTTTACCTCCTTTTTCTCCCTCTTTTTCGCTTGACATCAAGCCGTGCACACGTATAAACCACACGCTTCATAAGCATGCACTTGGAGAGCAACAACAGAAACATGAGGTAGGTTTGCGTATTCTTCATATAAACATTGTTACCTGTAAAATGCTTATACATAGAGCTAATACAATACGGACAATCCAAGACTTATAATTAAGCTATATATCGCTCGTGTAAAGTATGAACTATAACCTCAACAGAGGTCGACATGCACAAGCCACAATCACACGTCCTTACGTGGCTACCCACTTATTGCACTAATGTATAAACTTTGTTTTGTTTTAAATAAATAATGTAATTTTATATATATACTGGTATAATGGTTTTCTTTATTGCTAAGTCGTGAACATGCTTTCTATACCCTCGCAACAATTGGTGATCCTCGACCTCGACCTCGACCTACAAAACTTTTCATTCCTTATACCGAGTATAAAGCCAAACAAAAGGGAAGCATTTTTACACCAAAATCCTTTGTATTCCTCCACCAAGATCCAACACCCATGCCTAACCGTATGTTGTAACCTTTAACCTGTCTTTCGTCTGTTATTGATTTTTTTTTAGTTGTTGAATTTTTTTTTTTTTTGCGTACAGAAAAACACAACTACTAATAACAACATTATCCAAGCAATCGCAAAAAAATAAAATAAAATAAAAGTTTCATATTTTCCTTTAAAATAAAAAAAGTTTTACATATTCTTTTTTCCCCTCACAAAACACACAACAGTAGACTGAGAATATTGGATAGTATTTTGTTACCCCTTTTTCTGCACCACCATGACCAAGGATAAATCTGCTGCTAGTGCTGTGGAGGGCTTAGTTTCTTTCAGGATGCCTGCCTTTAATTCTCGAAAACCACACGTATGGTTTTTTACAGACGGAGGCTATTTTTGCAAATAGGAAGATTACTTCCCCAGTGCAAAGATATTATTACTTAATTGAGGCACTGCCAGCAGATATTGCCGAAGAAGTAGAGGACATTTTTAGAGCACCTCCTGCTGAAGATCCATATACAGTGCTTAAGCAGGCCATTCTGGAACAGACGAATGTTTCGGAAACAGCCAGGTTGAAACAACGCTTCAACGAGTTAACCTTTGGCGACCGAAAGCCTTCTCAGCTTCTGAGACAAATGCGAGGTTTGTTCGGTGCACGCACGATGGATGACAAAATCTTACACCAGCTTTGGTTGGAGAAACTGCCCCCTCAATTATCCCACATACTGTCCATGTTCGTTGGAGATAAGGATCTGACACAATTAACGGTCATTGCCGATTGTGTCGCTGACAATTACCACCACGCGTCAGCTGTAACCACTGTCGCGACCAAATCTGCCGCTACAGCCTCCGCATCCAATTCCAACCCGGAATCATCAGAAATTGTTGCCAATACATGCAATACATCTTCTCCTTGTACCGGACCAATTGATGTTGCCAGAGGTTTTCATCTACATGAATCTGGAGATAAACCGACTTCAGGGCGACAATCTTAGTGGCCTGCTCAATCCCCCTCCATTTTCTCATAACCTCTTCGCATACGTCAATCCTCTTTCCAGTGCGGCAGGCTACATATCTGTTTAATTCTCTCAAATCCAGTACCGGTCTAACTTTGTTCTTTGAACAACTGCCAGTAATGGTAGCACTCCTTTTTCTTCCCCTGTTCACAGTTTCAGAATTCCCTCCTCTATCCACCTCTCCACTTCTTCCTCGACTCCTTTTCTTATTTCTCCTCGCAGTGTTTTCTCGTAGCAGCTTACTTTGTTTCGTAGTTCCTGAGGCCCGGGGATCCATTTCCATTCCACCTCTCACCATCGAACCTCGCCAGGAAATCCTCGTCCTCGATGCAGCAAGCCTCCGGTTTTTGCGTTCTGATATTTCTATCACCTTCCACTCCTGCCATTCCTACTGCGCCGAGGCGTCCAAAAGTTACTTGGCCCCCCTCTCAACGTATCCCCCCCCCCAGTTGGTTGATCGCACTTACACCTAAAACCACATCAACATCACCAACTAGACAATCCAACACCAGGGCTCGTAGTCCAATAGGCACACCTTGCACCACTACTTCCGCTGTTATCTCTCCTAGGCATTCCACCTCACTGCCATCCACAGTCTTAATACTCCTGGCTCCGCGCCATGATCTAGCAACATTCTTCGCTACCAACGTCATGGTGCAGCCTGTGTTTACAAGGGCCATGGCTCTCTTCCCATTGGCTACTACTGGTAACTGAGGAAACGTTTTTGTTGTGCACCATTTCCACATAGAAGGGGGAACCACTGGCGCAATGGCTCCCCTTCACTCATTTCCCTGGTCCCGTGAAGCAACGCAATAGCAGCTAATGAGCCCCACTCGTCCACATCGGTAGCAGGTGACCCCTGGTCTCGGCTCTTTGCAAGTCCTTGAGCAGGTGAGGACCCTGGCATCGGAAGCACTTGATGGCAGGTCTCCCTCCTGTTGCCTTGCTGCCTGTCTCTCGTCATTCAAGTGGGGCCTCGTGCACTTATTTCCACTCACAGCTGCAGCCACAATTCGGCCCTTGACCAGGACTCTACTTCCATCGTATTGATCTCAGTGATTCTCTGCATGTTCATGGAGATTTCTTCTGGGAAGCCGTTCACTAGGTATAGCTTTACCGTCATCTCCAGGCTCCTCCCCACATAACCAGCCAATTCTGCCAGTCTCCTAATCTCTGCAGCAAAGACGTCAACAGACTCGCCAGTCCACCTCAAACTTGCAAGCTTGCCGAGTGCTTCAAATGGACTCTTAGTGAAAGCCAATTTAAGTCTTTGCTCCACTGAGTCAAGGTCTCCCTTATCTTCATCGCACCTCTGCTGGTAAATAGTGAGGGCTTCCCCCTCTAAGTAGAGCGGCAGCAGGGTGACCACGTCTTCGATTTTTTGCAACCTTGCCACCATATTTAATTTTTCCAGCCATTTAATTAGGTCACCCTCCCAAGTGAAGGGTCTCAGCATCTGAGTTGAGAGTCTCCAGTCAGCCATGTTAACCTGCTTGACAAACCGAAATAGCTTCTTGAGTTACAATCAGGATTCGGTTCTGGGGTTCGGGAAGGAGTCAGTCACTCGCTTGACAACAGCACGTTTCTGCCCTCTTCTTTTCCAATCGACCACACTTGGCCTCTCGCCACGAATGTCACACCGCACTGAGAAGCATGCACATCGGAAACAAACAGGTTACTGTTTGAGCTCGTTGGACCAGAACGACTCAACAACGCGGCAGAGGAATACCTTCTTCGTCAAATACGACTGGTGGCCGTTCGAGGCTTACACAAGGAAGTACACCGACAAACGTTTCACTCCATGAAGCAAAATGAGGGTGAGTCAGTGACCCATTTTTTATCGAGGTTACATGGCCAGGCGAAATTTTGTGAATTTCGTATTCAGTGTCCAAACGAACCCACTTGCCGGCAGCAGGTTAATTACTCAGACGATATGGTTGCCGGGCAAATGATGGCAGGGTTAAGAAATATCGAACACCAGAGAAGGGTACTGGCAGAGGCAGCTACACTTCCTACCTTGGATCTAAAGTTTTCACGGTTGGTTTGCCTGGAGGTAACAGACGAAGCAACTCCACACTTTTCTGATACCACACAACCTCTCGCGATGTCTGGGGTACAAAGGTCGAATCAAGTACAACAAATGCATGAGGCAAAGGCTCTGTCGACCCCACGGGACACCAAACCTTGCAACGGTTGCGGAAAAACATCACACCGAGGTTGATCGATGAATCGGAAAGATTGCCCAGCAGTGGGACTCAAGTGCCACTTTTGTGGAATAGTAGGCCACATTAAAAAGGTGTGCCGGAAAATTAATAGATCCAAAACGGAGGCTATAAAAAGCGGGGAGTCGTTCATGTTTTGCACCACGGATAAAGCCCCTACTCACAGACACAATGAGAGACAACCGGCAAACATTCCTCACCTTGAGTGGAATGGGAAACAGTTCCAGGTGGGCGCCCCCCCCCTCAGTTACAGCAGAGGTAACTGTAATGAACAAGTGCCATGCGACCTTTGGAAGGGTGCCAAAGAAGCCGATGAAAGTGAGCACCCACGCCATCCAAGCCTTCGCGGACACAGGAGCCCAAACTTGCTCTGTTGGCCCCGAGATTCAAGGACTCCTCGGGTACCCAAATAGGTACTTGGTTCCAACTACCCATCGGATAAGAGGTATAACAAATAGCCAGTTACACATCAAGGGGGTCCTGTTTTTACATATTAAGGTGGGATCAAGAGAAACACGACAGGCAGTGTATGTGTCTGACAACACATCCAGGCTCTACTTATCACAAACGGCACTTAACGAGCTGAAATTATTGTCATCCAATTTTCCTACATCATTATCGCAAAGCAGCTCAGCAGAAACAGAAGAAACGGACCCTTGCGGGTGTCCGCGCAGAGCACCGGCTCCGAAGAAACCAGCAGCAATCCCATTGGAGCCGACCGACATTAACAGAGAAAAATTGGAGCAATGGCTAAAGGAACATTTCAAGGCCAGCGCATTCAATACCTGTCCACACCAACCACTCCAAGTAATGAAGGGTAAACCCTTAGAAATAAAATTCCTCCCAGATGCGACACCGACGGCAATCCACACACCAATACCTGTCCCCCATCATTGGAAGGAAAAGATGAAACATGACGTGGCACTGGGGATAATCGAACCCGTACCGGTAAGCACACCAACTACTTGGTGCTCGAGAATGGTGGTCACACCAAAAAAGGATGGATCCCCAAGGCGGACGGTGGACTTACAAAAGTTGAACGAGGCGACCATGAGGGAGACGCACCACACTTCGTCCCCATTCAATCAGGTCTCGGTAATACCTGCACATACCAGGAAGACTGTACTCGATGCGTGGAACGGTTACCACAGTTTACCGCTGTCTCCAGCTGCACGAAACGCCACCACATTCATCACTGAATGGGGTCGATACAGGTACTGTCGAGCCCCTCAAGGATTCCATGGATCAGGAGATGGCTACACCCGTCGATTTGATGATATCACCATGGACATGGCTCGAAAAACTCGGTGTATAGATGACAGTCTCCTGTGGGACAACTCAATGGAATCCTCATTCTGGCACACAATTGAATATATAAACCACTGCGCCGATAGAGGGATTGTGTTTAACCCAGACAAGTTTCACTTTGCTGACATGGAAGTGGAGTTCGCAGGGTTTCAAGTAACAGCGAACGGGGTCAAACCCACAAGAAGAATGACTGAAGCCATCCTGAGCTTCCCCACCCCGACAAATATTACTGGGGTTAGGTCCTGGTTTGGACTCGTAAACCAAGTCTCCTATGCATTCTCACAAGCGGAAGTTATGGCCCCATTCCGAGAGTTGCTGAAAACAAAGGACAGGAAATTTTATTGGGATGAGGCACTGGAACAGGTATTCCAAGAGCCGAAAAAAATAATAGTGGAAAGAATTGAAAAAGGCATCCAAACGTTCGAAATGAACAGAGCAACAGGACTCGCGACAGACTACAGCAAAACAGGGATATCGTATTTTCTGTTTCAAAAGCACTGTAGATGTGAGGGGGAATTAAACATGAGTTATGAGGATGGCCATTGGAAACTCATCCTGGCGGGATCCCGTTTTACCAACGACGTGGAATCACGATATGCACCAGTGGAGGGTGAAGCCTTGGCTCTGATCTATGGGTTGGAATCATGCCGCATGTTCATACTCGGATGCCCAGACTTGGTGATTACAGTGGATCACTTACCGCTCATAAAGATATTTTCAGACCGAGCCCTGGAGAATATAAAAACCCACACCTGTTAAACTTCAAGGAAAAGTCACTCATGTATAAATTCAAGATAAAACATCGACCGGGGAAACTCAACTTGGCCCCTGACTGTGCATCTCGGTACCCAGCGGGCACCCCACCAAGAGACCAGGACCAATTCATTGACACCGCAGTCAAAGCCGCCTTCACATCAATGTACGAGAATGATACTACGTTAAGAGCCATCACATGGGAAAGGATTATGGCTGCGGCAGCCACAGACGAAGAATGCAGGACTTTGAAAGAACTGATTCAAAATGGCTTCCCCCAGTCACGTAACAATATCCCAACCGTAGTTCGAGTCTTCTGGCCTATGCGTGAGGAGTTATATTGCCTGGAAGGAGTGATCATCAAGGGGAACAAAATCCTAATACCTCGACAACTCCGCACAGAGGTATTGGAGTCTCTTCATTCCGCTCATCAGGGTGTGAACCGAATGCTGGCGAATGCGAGACAATGACTATTCTGGCCAGGGTTGGATGCTAACATCAGGCAAACAAGAGCCCAGTGCCGCACGCGCAATGAAATCGCACCATCTCAGCCCAGGGAACCCTTGATGTCCCCAGCAGACCCGGAATTTCCATTCCAACAAGTGGTGGTTGACTTCGTCCAGATGCAGGGTAGACACTTTATGGTATACGCAGACAGGTATACAGGATGGGTTGAAGTGGCCCTAATGACGTCGGGAAGAGCCAAGACGGTGTGCAATACCTTGAGGACTTGGTTCTGTACCTACGGCGTACCGGAAGAAATTTCATCGGATGGTGGACCACCATTTGAATCCCAGGAATACGACTCCTTTTTGAGGAATTGGGGCATACGAAAATGTACCTCATCAGCGCATTATGCCCAAGGCAACGGCCGCGCAGAGTTAGCCGTCAAAACCGCGAGACGTATACTGGCGGACAATACAGACAATTATAGACGCCTGTGCCATGATCGGGCGGCCCGAGCACTACTGACCCATAGGAACACGCCTGCCCAAGATCTGGACATGTCCCCGGCCATGATGCTATATGGTTGGGTCATTAAAGACCACCTTCCTGTCCTGTGGGACAAATACCAGGTTCGAAAACAGTGGACAGAAATAGGAAAACTAAGGGAAGTGGCAATGGCCAAAAGACACATGAGGAATGAGCAGTATTACAACCAACATTCTCGCCCACTCCGGGAACTCCAGGTAGGAGATTACATCCAGATCCAGAACCAGGACGGGAACCACCCACGTCGATGGACAAAGACGGGGAGAATCATGGAGACCCAGGGGTACCGACAGTACCAAGTCCGGGTCGATGGAAGCAATCGAGTGACATTGCGCAACCGTCGGTTTCTCCGCAGAATACACCTGGTAGTGGATGGCCCTCGTAACATCAGACAAGAAATCCCGAACCCACCTAATAATGTGGAGACCCCACAGGCACAACCTCCGGAGGAGGCAATGGAGGTGGAACACCACACCGACACGGAATCCCCAAGCGAGCATGAGGAAGAAATGGAAGTGGAAGATACTACGGGAGGAGATACCCAAAAATACAGTCTTCCTCCGTCAAGGGAACCGTCAAGTCGGAGGACGAGAGCCCCAAGAGGTTTGTCGCCGCAAATGCGGGGGAAATCGCACAAGTATTTCTCCACATAAAAGATGACCACAACAACTTGCTTTTGTGGTCACGAGGGGGAGGGGCATGTAGAGGCCAGAAAGGAGTTATCGCCCTTTCGCTCAGACTTTGCAAAAGTGGAGTTATCCCCCTTATAAAAGGACAGGCGAATCGCCATTATGTGTTTACATTCGTTCACGGCGACACGCTGTCGGATTGGAAAACCAGCTTGCTTAACGCAAACCTTACACTCATGAAAGAGGAGAACTATTTATGGCACAATGGGAGATTCCATTGTGCACACATTGGCCAGTCTATTCTTTGGATTATGATTGGCTGAATCACCTGATTGGATATGCTTGTACATAAATACAAGCCCTCAGTCCAGCTCAATCTTGTGTCAGTCTTGTGCATAAGCTGGACCCTTGGTAAGTGTTGCTGCTATTATTATTATTATTATTGCTGTTGTTGTTGTTGTTGTTGTTATTGACTACTACAGTTCTTTTGATTATTCTACATCAAACAAAAGAAAGAGTGCTGACCGTGGCCTTAAGCAGACACTCCATGACCCCTGACTGCTGTTTCCAGCAGTGTCGAAGACAATAGGCCAGTTGAAAAAGGTGATCCAGGCCGGTGGAACTACCCATTTATTGGTCAAAGGGCTTCAACTGTCAGCCCTCCTGCCTGCTAGAAAACAGGATTCCTACTGGCAAGATTAAGACCAGCAAGGTCGGTGGAAATCTCAACAACCAAGTCCACCGATCTTGATCAGATGCCCAGGGACCAGGAATCTGCTAAACAGCACATTAGACTTCTGGACTGGGAAGTAAGGCACCACTGTCAGAGGGGTGACAGTAGTCATATTGATACTAGCTCCATGCCGGTAGTACCAGTCTGGCCGATTGCTAGGCCTTCTAGGTCTAGAAGGTAGAAGGGGGCTGCTATAAAAGCAGGCGGTGCAACATCAGATGAAGCACCTGCAACTCCAACAGTGGCACCAGCGGAATGGCCGTCTTTGATGCCCACGCTGTCGGGAACACTCATCCCACCCGGCCAAAAGACACAGATTAAGAATAGCGATAAGGGCAGCGAGACAGAAGACAAGACTTGAGGGCCCCAGTCACAATGATCACCTGAGGATTATCGTTAGCTCTTTGATTCCACTTACAAAGTAACAGTAACATAATTAAAGCCTCCTTGGGTGCGATGGAACAATTAGCAAGAAGAATAGCATCGCTAGTTACCATCAACACGAAAAAGAAGGTGTTGACTGGGATCAATAAGGAAACCATGGCACAGCTTCTTGGCGAGTTAAACAAACTCGCCACCTACATCTGCCGGCAAATCTATGCTATGTGGGACCCCTTGCTGTTCACAGACGATGACGCAGAGTTCTTGTCCAGATCCGACTTGATGTGTTCATATAAACACCTCCACAAAGGAGCTGCAGAAGGACGACCTGAAGAGAAACGTCATCTGAATCAGAAGAGAAGTGAGCAGAGTCAGTTGAGAGAATGGAAGACAGCACAGGTGCAGTAGAAACAAAAAAAAAAAGAAGTTTTCAAGAGAAGATGTTCACAACTCTTTTCTTTCTGCCTCCCCAGGGAATTTTTCCCAGCTTTTGTATCCTCCTATCTAGAAAAAAAAGGAAGAGACAGAAAAAAAAAATAGCTTCTCCCATCATGTCTTTCCTTCCCAAGATGCCCTTCGTGTATATAAATGAGCTAGCCATCCTTTCCTTCTTCTTTCCCAAAGAGCGATGCAGATACGCCCGGTACTTTTTTTTTTTTTTCTAACCATATAGCCCACACCTTCACATCCACAGGATATATTTTCTATGAAAACTGCGACCCAAAACAGAGCAACAGTTATTTTCGAAGAAGATTGGAATATACTGAAACATAAAACTAGAACGAAATTCCAAATACACGTGTGCCACAGACTAAAAATTATGGAGGAAGGACATGCAGAAGACAGTTGCCATCAATGCCACGATATGCACACGTAGCATAAAATACTCGGCCATTGCAATTACGACGACATAACTACCCGATGTGGTCGAAGGGATGAAAATAAAAAATAAGACTGCAAACAACAAAAACTGCAACATCTGCATCCAAGGAAAATTTCCCCAGAAAAGAAATAAATCTCCTGATAAAAGAGCAACAACTATTCTGCATTGTGTACATTCAGACCTAACTAGCCCCATAGAACCAGCGAATTTAAACGGGAACAAATACGCCATCTCCTTCACTGACAACTTTTCTGGTGCCGTATTTGTATATGTAGAATAATCAAAAGAACTGTAGTAGTCAATAACACACAACAACAACAACAATAATAATAATAATAGCAGCAACACTTACCAAGGGTCCAGCTTATGAACAAGACAGACACCAGATTGAGCTGGATTGAGGGCTTGTATTTATGTACAAGCATATCCAATCAGGTGATTCAGCCAATCACAATCCAAAGAATAGACTGGCCCACGTGTGCACAATGGAATCTCCCATTGTGCCATAAATAGTTCTCCTCTTTCATGAGAGGTAACTTTAGTCTTTGTCAAGTTATCCACAACTTGAACGCTGACCGAAAGTCCACTACACAATCCAATATGGCGCTGCGAACAGGATTCGAGACAGAAGATTGGGAAGACTATTTCCTCAAAGCAGGCATTGCTGCCGATTCCGCCAAGAGCTACGCTGCAACTTTTGTGAAGGAAAAACTGAGGAAAGAAAACCTTCAAGTAATGGATCGAGAATTGGGAATCACAACAATGGGAGAAGTTCTGTCTATCCTTCGACAAGCCAAGGAGCCCGCTACCCAGACCACCTATGCTAAGGCACCAGCTGCCAGGCCTCCCTAACTTCATCTCGAAATGACCCCTCAACAATTCAGAAAATTTCGGATTGACTGGGAATTATTCACCAGAATAACGGACATGCCAACTTCTCAGTACAATACCCAGTTATACAGTTGCGCTGATGAATCCATCCAAAACGCAATCATAAATACGTACCCTAAGTTCTTCACCACCAACCCAGACAAGCTGCTAGAGATGACAGAAGCATTGGTAACTCAAAAATCAAATCCCATGGTCCATCGGAGGACATTTGCATCTATATCACAGCATGAAGATGAACCCATCCAACAATACCTTGTTTGTCTTAGGTCCACGGCCATAGACTGTAATTTCTCATGCCCCAACTGCGATCACGACCTGTCCGACATTTACATCAAGGACCAATTTATCAAAGGGATATCGAATGATACGCTTCAGACCGATCTACTGGCAAAAGCCGGGTTGCTAAGAACTCTCAACCAAAATATTTGTCATGCTGAGGCATTTGAGTCTGCACTACGGGACCAAACCGCAATGACTGATACCTCAGACATAGCTACAGTCTGGATGTCAATATATCGCAGGCAAAAAAAAAACAGTGCTGTACAGACTAACAGAGGCAATATTCGCACTAGCTCTACTGCTACTCACAACGATAACATTGCTGATAAAGAACCCCGTCAAACCTGCATAGGTTGCGGTAGTCACCAACACGGTACTCCAAGGACAAGTGCCCGCCATTTAACATGTCCGGCATGGAATCAAATGTGCAACACTTGTGGGAAACTTAACCATTTCTCAGCAGTGTGCCGGACAAAGAAATATCGCCTGGCAGTGATAAAAAGTTTTGAAGACCAAGAAGCTCCCATGAATACACTCATGACCCATATCACATTCGATCAAATGAGGGGCACCATTATGACTACAGAAGGTGATCTGTTAACTGAAATAAATGCATCAGTAATCCCATTCTCACCAAAACCAGATCCCAGACAAGCTGTCAATATCCCTAGGAGTCGTAGTACAACGCTAAAGGTTTTTCCCGACAGTGGTGCCGCCATTTGTCTTGAGGGACCAAAGCATTTAATCAAAATGGGCCTCACAGAGATTAGTCTTGTCCAATCAAGAAAGATCATATGAACAGTTGGAGGTTTCACACTCATGTGTCAGGGTTGGCTACCAGTTGAGTTTGTGGTCAGAGGGAAAACAACTAAACAAGACCTCTACATATGCAAGGGCATACAACGGCTTTATCTCAGCAGAGCAGCCTGCATCGATGTGGGAATATTGCACAAACATTTTCCAAACCCTTTAGCAGACGAACATGAAGAGGTAGACACTGAGTCTAAAAAGTGTGTAGATCAATTGCCGAATCGCCCCAAAAACCTCCCTTTTCCCGCAACAGAAGATAACATAGGCAAACTTAAGAGCTGGCTCCTAGAAAAATTTGCCAAAACAACATTCAACAAAGATGGGATATTTCCAGCTATGTCCGGCCCAGCTGCCCACATTCACCTCAAAGAGGGAGCAATCCCTAAAGCCAGGCATAACCCAATTCCTGTACCCTTCCACTTCAAGGAACCAGTAAGACAAGCCCTTTGGAAGGATGTAGAAAAAGGTATCATAGCTCCAGTACCCGTGGGTATGCCTACTGATTGTAATAACTGCCAAAAAGAATGGTAATCCACGGAGAACAATAGATTAACAACACCTTAACTCTCAATGCAAGCGAGAAACCCACCATACTGGGTTGCCATTCCAGTTGGCACTGCAAGTGCCACCTAGAACAAAGAAAACAGTCCTAGACGCTGTTGATGGATACCACTCGATTCTCCTAGACAAAGAATCTCAACCATTAACCACCTTCATAACTGAGGGGGGAAGATACATGTATCTTAGGATGCCTCAAGGATATGTCGCATCTGGGGATGCTTACACTCGCAGATACGATGAGATAATAAAAGATATCCCACGCAAGGTGAAAATAGTAGAAAGATACAATAAATATACCCACAACCTTCCACCGTTACAAGCTGGTGACACCGTAGCCATCCAAAATCTAGTCAATCGCAGATGGAACACAACGGGCAAAATCATCAGTTCCCTACCAGATCGACAATACCGAATCAGGGTTAACGGATCCAGAAGGATCACACTTAGGAACCGCCGTTTCCTCAGAAAATGCGAACTCAAGCCTGCACCAACCCTAATACCAAGTGCAGCACTAGGACCAACAATTCCCTCAAGCGATATTACATTCTTGCATCTCCCACTGTCTCCCTGTAATAGCACATACACAGCAACCAAACCCCAACAACAAACCACACATATATCCCCACGCTTTCGATCAAGGATTCCCCGAGCTCTTTCTAGGTTACTACCACACAACAAACTAGGCCTAAAAGAGAGATACACCTCTCACACAACCCAGCCTACTCGTGGGGGGGGGGAAGAGGGGCGATGTAGAATAATCAAAAGAACTGTAGTAGTCAATAACACACAACAACAATAATAATAATAATAATAATAATAATATCAACACTTACCAAGGGTTCAGCTTATGCACAAGACAATATTTATTTGCATAAATATATATACAAAATGTGGCACAAGGCCAAAAATAGGGGGGGGGTTAATGCGGACCTATCTAACATAAAGTTAACTTAACTAGACTCTTTCACCAGAATACAGAATCACTCTATGGGAATCCTAATTATAACCCGAAAAATGATATATACATGATGTGGGGGGGTTGGGGCTAAAAATTTTATATACAAAAAGGAATGAAATATTTACAATGAAAAAATAGTAGTTAGTAAAAGAGCCCCCCACTACTAATTGTGGCAGATAGAAAGCTTTGTCAGTCGAAAAGACGCAGGTCCACACGAAAACTGACTTTATTGAATAAACACCACGAAAACGACCTGCATCACTGACAAAGCAGTCCATCCGTCACCTAATTGGGGTCGGGAATGGGGATTATCGAACCTAAGGTGGGGAAAAAAAAAAAAAATAAATAAATAAAAGGGGGGGGACAAGGGCAAACTAAAAGAGGGACTGGGACGATGAACACATACATACTCTAGCTAAGCTAAAAAATCAAACAATAAAGCCTAACTAACCTATACTAAACTAATCGGTCCGATACTGATGTCTTGTTAGTTCAGGACACCCAAAATCCTTTTTGACCTAAATCAAACCAGAAACGAATTCAAGGCCAGCTCCAGTCACTCTACACAGTCGCGAAGCTTTCACCCACCTTTCGTTGAAATTCACATTTTCAACCGATGCTTGAACATGAGAACAAGCTGGGGAGCAGTGAAGGTCTCATCTCCGTAAACCTCCTTCTGTCGTGTCGACCAAATCACGCCTCTCATAACAGCTAGCAAACACAGAAAAACATAATGTTCCTCTTTCTTCATACTCGGCGCCCAATTGCAGCACGGGGAAACCGCATCCAGTACAAAAAAACGCCCGTTTAGTATGCGAACTGTGAAGCTCTCAACTAACTCACATAACGGTCGAACGATAGCGCAGCGGAAGAAAGCATGGCTTAGGTCTTCCTCCCAATCTCCGCATCGGACACAACTAGGTGTCATTGTAAAACCCGCTATGAAAAGTTTTTTGTGAACCCAGAGGGCATCTCGGATTACCAGTCAGGTGAGCGATGCCTCGTAGTTATCGAAACAGCTCATCCCGGGCGCCCAAGGCCATATCGAGCGACGCTACTCATTCGTGAAACCGAACTCCTCAATCTTTTCGTCTCGGACAGATCCCCTCACTAAAACCCTATATAGCGCTTTGCGAGACAACAGCCGGGTGTCAGAGAGGCTTTCATTCACCCGTTGAAGGAACCTCAACACCTGTCGACACTCATAATAGAAATGGCATTCGTTTCGGGGCCTCCTTCATGCCTCCCTCTCAGCCGAATGCACACTCTCCAAAGCCGGAAAGGCTTTCTTAGTATCTTCCATCCAGAAGACACCGTTCCCTAAGTCAGGTGTACATATTCGGTCCAGGTATATTAGCCTTAGAGTGTGTCTACGTATTTTGATATTAGGCATACCCAGACCGCCTTCAGACGGATGCAGGCAACAGATCTCCCGAGCAACCATGGCTTGCTTTCCGCGCCATAAGAACGCGAAAAGAGCACGCACTAGTTCAAGTAGTGAGGACTCCGGGAGTGGAAGAACTGATAGACGGTATAGGATCAGGGGGTAGATATGAGTATTGCATACCTCCGCCCGACCCTTTAAAGTTAGATTTCTCAAAGACCACAAATGAGCTGTGGTCTTGACCGCTTTCAACACTTCCGACCAATTTTTCTCCAGCTGGAGGTCGGGGCCAAACCAGACGCCGAGTAGCTTGTAGGGCCCATCAGTCCAGCCAAAGGGCCCCTGAAGGGGCGTTCCCCTCCAGGCACCAACACGTAAGCCAATAGACTTAACGTGGTTGATTATGGCCCCTGTTACCTGTGCATACCGTCTTGTTTCCATGTCGACGACTCTAATCTCGGCATTGCTCGTTACAAGCACAGTCACGTCGTCGGCATAGGCGGTATACTTTACTGGGGTAGAACCACCTGGCAAAGTAATCCCGCGAAGGACCGGATTCACCCTAAGCTGGCGCAAAAAGGGCTCAAGCGCGAAGACATACAGCATGGGTGATAACGGACAACCTTGACGGATAGATCTTGTTAACCTGAAGGGCTTCGATCTCACCCCATTCACCTCCACCATAGCACTGGGGTTAGCATACAAGAGGCGAATCCATGAGCGAAACTGGGGTCCAAACCCAGCCGAGCAAAGAACAGCCCCTAGGTAACGATGGTCCACCCTATCGAATGCTTTGGACTGATCTAAATTGATCAGCGCGGCTTCTGTGTCGACTTTCTCTATGATCAAGCGTATCGCGTGCAAATTATCTTGAATCGTCCGGCCCTTAACAGAAAACATCTGTTCGGGACTTATGAGACGATGTAAAACAACCTGCAGACGATTTGCTAAGATCTTGGCCAAAATCTTTAACTCTGTGTTTAACATCGTTAAGGGCTGGAAATTGCTAATCCCATCCCCTCCATTTTTATCTTTGTGAAGCAATTTAATGATCCCCCTGGTAAAGTACTGAGGTATAGACCCGTTCCTAAACCAGGAGTTGAAGAGTGTGGCCAGCAAAGGAATAAAAATGGGCGACAGCCTCAAGTACACATCGTAAGGCAGACCATCAATCCCAGGGGTCCTGTCTAGCCAGACTTGTTTCAGAGCCTCAAGGACTTCTTCCTCTTTTATGCTACCTTCACACGTAGCTGCTTCGGTCGCTTCAAGTCAGCTAAAAGTCAGCTAAATACGTGTCAAACTGTTCAATCTCCAGACCGTGCTCCATGGTAAAAAGCTCCTGCAAATGAGCTCGAAAACCCTCCAGGATTCCATCATTTGATGTTACGGTTCGTCCGTCCGGCAATGTGACACTGGCGATGTGTCGATCAGTCGCACGTCGACGCTCCTCCGCACGCATTGACGCGGCCATGTTTGTTGCCTCGTTCGGCACTCTTTTTAACCTAGCCCTAACTACTAGACCCTGGTCCTTCCTGTTATCCAGGGAGTCCAGTTCAGCCTTAATTAAAGTATAACTATCACTATCCCCCTCCTCCACCGGCCTTTTTAATCTATCATCTAGTGCCGCTTTCGCTGCTCTAGAACTAAGATTGAGTCGATGACTAAAATCAGCAGCGAAGGACCTAATTACTTGTTTAAGTTTTCCCCACCACTTATTCCCGATAATGGCTCCCGTCAATTCCCTCTGTATTGTTAGTAAAAGCTGTTCCCGGAAGCCCTTCACGTCAAACAACGACGTGTTGAACTTCCAGTAACTAGCCATCCTAGGTTTAACGCTATCTAAGTTTACCCGAACCCGGACTAACCTATGGTCTGAATAAACTATGTTATGAAAACTTGGACAGTCTAAAAGCCCTAAGTCGACTCTCCTAACTAAGAACCGATCGATGTAACTCGAAAGTTGCACCGGATCGGAGCCGCGTCTAGCTGTCCAAGTCCAAACTACATCCCCGGGCTTTTCGTTTCGAAATTTATCGACAAGATCAAACTTGTCGATAAAGTCTCGAAACGCCTTAGCATCCCGGTTCTGGTTAGTAGCCCTTGAAGTATTACCCCTGCGATCTAAATCGGGATCCAGGACCGCGTTCCAATCTCCCGCTAAAACTATCCGCCGAGACGAATTCATGAAGGGCTCGATCCCCCGGAAAAAAGAAACCCTCTCGCTATGGCTATTGGGAGCATAAACCCCAATAAATCGAAATGCCACATCCTTTACGGTAACATCCAGCACGTGCACTCTTCCTACTGGATCAGCATAGACTGGGTCACACGAAGCATCAAGAGCGCGTCTAACTAGCCAGGAAACACCCCTCGAGTGGGAATCAAAATGTGCTGAATAGAGCTGAAAGTCCCTAAGCAGTACACCCTGATAATCACTGGGAATGAAGTGCATTTCCTGTACACAGCATATATCCACCCCGAGACGTTGAAGGTCACGTGCAACTCGAAGTTTACGAGAGGCGTCCCTCAACCCTCGGACATTCAAAGTAGCTAACCTTAAAGCCATTGTGATCTATCTAGGGTTGGGTATCCTTAACAAACATGGACGGTGCCAAGACACCGACAGCTGTCCCCAATGATCCAGAGATCATCTCATTAGTGATGGCCCCATCAGGGGACAGACCACCGATGTCTAGAGGAAATGTTAACTTAATCGCTCTATAAAGTGAAGGGTGGATTTTTATGGGGACCCGTCCAACACATAGTTTCTCCATTTTAAGTATGTCGGAGTCGCTAAAAAAGGCTGCTGGAGGAATGATATTAAAAGCAGAGTTTGCTTCCTCCAGCATAGTCCAAACTCCTTTGGCCTCTTCACGACTTCTAACCACAGTTAAAAGCCTTTTGGCATTAGGAAAATTTTCTGGGTTTGTAATGTCCAGTTTGTTTATCTGCTTCACCGCGTAGAGGTTTCGGTAGTCTTTTCTACCATGGTTTTTTGATATGGCCTCTATATCAGCCGTGATCTTACACACGTCTTTGCCCTGAAAAAAAGGGGGTCTTTTCTTTTTTTGGTCTTTTTCCAGGGAGGGACTTCTTTGTCTTTTCTTTTCAGAAGTAGGAGGGTGAGATGATGGAGGAGGGGGCATGTCAATTTTCATAGGGGAAGCGGGGGGGGGGAGTTTTTGGGTGTATTGTTTGGGGAGCAGAATGGAGACGGTTTAGGGGACGGTTTAGGGGTCTTTTTGGATGGGGAGCCAAGGGTTGTCAACTTTGGGTCTCTTTTTGGTACGTTTGCGGGAGAGAGGGGTGGCGCTTTACGGGGTGATCTTTTCTCTTTTGGAGGAGGGGCAGGCTTTTCGGGGAAGAGAGATTCGGGGAAATCTAATATCTTTTTTTCTTTTTCTTTTTCTTTTTTCTTCTCGCTTTGCTTGCGCTTTTCATCAAGCGAGTCCTTTAGTTTTAGCAGGGCCTTAAACTTGTTGCCCCCCGGGTCTTTACTGGTCCTAATGTCTAATATCTGCTCTTTGGTCAGTTTATCCGCGTACATTTTACGATGCGATTTAGTAAACGGTACCAGTGTCCATTCTCTCTTTTTGGGCGATTCCATTTCGGAGTTGAATTTTTCCTCGAATTCTTCTGTTGTGATTTCTTTAATCACTTCAATTGTTTTGCTTGTATTTGGCGTTCTAGCCTCAGGTTCGAGGTGCCCAACAACCACCTCTTTAGGGTTTGTTGTGTTTGTCACATTGGTTTTTATCTTTTTCGGACAGGTGTAAGTTAAGTGACCTACTTCACTACAAATCCAGCAGGTTGGCCTCCTCCCTGTGACCACAATGGGGAGTTTTTCAGCTTCCGCTTCCAGGAAGTAGGGTATTTCAAGGAAAGCTTCTTTGTTTAATAGGATATCGAAGGACCAGACTCCGTTGTACTGATCCACCTCTATACCAGTGATATCACCGAATTTCAGGAGGTAGGCAGCTAGATATTCACCTGGGACCGCCCCTGGAACTTCGAAAATGGAAACAGTCGTTCTCCTCCGTCCTAGGTACTCCATTCTTAATATGTAGTCTTGTGTAATGATTTCCTTTTTGGTTAGTGCGACGCATTCTTCCTCTGTTTTAAACAGGGCGGCCCAGGTATTGTAGCCTCTGCATTTCGTTACACGATCCGCACGCATTCCTGCCGTTGCCAGTAATTTGGTTACTGTTTCCTTAGTTGACCTGATCAATTTTTTGGTCTTGCGATCAATCACAAAAAGTGAAATCGTTTTCTTGGCAAATTCCTGTAGCTGTGGTGCTTCCAAAGTAACTCCTGTGTCTGTAACATATTGCAGACATTTCCTTGCTTCCGTTAAAAAGTTGTTAACGTCAATTTTAACTTTGGGTGGTTTCGCCCACCCATTCTTTTGTTCGCCACTTTTGTCCTCTTCCGACGGCACATTGCTGGCGGACGCCATGGCCGACGGGTTAGAGAGGGGGGGAAAAATAGGGTAAAAGTCCCGTTCAAAAATAACAGCAGGAAGATAACAGCAATAACAACTTTAACAAATAAAACAAATTTAACACGGCAATAACAATAATAATAACAATATGTGAAACAATCGCAGGAAAAAATAACAAACCAACGTGACGATAAAGACTCGGCTTATGCACAAGACTGACACCAGATTGAGCTGGACTGAGGGCTTGTATTTATGTACAAGCATATCCAATCAGGTGATTCAGCCAATCACAATCCAAAGAATAGACTGGCCCATGTGTGGCCCATGTGTGCACAATGGAATCTCCCATTGTGCCATAAATAGTTCTCCTCTTTCATGAGAGGTAACTTTAGTCTTTGTCAAGTTATCCACAACTTGAACGCTGACCGAAAGTCCACTACACAATCCAATAGTATATTTTATTAAAAACAAAAGTGACGCCACACTTGCCACCAAAAAATTCCTCGCAGATATTTCCCCATGCGGCAAAATAAAAATACTGAGGTCGGATAATGGTTCAGAGTTCAAGTCAAACGACTTTGGAAAACTACTCTGCCGTAACAACATAAAACACGAAACCTCAGCACCATACTCGCCTCGTCAAAACGGAACGACCGAAAGAAACTGGTGAACTCTATTCGAAATGGCAAGATGCCTTATCATAGAAAGGGGTTTACCGAAAACACTGTGGAGCTATGCAGTTATGACATCTGCAGTTATACGAAACAGATGCTTCAATAACCGTTTAAAACAGACGCTCTACTACAAAATGACCGGGAGAAAACCGGGCTTATCAAGGATGCACATTTTCGGTTAACCTTGCTATGCCTACTCCAACATAAAAAGAAAACTAAATCCAAGGTGCCAGAGGGGAATCTTCGTCGGATACGATAGAAACAGCCCAGCATATCTTATCTACCACCCAGAAAACGAGAAAGTGTGTAAACACAGACTGGTAAAATTCACCAACAACACTAATGACCAACACACTCAAACACAAACCCACTCATCAAGCGATGATGACGCAAATTTTCCCCCAAGAAACTTAATAAAAAATTTAAAGTCAAGAGAAAACCCTGAACGGTCCAATACCGACAAACAAAGCAAAACTAGTTGTACGCAAAGATACCCGACGCGCGAGCACAAAATGCCCGGCTACCTAGAAGACTATGTGACAGCAGTCCAGGTGGGAGCGGCCACGCATTAATCGACACTGATTACTGCTACAAAACCGCACATGGCATACCCCGCATTTACAGAGAAGCTGTAATTTCCCCAGTGATACACCACTGGATCCAAGCGATGTGGAAAGAAATTGACTCCCTGAAGGAAAATAATGTATACCATCTAACACCCTTACCCAAAAGCAGAACAACAGTAAGCAGTAGATGAGTGTATAAAATCAAAGAAAACGCTGACGGGTCCCCTAAATACAAGGCCAGGTTCATCGCAAAAGGGTACAACCAAACTAAGGGAGTAGACTACATCGAGACTTTTTCTCCGACGGCTGATATCTCATCAATCCACATGTTAATGCAAATAGCTGTCCAATACAATCTAATAGTACACCAAAGGGACATAAAAACGGCGTATCTCCATGCTCCAATAGGTCACAAAATTTACATGGAACAACCGGAGGGATTCGAGACAAAAGGGGAAACAGATGAGAAACTAGTCTGTTTACTGAACAAATCTCTGTATGGCCTAAAACAATCAGGCCGGAACTAGAATCAAACCCTGCCCAGCTACTTCACCAGACACGGCTTTACCCAAAACCAGGTGGACCATTGCGTCTATATGCAACACAACAGCAAAGAAAAAATTATCATCGTCTTGTAGGTCGATGATTTAATCATTGCTGCCGAGAAATCAACTCACTAAACGACATCAAACAGTCGTTAACATCGGAATTTAAAATGAAAGATCTCGGAAAGCTGCACCATTTCCTCGAAATAGACTTCAATATAACTGAAGGTTATGTCCAGATGAACCAAGAAAAATATACGACAAAAATACTGGAAAGGTTTAACATGTCTGAATGCAAACCTAAGACGACCCCATGCGAGCAAAAACTGGATCTAGCTGGCGAAGATGATGACATGGTTGACCCCAGGAAATATCGCGAGGTGGTCGAGAGTCTAGTTTACCTGATGATCTATACCTGACCAGACTTATGCTACATTGTCGGGAAATTGTCGCAATATTTGTCCAAGCCATGTGAAAAGCATTGGGTGGCAGCTAAACACGTACTGAGATACGTAAAGGGTACGATGCGACACTAACTGCACTACGCAAAAACAAATTACCCAATCCACCTAATCGCATACAGTGACGCCGATTGGGCGTCTGATCAATGAGACAGACGCAGTACATCTGGATATTGCTTTAGCCTAACCCATGATGGGTCACCTATTTCCTGGAAGTCAAACAGGCAACCTACGGTCGTCCTATCCATGTGCAAGGCTGAGTACATAGCGCTGGCAAAAGCCACCCAAAAGAGGCTATACCTTGTGCAACTATTCAGGGAAATGAATCCACACCGAGAACACGTTCCCATCAAAATATTTGAAGACAGTTAAAGCGCCATAGCACTTTCTAAGGACCCCATTCATCGACATTAAATACCATTTTATCAGAGAAGCTCTGAATAATAACAAAATACAATTAATTTACTGTCCCACAGCAGACATGATCGCCGACATCATGACAAAACCTCCAACCCGGACGAAACTGGACAAGTTTAAAAAGTTTTTATTCGGATCCTAAACTGACACTATTCTGCTCTCACATATCTGTTTTTGTAAAGAAAATAAATAAATAATATGCTGAGAGCAAAGGGGAGTGTTAAAAGTAAGTATGATAACTCTTATCATAGACCCTTTTATGATTACCCCCCACCCTTTATGTTATAATCCCATAATTCTTTTTTTCACTTCCTCTTCCTGTCTCTAAATAAACTATACTTCTCTCTACTCGTCACACACGTGTTCGTAACCTCTTTCAAATCTTCGTTAGAGTTCCTTTTCCCTTTCGACTGAAATGCAACTCGCAACAATAGACTCCTTATGATGCTTTCGGACATTTTGTTGTCACCCAGTAATGTTCATGTATGCCATAATAGTTGTGAGGGGGTACGATCTTCCAATTCAACCTGTGTGAAGAGATTGCGCAACCTTGTTTCATTGGATGAGCCAGTCCGTTTCAATTCGTAAGCTCGTCGTACGGGTTGTTTTCTGGTACATTCTCCAGTAAATCCGTCATCTCGTTGACAACGTCTATTGGCAGCTTTTAATTGAAAAAAAAACCTGGACTCGATTCTCAGCGACACTCTCCGTTCTAACCAGGTTCCATCTGGTTCTCGAGAACTCAACGGCTCGACCCTCCCAAACATCTTAACTCCTGGCCTTATATTATCTCATTTATGCAAATTAATGCGCAATCGAACCTGCCTTCTCGTCTCCCATCGCTCGGATTTCGAGTTCGCACATGCAGCCCACCTCCGTGACTGCAGTCACACTCAATTTTCACTACATGCCCCCCTGATCTCATGATCATAAACTGGATAGGGAAGTAGTATCCGTCTTTGCTAGACACAGCTAGTGCTCGACACTCCACTAGACACAGCTAGCGCTCACTACTCCGCTAGACACAGCTAGCACTCACTACTCCGCTAGACACAGCTAGCATTCACTACTCCGCTAGATACAGCTAGCACTCACTACTCCGCTAGACACAGCTATCTCTCACTACTCCGCTAGACACAGCTAGCCCTCACTACTCTGCTCGACACAGCTAGCACTCACTACTCCGCTAGACACAGCTAGCCCTCACTACTCCGCTAGACACAGCTAGTGCTCACTACTCCGCTAGACACAGTTAGCCCTCACTACTCTCCAACACAGACAGATACTACTTAACAAAAGTGGGGCTACACGGCTAGACACAGAAATTAATTTTTAAATTTCTCATTTAAAAACGACTTTACATACAAGTCGACTCAATCGCATTGTAATTCTTTTTCACAGCGACTACTTTTTCTTCAAAAACAAAATCGACTTAAATTGTACTCTCACCAAAATAACTATCGTTCAAAAACGACACCTTTTTGTCCTTTTCAGCACGACACGATTTCATGTTAAATTTCGTATTTAAAAATAACTTTTAAATACATACAAGTCGTCCGAATCACATTTTAAGTTCTTTTAACAGGTACGCTTTTTTTCAAACGCAATAAAATCCAACTCGAATTGTACTTTTATAAAATAAATCTATCGTTTAAAAACGACACCCTTTTTCCTTGTCAGCGCAACAGGATTTCATTTTAAATTCCGCTTTGAAATATGACTTCTATACATAGAAGTCATCCGAATCGCATTTCAAGTTCTTTTAACAACGACGACTTTTTTTTTTTTTTACCTCAATTCTGGGGGGGTGTTAGGATTATCTATTTTCTTTGTAGAAGGGGTAATTAACACATGTAAATGACAGGAGGAGTAGAGATTGTGTATATATATATAGATCAGTTGGAACCGGTAGAGGGTGGAGGTCGGTAATCCTGGCTCATGGACACAATTTACGAATTATGTTACGACCCTCTAATTCCTGTTTTCCTCTGGCCAACCTAATATGTTAACATTTTCTTTTGATGTGACTAACGTCGGAATTTAATTTGGGAAGGCCAGAAGTAACAATGTGTCTCTTATTTTTTCGATTCCCTATCTATTACCTGCTACCCTTTGGCCAACCTAATATGTTAAAATTTTCTTTTGATGTGACTAACGTCGAAATTCAAATTTTGGGAAGGCCAAAGACACTATTTTTTCTCTAATTAACAAAGAGTGAATCTCGGCCGGGATTCGTTTTATTCTTTTTTTTATTTTATTTTATTTTTTCCACCGAGAGGTTTATTTGTATGGGATAACACTTTACTTGTTTCCTTGGGCCTATGAAAGGTCTCGTTTAATATTGATATAAATGTTACCAGGCACAACGAGCCGCGACACTAAAACAGCAACGTCGCAACTTTGAAGAGCAGGTAAGAGAACTAACGTTATTTATTATTTTTTCTTCCTGTTTATTGCTTTGTTGACTGGCGTTTGCAACGGTTCAGTTTTTTTTTTTTGTCTGTAGTGATAATTCGAGCCCTAGCCGCTTTTAAGTTCCCATCATTTAGCCACATGTTTTCTAACAGGTTTTGCGACGTTCGCTAACAGTGTTGGGTTCGTTTGGCTTAACCAGAATTTGTGGAGTTATTTAATATTTATTTATTTATTTAAAAAAAAAAAAAAAATTTTTTTTAAACTTTTTATGGATTCCTTAGAGTTAGACAGCTGCCGACAGCAGCAAGCTGTGCTAAGAAATAAAATTAGTACAGAACTATGGGGATTACATGATCAAGCTACTTTGCCAATGGCAGTTTTTCAAGAACACTGGGAAATGATAATGGGATGGCTGGAACGCCTTGGCGACTTGGAAGACGAGGTGACAGCTGTATGCTTGGACAGTCCTCTGAGTGTGGAGCTTAGAACTAATGATGACTCGTTGGATAATGCCTTCCGATTTAGGAAGAACACTTTCCAGAAATTAAATGAGTTAAGGGAGAAGTTTGAGGGGAGTCGAACAGATAGGCGAGAAGAGAGTTTGGGGGGGGGGGTTAAATAGCCCATGAATTTAGAGCTAATATGGAAGCTCCTACCTTTGATGGAGAACCATCTGATGATCGATTCGCCTTCAAAAATTTCTTGGCTGGTTTCTGGAATTGTGCTGAGGGCTTTCGCTCTGAGTTGACAAAGTTTCGCTTGTTGAAGAGTTGCCTAAAGGGTCAGGCTTTACATTTGGTGAAGCACCTTTCCACCACAGAAGCTAATTTTCCTGTGGCTTTGCAGCTGTTGGAGGGAGAATATTTGGATATACCAAATATTTTGGATCAGATGTTTCAGCAGTTATTGGCAGCCAGGCCAAAAGTGGATAGCCAGTTTTCTCAAGTTAAAGTTTATCTTAACCAAATCAGGTGTGCTTTGCTGGAGCTGAAAATAGCTACCAGTTGGACTTTTTGGAACCGGGCACACCGGGTTATTTATTAAGTCATATTGTGTTTGGCCGGCTACCGGTTTCTTTAAAGAGAGAATTAATGAGAAAAACTGGAAATAGTTATCCCGGAATTGATGACATTGTTTCCTTGTCTAAGAATTTAATCAAGGATCTGGTGAGATTGGAGGAGTATTCTCCCCCTGGCAATGGCAGGTTTCGATCTGATCGATTTGTTCCAGGCTCTTACTCACCAAAAAGAGCTTTAGAGAACTTTTCCTCTAGGGGTGACACCCCACTATCAATGTCAACTTGTAAGACTTGTTCTTCAGGCGGACACGATGGGAAATTATGCAAAAGATTTGCTACGTATGAAGAGAGACTATCAAGGTGCAAAGAATTGCGCCTTTGTATTGCCTGTGCTGCAGAAAATCATTCATATGATAAATGTCCCGGTAACAAAAAGGGCTTCCCATATGGTTGTGCTAATTGTGGCTCGAAACGGCACTATACTGTAATGTGCCCTAAAGATGAAGCCTCTTCGGAGAAAACTAAAGTAAATACCAGTTTCCAGACTTGTGACACTCAACAGAGATCTATCCTTCCCATCTATAAAGTGGTTCTACATCGCAACAAGAAACGGTAGGTTTGTAATTGTATACTTGATTCTGGAAGTCAACGTTCATATTTTTCCAGAAGCATTCTAAAGGGATTAGATATTTCTTTAGAGTCATGTTATGACTGTCAATATACAATACAAACATTCGTGGGAGAGGAGAAAAAGAATTTAAGTGAGGTATTATTGCAGGTGGAAATGGTGCCATGGCACCAAAAGACCTTTGCCTGTCCTCATTGACTCCTCCTTTAATTTAAAGACCCAAATAGATGGAATGGATTTAATATATAAGAATTTAAGAGAGGCCCATTTCCAATTAGCTGCTGGATTTGACAAAAAGGGACGTCTTTTTCCTATTCAAGGTCTAGTGGGGGTAGATCTGCTGCAGTTTTTGCACCTTTTAAGCATGATAAGGTGCCAGAATGGTGTTGCCTGGGAGACCCCAAAGGGTATAGTGCCTTGGGGGAATTCGCTTAACTTCTTGAAAGAATCCCAGATATTGTCAATCGGAGAGGAGCGTTCACCACCCGTTGATTATGAAAAGGTCCTTGCCAGCATGAAGACTGTTTCCACTACAGCAGTGAACTTTGTGCTGGCACCTCAATATAATTATGTAGATCCTTATAAGGATACTTTTGAGAACACCTCAGTGGAAAGAGGGTTGGACAGTTTGTTTAGTTTGGAACTTATGGAGCTCACTGAGGAGGAAACTTTTTCAGATTTTGAACATAAGAAGGTAAAGGAGTTCCAAAACTCTGTGGTCATAGAGAACCAGTGTTATTATGTCAAGCTTCCTTGGTGGGAGGACAAGATTGGCAAAGTTCCATAAAATTATTCGGTGGCGTTAGCAGTTTTGAACCGTGTGTTCAATAAACTGGAAAAAGAAAACAAATATAGGAAGTATTTGGATGTTTTCCTGGAACAAGAAAGGGAGGGCATTGTGGAGAGAATTGTGGTTACTCTGGAAGAGTATGAAAAATATGTATGGATACCACACAGGCCTGTATATAAAACTGAAGAGCAAAGCACTACAAAAGTGCGGCCTGTGTTTAATTGTTCATCGAAACCCAAGGGTGGAATCTCGATTAATGAGGCTGCCTACCCCGGGGTGAACTTGATGGGAAATCTCCTGCAGTTGTTGCTACACTTCCGCTCTACTGAGTATGTCTTGCTTGGTGACATCCGCAAGGCATTTTTGCAAATTAAACTCCTCACTGAGGAGGATAAAAATCGATTTTGTTTTTTTCTTAAAATAGGAAAAACTTGGTATGCTTTAGATATACCACCTTAATATTTGGCTATAATGCCTCTCCGTTTATATTAAATTTCCTTTTGAAGCATCATGCTGACCGTTATCCACAAGATGAATGCTCCAAAACTATTGGAGAAAATTTTTATGTGGATAACCTAATTAAAACAGGGAATGTTCCTGAGAATCTTGCACAGCTATACACTAATGTTGTGAAGAGGTTGGAAGAGGGACACTTTGATTTACGTTCCTGCAGTTCTAACTGCGAAGAATTAAGACAGAAGATTGAGAAGGATGGGCGTATGCCTCAACACCACTCCCAATATGAGAAGGTATTGGGCTATAATTATGACAAAGAGTGATTCTTTGTCCTTGGCCAAGACAGATAGTGATTCCGGGGCCAATACCAAAAGAAAAATATTGGCGGCAGTGGCAGCCCATTTTGATCCTTTATCTTTATGTGTACCCATTACAATAAGGGGCCGCATATTTATTAGTGAATTATGGAAGGCTGGGCTGGGCTGAAACTGTTACTTCTACCCAACAGAAGAGTTGGCAGTCAATCTCAAAAGATTTATCTCAGCTCAGTTCCTTCACCTTTCCAAGAAAGTCCCTGCGCGAGGGCTCTACAGTAAACCTGGCTTTATTTTGTGATGCTTCCAAAGAAGCATACAGATTTGTAGCTTATGGCTTACAGGATGATAAGTCCAATTTGGTTTTTGCTAAAGCCAGGGTAGCACCGTTACGGGCAAAGTCCCCGCCCACACTTGAGTTGTTGGCAGTGTATTTGGCGCTAAAGGCATTAAAAACAATTTTACTTTCTCTGAAGGAAATCACCTTTAGAGAGGTTGGTGTGCCAGTTGATGCTCAGATAGTGCTGTCTTGGGTCATCTCTCAGGATGTAAAAACAAAGAATGTTTTTGCAAGAAACAGAGTCAGAGACATTGCTGAAATGCGTCAGAATTTGAGCCAGCAGTTTGGAATAGACGTTTCTTTCCGCTATGTGCCCTCGGAGCAGAACCCTGCGGATCTGCTCTCAAGGGGAGTGTCAGTAAAGACATTCAAAAAACGCATATTGAATTGGGTGCATGGTCCTACATGGCTGACCTGAACATCTATAGAATGGCCTTTCGCCTCCTTAAATTGTTTGAGGGAGGAAAATAAAGAGATTGTGAGGGGGCCTACATTTTGCGGTGCCCTGATACAGGCAGAAGGACCTGTAATTCCCTTTGAGAAGTATGAAACTCTGAATAAACTTCTTGGAGTAGTAACAGGGGTGTTCAAGTTTATAGGAAGTTTGAAGCACTCAAGGGATGACCCACAAAAATTGGCTTGGCAGCACCTAATAAAAGGGATGCAAGGGCAAGCGTTTCCGCAAGTCAAGGAATACTTGCTTAATCCATCTGGTCAAGCCCCAGATTTAGTGAGTTCTCTCAGCCTTTTTTTGGATGAAGAAGGTGTTATTAGGACCAGGGGTAGGATTCGCAAGTGCATTACCTTCGAGTATGAAGTGATTTACCCGGTTCTCTGGGTAAATCTCACACTTTTACCCAAATGATAATTATAGATGCTCACAGAAAATGCAAACATTTGAGCATAGCCAACTACGCCTATCGGGATTTTGGATTCCTAGGGCAAGACAGGCGGTAAAATCTACTTTAAAGTCTTGCAAGCTGTGTGTGCGTTACAATGCAATGTCGTTTGCTCCCCCCGCATGACTAATTTGCCCAAATGTCGGGTCAATTTGATCAGACCCTTCCTTCACACTGGTGTGGACTTCACAGGACACATCTGGGTGGAGGAGGGAGGAAATATCCGCAAAGTTTATTTGCTTTTATTCACCTGTCTTACCACTAGAGGCATACACCTTGAAGTGGTGGACGATATGACGGTGTATTCTTTTATCTTAGCATTCATAAGATTTACAATGTCGGAGTACCTTCTCATTTGTATTCCGACAATGCTAAGACTTTTACAACTGGCGGCAGAATTATTCAGCAGGCCTATGGCTCGGAAGAATACAATAGTATCTTCCGCACTTATTCGGTCAAACATCTGACAATTCCGGTGTATGCTGCTTGGTTTGGGGGTACCTGGGAGCGGCTCATTCGCACAGTAAAGACTTGCTTGTTTAAAATGGTTGGTCGCTCTCAGGTGAGTTATTTTCAGTTGTTAACTTTTGTTTCAGATATTCAGAGAGCTGTTAACAATCGTCCTTTGACTTATCGCTGCTCATCAGACGTCGGGTTGGAGATCATTACACCCAATCATTTCCTGAGGCCCTTTTCTGCAGTTAATATACTGTATAGAAAGGAAGAGGAGGATCTCTTTGGTTCAGAACCCCCCCCCCCCCCCAGGGCTGATGTTCTTGAGGCTATGGAGGAGAGGGAACAACTCATTTCCAAATACAAAGAGTTATGGTTTAATGAGTACCTGCTTAGCCTTAGAGAATCGGCAAAAAACTTACACAATGAGTCCTATAATAATCAGATAAAGATAGGAGATGTTGTGTTAATAAAATCCCCCATTAAAACCAGACCTTTCTGGACTTTAGGTAGGGTAATGGAACTCATTCCTGGGGATGATGGTTTTGTCCGTACTGTCGTATTGAAAAGGGGTGAGGGATCAACACAGATTCACCCCATAAAATTATTGTATCCATTGGAGTTGGCTATAACGCACAGTCATAGAGCTTATGCTCCTGATACGTCGAGAGATGAGACGGGCTCCTCTGTCCCAGTGGATTTTGTACCTGCAAATCAGGAATTGATATGCATCTGCCCTGGTTGCCAGGAACCGGAGGATCAGCGACCAATGATCTGTTGTGATCATTGTGATCAATGGTTCCATTGGCAGTATGTTGGTATAGTGGGGGAACCTCCAGAGGAGAGTCGATGGTATTGTTCGGCGTGTCAGGCGATGCTCTATCAGGAGTTAATATGGATCTGCCCTGAGTGTCAGGAACCGGAAGATTACAGACCAATGATATGTTGTGATCGTTGTGATCAATGGATCCATTGGCAATGTGCTGGCATAGATGAAGCTCCGGCAGAGGAGGAGTGGTATTTTTCTTCTTGTGCAGACCCGGGGGGGGGGGGGTGTCTGACATTTAGCTTATTACAATGGTCAGTTAAAAAAAAAAAAGAAGGGGTTTATTTTATGTATATGTATTTTTTTTTTTTTTTGAATGGGAGAGTGAAAGAATTTTCCTTACCTCAATTCTGGGGGGTGTTAGGATTATCTATTTTCTTTGTAGAAGGGGTAATTAACACATGTAAATGACAGGAGGAGTAGAGATTGTGTATATATATAGATCAGTTGGAACCGGTAGAGGGTGGAGGTCGGTAATCCTGGCTCATGGATACAATTTACGAATTATGTTACGACCCTCTAATTCCTGTTTTCCTCTGGCCAACCTAATATGTTAACATTTTCTTTTGATGTGACTAACGTCGGAATTTAATTTGGGAAGGCCAGAAGTAACAATGTGTCTCTTATTTTTTCGATTCCCTATCTATTACCTGCTACCCTTTGGCCAACCTAATATGTTAAAATTTTCTTTTGATGTGACTAACGTCGAAATTCAAATTTTGGGAAGGCCAAAGACACTATTTTTTCTCTAATTAACAAAGAGTGAATCTCGGCCGGGATTCGTTTTATTCTTTTTTTTTATTTTATTTTATTTTTTCCACCGAGAGGTTATTTCCACAAATTTATTTGTATGGGAGAACACTTTACTTGTTTCCTTGGGCCTATGAAAGGTCTCGTTTAATATTGATATAAATCTAAGGCCTTTGATAGGGTATGGCATAAAGGTTTACTTCATAAGATCTCTAGCTATGGTATTGCTGGAAATGTCTTCTCAATTATTAAATCATTTCTTTCTGATAGGTTCATAAGAGTAGTAGTTGAGGGGCAAAAATCAGAAGCTCACAGTATTAATGCCGGTGTCCCTCAGGGATCCATCCTGGGCCCAACTCTTTTCCTGATCTATATTAATGATCTTCCAAATCACATCCTTACATCATTTGTAGACATCTATGCTGACGACACTACCATTTATGGTACCACATCTAAAACAGTAAAAGACCAAGTTCTCTCCAATTCTCTCTCCTCTGATCTTGAGCACGTAGTACAATGGAGTAAGGAGTGGCTGGTTACTTTTAATGCATCTAAAACCAAGCTTCTCTCTTTACATCATCAACATTCTGATCCACATCTGGCATCAATTGAAATGAATGGCTCTCGTCTTCAGGAGGCCTCAAGTTTTGACAAGCTTCTTGGCTTGACCATTACTCCTGATCTTAAATGGAACATGTACATCAAATCTGTTGCCAAGGCCGCTGGAAAAATGGTGGGATCTTTCTATCGATCCGGTAGATATCTCACTGCTGATGCTATTCTCTATCTATATAAGAGCCAGGTACGTCCAAGGATGGAATACTGTTGCCACATCTGGGCAGGAGCTGCTAGAAAGGACTTGGCCTGCCTTGATAGAGTTCAAAATAGACTTCGTAGCCTCGTAGGAGATGTCCTTTTCTCTTCCTTGCAACCTCTATCTCACAGAAGAGATGTTGCGAGTTTGTCTCTGATGTATCGTTATTTTCATGGAAAGTGTTCGACTGAGCTTCAATCTATGGTCCCCCATCGCCAAACTTTCACAAGAAACACTCGTCTAGCTGTAAACACTATCAATAATTCCCCCCACTCTTTATCTGTGCCTAAACCTAAACGTAGATTCCATGAACAAAGCTTCTTTCTTAGAACTGCACGCCTGTGGAATTGTCTTCCGTTTTCCTGCTTTCCGGCTGACTACAATATGGTTGTCTTCAAGTCTAACGTAAATAAGTTCTTGATGAGCCGTTCCATATAAGTTATAAAATGTACCAAATTTTCATTACTAATGATTACTATATTGTCCAATTTCTACTGTACACTCTAACCCTTATCCTTGAGTGGCCTCTTGGCCTTGATAATGTGGTGATGCCTATGTAAAAAAAAAAAAAAAAAAAAAAAAAAAAATGTTACCAGGCACAACGAGCCGCGACGCTAAAACAGCAACGTCGCAACTTTGAAGAGCAGGTAAGAGAACTAACGTTATTTATTATTTTTTCTTCCTGTTTGTTGCTTTGTTGACTGGCGTTTGCAACGGTTCAGTTTTTTTTTTTTGTCTGTAGTGATAATTCGAGCCCTAGCCGCTTTTAAGTTCCCATCATTTAGCCACATGTTTTCTAACAAATATATGCGAATTTCATTCCAAATTCTACATTTAAAAACGACGACTTTAATACAAGCAAGTTGACCGAACTAACTGCGTTCCAACACGTTCATTTGACGACGATAGTTAAAGAAATACAACGAATCCCACTGGGATTAACAAACAAAAAGAGAAAAAAGTCCGACTCACTTCATATCTTCAACCTTCGCAGTTTGACACGCCTTATTCAATTCTCTCTTTGACAACGCTTTTCAATTTTCAACGCGACTTTTAATTTTTCAGGTTCGACGCGAATCATTTAAAATTTCCCATTTCATCCCGGCCGCATTGGCTCCATATTTAACGCCGAAATAGCTTCTAATCGAAAAAAAAACAAACAAAAAAAACATGGACTCGATTCTCAGCGACACTCTCCGCTCTAACCAGGTTCCATCTGGTTCTCGACGACTCAACGGCTCGACTCTTTCAAACATCTTAACTCTCGGCCTTATATTATCTCAAATTAATGCGCAATCGAACCTGTTGATTCGTCGCCTTCTCGTGTCCAATCGCTCGGATTTCGAGTTCGCACATGCAGCCCACCTCCGTGACTGCAGTCACACTCAATTTTCACTACAGCAACAATATCTGGTTCTCTGAAACGTAATCCATTTCGCGTCGAAAAGTACCTGGATTTGTACGAACCATGACTTTATATTAGTGAGATTAAAGACTGGTATATTCAGTGATAACGTGGGTAGAGGCGTCTCAGCCGGTGGTGATTCCATTTCTTTCTTTTCCTTTAGTGGTGTGTGAAAGTGATTTTGAAGCCTTTAAACTGTCGGTTGTTCCGTTCCGAGTTCGGGACGCTGTTGTTGAGGTCGAAAACTTGGTATTATTTTACTTTAAGGCCCGTCTCACGTTCGTATAGAAGAAAATGTATTTTTTGTAGATTCCAGTGTGCTGAAAAAGAATATGAAAACCGTTTCCGTCGGAAATTTACCGTTTGCATGGTATGAACCCCGGAATGTTGGAAGTACGTACGAGCGCGCGGAAACATAAACGAGCTTTTTCAATGGCGGAATCGCGCGCGCACTCGCGTACCTGACGGCCTTTTCACAAAACAAGAAAAATAAAACAACTTTGGGGGGGGGGATGTCGGAAAGACCCTTTTTTGTGGCGGACAAATCATTTTTTTTTTTTTTTGGAGGGGGGGGGGTGAAGTTGGAATAGCATTAATAATCTCGGAAAGACATATTTTTTTTTTTTTTTTTTCAAAACAATTCTTGGTAAATATCCAGACGCTACTACAGAACACCGACCACTCTAATTTGTTTTTTTATAGGTAATTGAGGTCGCTGACAACGAATCTGATAGTCAAACTTGGGGCAAATTTACCGTTTGCATGGTATTTACCCCTGAAACCACGAACTACGCGCCCCAACATCACATCCGCCCCCCTCCTCGCTCGCGCCCCCAATGTACACAGTAAAATCTTCGGAAAATGTTAAATGGTGTTCTAATTGGTAAATGTCGGTGCGTTACTTTTTGAAAATTTGAAAATTCTATGTTCCAGGTAAAAAAAAAAAACAAACAAAAAAAAAAGATAAATTACCCCCCCCCCACTCCAACTTGGAGTGCTTTCCTTTTCTTGCTTTATTTCTTTTTCAGCTAATTTTAAATTTTCCACCCAAAAAGTGCTATAATATATTTTAGAAAGAATCAATAATTTCGAAAAATTCGAAAATTCTTTAATTGATATTCTTCCGCGTATATATTGGGGTGGGTGGGGGTGTGGGGTTTAATTTACGCCGGAAGTTATATTTGTTTATAGCACCCACCCAGCCACCGGTTACACGCGCCAAGGAACATTTGCCAACAACGGAGATAATGTAAGTGTATCATTTTGACATTTTTTATCATTCTGATTCCGACTTATCCCCCCCCCCAAAAGGTAATTTGTCCGCCACTCCGCCACTGAAGAAAAAGAATTGTTTTGAAAAAAAAAAAAAAAATGTCTTTCCGAGATTATTAATGCTATTCCAACTTAACCCCCCCCTCCCCCCCAAAAAAACTGATTTGTCCGCCACAAAAAAAGGGTCTTTCCGACATCCCCCTCCCCCGCAAAGTTGTTTTATTTTTCTTGTTTTTCATCTACTTTGAAATTTTCCGCCAAACATTACTGTTACTCTGTGAAAAGGCCGTCAGGTACGCGAGTGCGCGCGCGATTCCGCCATTGAAAAAGCTCGCATATGTTTCCGCGCGCTCGCGCGTACTTCCAATATTCCGAGGTTCATACCATGCAAACGGTAAATTTCCGACGGAAACGGTTTTCATATTCTTTTTCAGGACACTGAAATCTACAAAAAAAAATATGTTTTTCTTTAACAACGTGAGAGTTAAAGTAAAATTTTACCGAAAACTTTTGGTCTTGGTTTGGTTGCAAACTTTTGTAGTTTTGAGGTCTTTAAACTGCCAAGTAATGTCAGAAATTATAGTAAGTCATGGTACGAGGGGGATTGCACGCTCGAATTTCGTTCAGATTCGTTGACAGGCTTAATTTTTGTGTGTGCTAGGAAAAATAAAGAAGGTAAATGTCCTTGCATGCGGCTGAATATTTGCATTATTCGCTGTGTGTTTGCGTGCGTGTGGATACCCGCTTCTGTGTATTTTCCCGTCAGCATGTCAAAACACGATTATCCACATTGATATATCCTGCGGTGGGTGGCCGTAATAAAAGGATATTCAAGAAAGGTATTCCACAAGGGAAATAAATGGATAAAGAGGTTCTGAAGTAATAAAGAAATAGAGAAGTTTATTGAGAATATTTACAGAGACAGCATGTTACGTTCTTAAATGTTCCCGCCCAGGGAAAGCTCTGACAACCGATGACCGGTGATAATCGTTCTTTCGATAAAAAGTTCCGGCGGTGAATTGCTCATCTCGCCATAACACCTCCCCCTATGACAATTTCTCCCACGAGAATTTGGCTTAATATCGTTTGTTTTTTGGCTTGGGGCTCAGCCGGTTAACTTTTCTTTTCACCCTTGTACTTTTTCTCCTCAATATCGTTTGAGTGGGTGGAGTTGGTGGAGAACCTGGAACTCTCAAATCTGAAGTAAGTTCTGTTAAGGGTTGGGGAATATTAAAAGAATCATACAAAACCTCTAGGGGAAGGTCATTTTCTTCTGCCTGTTTGTAGTCATCAGTGTGTCGAGGTTTTAGCTGATTTATATGCCTGCGACAGTCGAATTTATTACTTCTTACAGAATATAGCATGTGTCCGATTCTTTTCATGATAATCCCCTCCTCCCAAAAATTTTTTCCACTCCTGTAATTCAGGAAGAATATTCTGTCACCAGGTTTGTAAAACCTTGTTGGAAAATTTTCTTTTGTTGTTGTTACTCTGGTTGCACTTGGTAAAATTCTGTCAAATACAGATCTGATTTTCCGTGCAAACATCAGTTCGGCTGGTGACAAACCGGTATCAGTGTTTGGGTTCAGAGTTATCCTGCACACCGATAAAAATTGTTCAAGACTCTTCTCGTCAGTGTCCATGCCTTGGTTTTTCTTCAAGGCTCTTTTGAATGTATCGACGAACCTCTCTGTTAGGCCATTTGACCTTCAGTGGTAGATTGCCGTTGTTAAATGTTCAATGGCTAGAGCCTTGCAGAATTCTTCAAATTCTTTGCTGGTAAATTGGGTGCCGGTGTCGCTGACAATAGTTTTAGGCACTCCAAAACGACTGAACAGAACTCTTAGTGCATCCATTGTACTCATCGAAGTCGGGTGTTTGTATTTAAACACTTCTGGCCATTTTGTAAAACTGTCGACGACCACTAAGAAATAATGTCCATTTAAAGGACCTGCATAATCGATATGTAACCGAGTCCACGGTGTATCAGTCTTGGGCCACGGTTGTATCTGCACAGGTGGTGCCTTTGCTGCTAGCTGACACCCTTGACACTCTCTTACGAGTTTTTCAATGTCCTGGTCCATCCTAGGCCAATACGTATATCCACGCATTAACGCTTTCATTCTCGACATGCCTGGATGACCACTATGAAATTCTTTTAAAATTCTTCTCTGAAGCGTAGTCGGTATGACGACTCTGTCTGCGTACATCAAGGTTTGAGCACAAATGGAAAATGGTAAAATTTTAGGGTCTTTCTTTGATTTTCAATTTAGTTGCACCAACTTTTTCATTTTCACAATATAATCATCCTTTTCTGCTGCCTTATTTATTTCGTATAGAGTCACTGGTAACTCTCTAATTGTGTTGCACAGTAATCCGGAGAGTTCTTTTTCCTCTGTCAATGCAGCTATTACTGTGTCTTCCAAATGTTCAGCACACTTTTGGATGAGCCTGGACAGTCCATCTGCATGTCCGATATTTTTGGATGAAATGTACTCCATTTTAAAGTTATAATTTAGTAGAATTATGCTCCATCGTTGGAGTCTGTTCGCAGTGTGCGTAGGTATGCCCTTTTTAGAGCCAAAAATAGTCAATAAGGGTTTGTGGTCGGTTTGCAAAGTAAACATCCTTTCATGAATAAATCTATGGAATTTTTTAATGGCATAAATAATCGCCAAGCTTTCTTTTTCAATTTGAGAATAGTTTTTTTCAGCCGGCAAAAGTGATCTGGATGCCTGGGCTATTGGCTTTGTTGATCCATCTTTAAGTTTATGGAGAAGAACTGTTCCTACTCCGTAGTCACTTGCATCTGATGCAACAATCAATTCTTTCTGTGGATCAAAATGTGCTAGAGCTAAATCTGATAGCAGGCATTTCTTAATAACTTCAAACACATTTTGGCATTCTTTTGACCAAATCCACTTTTGTCCTTTTTTTAACAAATCATTCAATGGTGCTCTCAACTTATGCATGTTTGGAATATAAATAGCATAATACTGAGCCAAACCCCAAAAAGATTGTAACTGGGCAACATTATTGGGTACTGGCATCCTCTCGATTGCTTCTGTTCTCTGAGGATCTGGTCTTCTGCCTTGGCTGTCGATAATTTGACCAAGATATTTTATCTGTTTTAAAAAGAATTCACATTTTTCGGCACTTACCTTGAAACCAAATTCCTCAATTCTTTGGAAAACTGCTCTGATGTGTTCCTTATGTTCCTGTACATTTTTACTTTTGACAAAGATGTCATCCAAATATGCGATTGCAACATCTAAATCAGCAAGTATCGTATCCATTATTTGCTGAAATAGTGCTGGGGCCACTTTTAATCCAAAAGGAAGTCTTTTTAGTTGGAAAAGTCCTAGATGGGTATTGATACACAAATACTTAGAACATTCTTCACTGACTTTTACCTGAAGGTAAGCTTCCGATAAGTCAATTTTGGAGAAAATTCTACCTCCATTCAGCTTTGTAAAAATGTCTTCAGGAGATGGAAGTGGATAACTATGATCCATCAGACAGTCATTAAGGCCTGTAGAAAAATCGGCACATACCCGAATCTTCTTATTTTTCTTTTTAACATACACAGTGGGGTTCGCCCACTCAGAATAGTCAACTTTTTCGACTACACCATTCTTCTGTAGTCTTTTTAGTTCAATTTCAATATCTTCTTTTGAAGAAAAAGGCACATTTCCTTTTGGTCTAAAAACAGGTTTCACATTCTGTTTTAATTCAAAATTTACTTCAGTTTTGGTGCACACTCCTAATCCCTCTGAAAAAACTTTGCGGAATTCACTTTTTAACACTGCCAGAAAATGGTCATTTTGTTTGAAATTTTTCTTTTCAACGCTCTTACATTATTGCAAAATGAATTTATGGGTAGCTCCCATAAATCAAATAAAACAATCCAATCAATTCCAAAAAGGCAAGAATTTATTCCTGGAACAACTGAAAGGTTTGAGGAAAAAGTTTTCGATCCAAGAGAAACACTGCAATTAAATTCTCCCATGAATTTTAATTGCTCTCCGGAAACACCTTTTGCAATTTTTTTGTGTTTTTCTCAGTTTTGGACCACCAATTCTCTTCCAGGTCTCTTCGTCGATAATTGATATATCGTTACCTGTGTCTAAAAGTAGCTTCACTGAGTGACCATTTATTTGTGTGTGAACGAATTTCCGTTTCCCTCCTTGTTTTATTTCTTCTTTGGACAATACCACATTTATTTTTGCTTCCATTTCCGTCTTTTGTCTTGCTTAGTTCAGCAGTGGGATGCCCGGTGTCCCACTAGGCCACATTTAGTACAACGTTGGTCTTTATAAGGGCAGTTTTTTCTTAAGTGCGGACCCGCACAACTCCAACATTCAAAACTTTTCCCTTTGTCTTTTGGAAATGTCTTCTGTTTTACTACCTGGACTTGGGATGTGACTTTTCTCGTAGTGTCCCTTTTTACATTTATCAATTTTTGACATTCTTCTGTCACTTTTTGCAAGTTCATTTCCGGGTCTTATTCCATGATTGATAATATCCTTGACCTTAAATCCTTGTCCTTCGGTGCTGTCAGTCCCTGGACAAATATGTAGCACTTAAACATGTCCACTGATAAATCCTTTAATTTAAACAGTTCACACTGGGCGTTGACTTTGCCCGCATATGTGACAATGTCATCAGTTTCGTCTTTTGACATATTTAAACACCTATACCGTGTATGAAAAAGACTATCTCTTTCACCGAATATAACACACAAAATTTTCACCGTTTCAGAAAAAGAGATCTCTTCCGGTTTTTTAGGCAATATCAAATTCGTGAATTTAGTATTTTCTTCTGTGCCCATTTTTTATAGTAATAGTGTTATTTTTTCCTCATCCGACCACTTCTCGCATCGTTTTGTAAATATCGTTTCAAACCTACGATAATAGGCTGGAAAAGTGTCACCTTTTTCTGGGTCATATTTAAACTCTGAAAGCGAGTTCGCCGAAAAAAATCTGGATGCACCCTCCTTAGATTTTTCTGACAAAATCGTTTCACAAAATAAGCGATTATCCGTCGTTTGTTGTATTACAAGAGTTTCGAAACGTTCTTGTTGAATTAGCATTTGTTTTTGAAAATCCATTTGGGCTTTTTGTTGAGCGATTAAACTCTCAGTTAACGTTTTCGTCAACGTTGCTATTTGTTCTGATGTCATTTTCTATTTAAATGTATCAATAGCAAGTTAACGTATACCACAGAGAAGAAAAAAAAATATTGTTCAAAAACAAGATGCTTATTTTCACAGAAAATTGTCAACACATAGGAAAGTTAAAAAAAAAAAATCACCGTTAAAATAACACTTGACAAAATTTCAAGAGACTCTTTTATCGTCTACTTCAGCAGACACACGTAAACTTCTTTTAAAATTTTTCTTTATTAAATAAACACAGATTCCTCAGTATTGTTCATTTGTTGGTTTTTTATCGTATTAACCAAATACAAAAAACATGTAAAAATATCTCTCATGAAGAAAGTCACAATTTACACACACACACACACACATACACACACACACACGTTATATAGCGTCAACTCTTTGGAAGTTTAAAAAGAGAAAAATGGAGTTTAACTCGTCAATAATATAAAAATTATTTTTTACTTGCGTAAATTTGTGGCAGACACCAGTCGTTCGCTTTCTAAGAAGATTTTCTTCAATTAAAAGTGAACTTTGTGAAAAACAATTTTCAGAATGTTCTCGGTTACCACGTGTTTTTTTGTGTTTTTTAGATGAATTTACAGTTCGTATCTCATCTTCATCGCCAGTTGATATATCCTGCGGTGGGTGGCCGTAATAAAAGGATATTCAAGAAAGGTATTCCACAAGGAAAATAAATGGATAAAGAGGTTCTGAAGTAATAAAGTAATAGAGAAGTTTATTGAGAATATTTACAGAGACAGCATGTTACGTTCTTAAGTGTTCCCACCCAGGGAAAGCTCTGACAACCAGTGACCGGTGATAATCGTTCTTTCGATAAAAAGTTCCGGCGGTGAATTGCTCATCTCGCCATAACACACATGTACGCACGTACATGTGGATAATCGTGTTTTGACATGTTGACAGAAAAATATGGAGCAACGGAGTAGTTGACGTGAATAGAGAAGTGAGCGAAGAGCGGGGGGCGAAGAGTGAGTAACGGTAAGTGCGGAACGCTGACTGAGAATGAGTAAGTGAATGAATTTGTTGAAATATTTGTCGATCGGCTCCCAGGTGATGTGAGAAATAAGGTTTTGGAAATTAAATCTTTCTCTGAGCGTTGATTGGCCGAGAAGTGCACTCTTTTGTCACGCGGTATGCTTTTAACTACGACGCCGAGTAAAACACATCTTACGTTTTGTTCCCCGCAGAATTTGCATGGGCATATTTTTAAAAATCTTTGCACCTCTGAAATTTATCTTTTTTTGTTTGTGTGCGTAATTGTGTTTTTATTTATTTTTTATTTTTAGAACATGAAGTGAATGCATTTTTTAGGTGTGTTTAAAAAACAATTTGTGTCAACTGATCGTTTAACAAAGTGTTAACTATTATTCACCTTAAAGCACAATTCATTTCAGCCGATTGTTTCACTTTTGAATCAATTTTTCACTAGTTGGACCTGTGGAAAGTCCACACAAGACTCATTCATATGTAATATATTGATGTTGGCATTCTGTAGATGTTCAGTGTAAATGGAGACGCTCTTATATTATAAGCCCGGTTGTAAAGTACGCTTAAATATGATATTTTAATTCTTGCAGATTTCTTATATATTATTATAGAGTTAATGTTCTATCGATTTTTATATGTTATAAAGCTGTGATTTCAAAAATAAAAAAAATATATCCATATGACCTGGGTGCATTAGCTTGAATCGAAACCGAAGTAAAAACTTATGAAAAAAAACTTGAGTTCCTTCAGTCATAATTGAAACCGAAACCAAAACTTATGAAGAATTCTTGATAAAATTATTTATAAAAAAATAGATGACTTAAGTGCCATCAGCTATAATCAAAACCAAAACTTATGAAGAATTCTTGATAAAATTATTTATTAAAAGAAATGGAAGTACATAATAATTAAACAACCCGGATGTAAGCGTGACACAGAAAATAACACACATGCTATTGTATTAATATTTGGATTCTTTCTCTTAATTCCTTCTTATTCATCTTCAAGGCTCCTCACTGATGACATGGAAAACAAATAGCTCAAGTCAAAGAGAAAATTTACTGACCTGACTGTGTAGATTGACACAATCTCCAGAGGCAAATTTTGCGTTACTGATGCCAACTATAACAGGTTAAAACTGGTGTTCTTCAGAGATGCAATCGAATCTAAATTCTATATGATGGTCACCAAGTGGAACCAAAAGTTTGTGATCGTCTGAAGGACCGAAATCCTGCAGGATGTGACCAAAGTTCATGACGTTCTCAATGCAGGGCCAATCCTTGTCACGGCACCAATATAACACTTTATATTGCTAGTACAAGGTGTTGATTTCTTGGGTTGTTGTGTCTGTGGATTTTTTTCTCAGGATGCTTCCTGGTCTTCAGTTACCATTGTAACAAAAATAGCATTGCAGGCTCAAGCTTATTCTTATGCGAGGAATAATCCTGGTTCTATGGCAACAAATATAAAACACGATGAAGACCAAAGTGTTCAATGGTATATAAGTATAGTTTGAAGTGCTTCCATCTCAGCAATGACGTGATATTAGTCGGTTTCATGATAATAGGGTTGATGTGGGACTCCTATATTTCCTGTCTTTACAGTGGCTCGTGAGTAAAAAGCAAAAATAGAAAAAAAAATTTTAAATTAAAAAAAACAAAGTGCACAACTTCAAGTTTCCAGGGAATACAAGCATCATGGGCCGCAATTCACGGTTGTTAGTCATCCCTTTCCCCTGCTTGCTTTCTCCTGAAAGAAATTACTTCAATTTGGTATTATTCATTTGCAAGTTAGTCAGAAATTCTGTACGTGACAAATAATTGACTCCAGGCGTAATCTTGGGTTTTTGTTTATAAAGGTTATTTATCAAATATTAAACTCGACTGACTAAAACACCGTTCTGCATATCCTTTTATTGGAAGGTAATGGTGTGGGGTTTGAGGAGTCTGAGTTTCTCATCCAGCCAATCCATCTTTTTACATCAAACTCTGAGACACCCTGATTGGCTAATTGGCCAAATCACTTGTGCATATTAATTATGTCATTTTCTACACATAAATTTACTTTTCCACACAAGTTTTTCACATGACGAAATCCTAAAAGCCTTGACCTCACGGTCATATACAAGACAAAACTTTGCTATTTGCCACCATGTAACAATTTCCATCACAAAGCAATATTATTATTTATGTTACCCAAATTATATTTTTTCTTCTTGCTTTTTGTGTCACCAATCAAAAAGCAAGATCATCTGGTTATTGCCCGGGATTACTCACATAATTAAAAGCTCTAATTCACCCATACCTGAGGCAGTTTTCGACCATCACAGGTGGTTGGATCACACTACCAGGGTTGCAGAGTCGGATGGTGAAAGTCCGACTCCGACTCCTTGAATTCCTAAAATGCCGACTCCGACTCTGACTCTGACTCCTTTTATATCTCCAGAATCCAACTCCGACTCCGACTCCTTGACCACTATGTGGGAATCTATTCTGCAGATCCATATACCAACCTCCCACACCTATTCAGCATTTTATAATTACTTTTCATGTATATCATTTTTTATGTCTAACATTCACTTGTATGATAAATATACTCATATATGCACTACACCAGCTTTATTTATTTAATGTTAACTCATAATAAGGCATATCACCACTTGGACGAAAAAGGCTACTTTTTGAGACCATGTCTAGGAAAGATTAGCAAGATGTTGGTTTATGTTACATTTAAACTTCTGCATATCAGTACGACCAGGAAAGCAGGTAGCAGGAGGGGAATTCCAAAGTCCAGCTGTTCAAGGGAAGAAACTATTAGAATAGAAAGCTTTTTAGCATCTAGGGACCTCAGCAGTGAAAGGGTGAGATCTTATTGCTGAGCGGTTTTGTCGGAGATATGTACGGGGTACAAGTGCAATGAGTTCATCAGAACACATTCCATTAAAACATGCACAGAGATGCAACATTGTGACGATGGGACAAAAGCTGGAGCTTAGTTGATAAAGTGGGATTATATTGACACGTCTCTTTTGGAACGTATCCAAGATTGAGAGACTAGTGGTAGATGCAGCAACCCAGATGTGGCAATAACACTCCATGCATGAGCAAATGGTGGCCTTGTAGAGGTACGGGATAACCTCAGGGGTGAGTAGTCTTTTAGCTCGCTAGCGGGAACCCACCATCTTTGCAGCAGTCTTTGCAATGTCCTCTATGTATTTGTTCCAGTTTATACTGCCCACAAAGTAAAATATGGTAAAATAGTCCCAAAAAAGGAGTTTAAAGGTAGAATTCTCAGGTAGGGTGTTTTTTTCATCGATATAAGCGGTTTGAGAGGTGTCTTGTAATTGTTAAAGGAGAGCAGCTTAGTTTTCCTAGCATTAAATATTACCATCCATTTGTGTCCCCATTCAACTATGGTCTGGAGGTCATTTTCTAATGATTTTTCCATTGTCTTAGATTTATTTACATCTTTTCTTCCCTAATGCATGTTATAGAGCATTGTATCATCATTAAATATACCCATCTCGGACACAATATTATCAGGGAGGTCGTTTTTGAATATCAGGAATAATAATGGTCCAAGGATCGACTCCTGAGACACTCCCGCATTAATGTTATGCTGCTTGGATGTATCTCTATCAATGAAAACATGTGTGCTTTTATTGTCTAAGATGGATCTAATTATATTTAGTATACGTCCAGTTATAATGTACGATTTAATTTTCATTAGCAGCCCTTTGTGCCAGACTTTGTCAAAGGACTTGGATGTATCAAGTATCGCAGACATGAGAAGGGGTGATTTTTACATCATTTAATGTGGCTTTAGTCCTGATAGGGAAATTTGGGAGGGAGTTGTTTGTTGGCTCTAAGGTGGAGTTAGAGGCAATCGCCAGAACAGCAGTTCTGCCTTCTCTGTTACCGTGCATGCAACCTTTTGGTTGTTGCTCAGTGGAGGAATTACTGATTGTCCTTTATTCACTACACTAGTATAGATTTTTCCGAAATAACGAGTTCCTATCTTTGGCAATTCTATGCGTTCCCTGATTATTTCAGCATGCTTTCTTTTGACTGTTATTATTTCTCTCTTACAATGATTTCTAACATTTATGAATTTTGCCTGTTTGTATTTCACTTATGACGTACAAACTGGCTGAATGCATGCCATCTTTGTGCCATAGCAGCTGCACAATCTGTAGTGAACCATGGGGGTGAGTGGGGCTTGCTATAATACTTCTGTGTGGGAACATGTGCTTCAATTCCTGCTTTGCACCATTCAGTTGTCTCATTGGCATTCTGTTCAGCAGGAAGGGAGAAGATATCGGTCCATGGGGCATCTCAAATTTGTTCTCTAATGGTTTCTCAGTAAGCTCTGTTGCAGTACCTTTTGGTTTTGAGCAATGGTTCCTCACCTTAAGGTTGGGATTTAAATGTGATGTCAACTGATACCACGAGGTGGTCTGCGTTTCCAAGTCGACTGTGGGCATTAGTCACACAATCCTCAGGTACTGTGGTGAGGAATAGGTCTAGAAGTGAAACCTGCTGAGGTTCACGATCTGGTAGGCCAATTGGAAACATTACTGTCTATATGAGGGAATGGGCTATAGAAAAGCTATTAGTGGAGCGTCCAGCTGCATCTGTGTAACCTGAGAAACCAAGCCAATTTTTACAGTGGACATAAGGTCACCAAACGCATGTATTTGGGCGTTACTATCCAAGGAGAGTGCTGCATCTATACTATCAAAGACATGATCGATTAGGGTACAATCCTGACTTGAGGAAAAAGCAACAGAGAAAATATAAGAAACTAACGCAGTGATGAAATGTTAGTCGAAAGCACATAAAAGACCGGTCATCTGATTCAAGATTTTTCTCTCTAGTTTAAGGGAGTGTGCTACGAATATAGACTCTAAGTGCGTGTATACATCTATCTGAGTCCTTACAGTAAAGAGGGAGGTATCCTGTAATGTTAAAGTAGTTGGAGGGGATTGAAGAGTGTAAGTTTATTTCACTTAATGCTAAGATATCCGGGGAGTTTACTAAAAGGTAGTCTACATCATCTATATTACCTCTAAGCCCACGGATATTTGTTATTTGTGAAAGCGAACCTCAAGAGCGGAGTCTAATTGTTTTTCTTTTTTTTTTTTTTTTACATGGTGGTTACCACTTATCAAGGCCCGGAAACTACTCGGGGATAAGGGTTATTGCATGTACAATAATCAATGGGATAATATCGTAGTAATAGTATTTGAGATTTAATAAGGTGTCTTACTTAAGGGGGTGGTTCATCAGAAATTTGTTTATGTTGGACTTGAACTCATCCAAATTGTAGTCAGGTGGGAAACAGGCAAACGGAAGAAAGTTCCACAGGCTTGCACTTCTAAGAAAGAAGCTTTGTTCATGGAATCTATGTTTTGATTTAGGCACAGATAAAGAGTGGGGAAAATTATTGAAAGTGATTTCAGCTAGATGGGTGTTTATCGTGAACGATTGGCGAGGGGGAGACCAGAGAATGGAGCTCAGACGAGCACTTGCCATGCAAGTAACGATAAAACAAAGACTGGCTCACAACGTCTCTTCTGTGGGAGAGACGTTGGAGGGAAGAGAAAAGGGCATCCCCCACTAAGCCACGAAGTCTATTTTGTACTCTGTCAAGGCAGGATAGGCTGTTTTTAGCAGCTCCTGCTCAGATGTAGCAGTAGTACTCAATCCTTGGACGTAGTTGGCTTTTATATAGATAGAGAATTGCATCAGCAGTAAGATATCTTCTGGAGTGGTGGAAGGATCCCACCATCTTTCCAGCAACTTTGGCAACAGACTTGATGTACGTGTTCCATTTCAGATCAGGAGTAAAGGTCAAATCCAGAAGCTTATCAAAACATGGAGATTCCCCAAGATGAGAGCCGTCCATTTCAATTGATGCCAGATGGGGATCAGAGTGTTGATGATGTAAAGATAAGAGCTTGTTTTAGATGCATTAAAAGTAACCAGTCACCTCTTCCTCCTACTGTACCATGCGCTCAAGATCAGAGGAGAGAGAATCAGAGAGAACTTTGTCATTTACGGCCTTTGATGTATGGCCATAGATGGCCGTGTCATCAGCATAGATGTCAACAAATGATTAAGTATGTGTTTTGGGAGATCATTGATGTAGATCAGGAAGAGAGTTGGGCCCAGAATGGACCCCTGAGGGACTCCAGCATTAATACTATGGGCCTCTGATTTCTGCCCATTAACCACTACTCATGAGATTATCAGGGAGAAATGATTTAATAATTGAGAAAACGTTTCCAGTTATACCGTAGCTGGAAATCTTATGAAGTAAGGCTTTATGCCATACTTTATCGAAGACCTTTAATATGTCAAGAGCAATTGCCCTAGAAAAGAAGCCTTTGTCAAGAAATTCATTAATCCTATGAGATATAACCGTTAACACATCTGCTCTAGATCTAGCAGAACGGAAACCATATTGCATGTCACTAAGAAGGTTATTTTTGCTGAAGTGGTTGACTACTTTTCTATTTCATATGGATTTCAGAAGCTTGCTCATGACACACAGGAGACTTATTGGTCCGTACTGAGAGGACGATGACTTATTACCTGAATTCTTAAATACAGGACATACTGATGAGGTTTTCCAGGGTGTTGGGAAGCACTTTTCCTTAAGGTAACGCTTAAAAAGTTTTGTAAGTATGGGGGCAATTCTGGTTAAAGCTTTTTCAACACTATAATTGGAATGCCATCAGGGCCAGTTGCTTTACTGGAATCAAGGTCTTGATTAGCTTGGCGACATCATGCACAGATATAGGAGGAAAAACAGGGAGTTGATGACCTTCGTCGCATAGGGTAGAATTAATGGCAAAGTTCTTGGCAAATGTTTTGGCCTTGTCTGATGCTGACGAGATTATCTCAGGTCCATTGATGATAGTTGGGATAGAACGCATGCTTCTGTTCAGAATCCTGTTTGCTATTTTCCAAAACTGGTGGGGACCAAGCCGCTGCTCAGCTACTTTGGATTAAACGAACTGAGCATATAGCTCTTTTAGAGTGGTTGCTGCCAGTCCTGAAAACTGTTTTAGTCTCATTACATCTATTATGTTGGTAGCTATGGAAAAAATGATTTCTGTGCACAATGACAGCAGCACATTCTGGGGAGAACCATGGCTGGCTGTTAGGTTTTTCTTGGAATTTTTTGGATGGTATGAATCGGTCTATACCTACAATTAACCATTCGGTCAGGTCTGTTACTATAGAGGACACATCTTTTTAAACATGGAATGCAGAGGTAGATCAGATATAAATGTATGGAAGCTATCCCAGTCAGCCATAGAGTATCGATATACAGTACGGTAGAGAGGTACGTCTGAAGACTTATTACATTTCATTTTTATCCTAACTGATACAACTGAGTGGTCGGAGGATCCCAGAGGAGATAGAATTGAACATGAACATTGCTCAAGGGAAGTTGTGAGAAAAAGGTCTGGAAGGCTAGCATACTGACCGATAGTATCGGACACACAGATGGGTTCGTGAACAATCTGAGTGAGGTCATAGGCAATGGCAAAATCATAACAGAACCTCCCCTCATTATATGTCTTGTTCGAGTGGGTCAGCCATTCCACATTGTGAACATTGAAGTCATCACAAATGTGGATGTTAGCTGAATGATGAGCAGACAGGATGTGGTCAATTTTCTCAGACATACTCTTAAAGATAGTAACTCCGCTGTTGTGGGGGCGATAGAGGGCAAATATAAATGCGGTGGTGTAAGCAAGTGCAACCCAGAAGCACATATGAGGTAAATAAGGGTCTTCTCTGGAGATATCCCTACCACAACGCTCTGATCTCCTATCTGGCATCAATTGAAATAAATGGCTGTCGTCTTGGGGAGGCTCCGTTTTGACAAGCTTCTGGGCTGGATAAATGGTGGGATCCTTCTAGCGCTCTAGTAGATATCTCACTGCTGATGCAATTCTCTACCTGAGTAAGAGTTAGGTACATCCAGAGATGGAGTACTTTTGTCACATCTGGGCAAAAACTACTGGAAAGCTTTTATCATACTTCAACAAAGTTCAAAATAGACTTCGTAACCTGGTGGGGGTGCCCTTTTCTCTTCTCTGCAACCTCTTGCCACAGAAGAGACATTACAAGCCTGTCTTTACTCTATCACTATTTTCATGGCAGGTGCCTCTCTGAGCTCCAATCTATGCCCCCCCCCCCTCGCTAAACTTTTATGAAAAACACTCGTCTAGCTCAAACCACTATCAATAATTTCCCCTACTCTTTTTCTGTGCCTAGTCCTAAACATAGATTCCATGAACAAAGCTGATTTCTTAGAACTGCATGCCTGTGGAACTCTCTTTCGTTTCCCTTTCCAGCTGACTACAATTTGATCATATTCAAGTCCAACATAAACAAATTCTGATGAGCCACCCCCTTAAGTAATCCAATTTAACAAATTTCCACTACTAACGATTACTAGGATATTGTGTCATTGACTTGTGTACACTCATTAACCATTATCCTCGAGTGACCTTTGGGCCTTGATAAGTTGTGACTCCTTTGTAAACAACAAAAGGAAGAAGCTATAAAGGGCTATAGTACCATGTGTTGCTTCTTATTGATTTATGCCCGTTATTTTTTAGGGTGGGGGAGATAATTCTGGATTGATCCCGAACTAATCCAATTGCCAAATGGAATTTGGCAATTCCACTGGATAACTTTCAGATTACAATCCGATTGTTATCCAATGTAATCTACAGTGATCCCACTCAAAGACAGAACTTTCATTGATCTTGTGTGACATCACAACCAAAACAAAAACAGCTGTCTAGACAGGATTTGCAGTTATCTGACAGACTGAAATATCTTAATGAAGTAGAAGCATTACATTACAGTACAAAATACGAGATATCTACAAAAATAAAAGCAAAACCATACAAAAACTACTAAATTGTGCAAACCACTGCTTATGAAGCAATTAAGTTATTGCTTATTCACCAAACCTGTTTTCCTGCTCTTATTTACTTATACTGCTTCCCTATTTTTGGAAATCATAATTTATCATTCTATGACTAAGTGTAATGTTTAAATATAAGGCCTTTTAAAAATCAGTAAATACTAAACATCTATAGATTTCTATTGCTAAGGGATGCATTAGCTTAACCTATATTTATACTCTAAAGAATATCTATAAAATAGATAACTAATAACCACAGTTTGTGCCCAGATTATAAGTGATCTGTATTAACTAGCAACTATATATTTCTTTCATTAGATGGGATAAAGTACTGGTTATTATCTTTATTTGAAAACTAACACCTAAAGCACATTTCTAAACGCACTCTAACCCTTATACTATAATTTTCCAATTAGTCACTAATCCACAAACCACATTTGATCTTTTCTTAACCCTAGTAGATATTCACCTTTAATCTACACCCCACACTCATACATACTTCCTTTAAAAACGTAACCAATCTTAATCTGAGGAGTATAACTTCAAAGCAGATACTAATTATTTGATACTAACTCTATCAATCCTCACTATCCATGCAACTAGGTGCAGGAAAAACCCTTTCAGTGCTGATGGACTAGTAGATCTGGTTAGGTCATCTATCTAGGATAAGGAAAACTCCGATTTGTAAACCTGTGCTACTGACCTCATACGTCTTGGCACCAAACAGGGGAGGGAGGCCTCCTTGTTTCTGGACGACAACCTCCTTAGAGCTGGTGACTTGATCAAATCACCAGTTTGCAAACTTAAACTTCTTAAGGAGTAGATAGGCTCTGCCTATCTATACTCCATATTCCTTCTTTGCCGATTAGCCAGGAGCAGAGGTGCGGCCACAAGGACTCATTAGAGACGCCCAGTGCTTAGCCTTGTTTCCTAACTAGGGCAATGAATGCCGTCCCCTACATTTGCCTTATTCCCTTCTCCTATACCTGGGCATCTTGGGGGTGCTTATTTACCATATATGCTAACATGATTGGACTGGGCCACTCCTGTCGGACAAGTTTGAGGGTACAAGTTTGACAGTTGCTGGTTGCTGTTTCCAACTGACAGTACTGAAGCCCTTTGATAGCGCTTAGAGCGGCTGTTCTATCAGCAGTTGTGTAATATCGGGATATTTGTAGTGCCATGTCACGCATGGAAAAGCACCCTGCACCCATCTCTGGTGGGCATTCCTGAGAGCACATTCTTGTGGGTGAGGAGCCGGCTGATGGTCTACTTGTGTTGCATGATGGTGCCTATGCACATGCGTTTTGCCTAGCACCTCAATCTAGATCTGAAACTACTAAATAGAATGAAATGATAGCTCAATCCAAAATAATGTTCAAGCCAGGCACACACTCCGCTTTCTCCCTTAAGGCTTGCATTTACACATATCCAAGGACTTAGAACTATCTTAGAGGATGTAGAATAATTTCTCCTAGCAAACTCCCCAGATATCTTAGCACTAAGTGAAACTAACTTGCACTTCTCCATCCCTTCTAACATCTTTAACCTTTAACATGTCTGGTTATCTTACACTTTATCGTAAGGACTTTAGCGGGAACAGACTTGGAGTCTATATTTGTAACACCCTCCCCATGTCTAGGGAATCTAAACTAGAATCAGGGGACCAGGCCTTCATGTGCTTTAAACTAACTTTACAACATAGCGTTAGCTAATGTATTTTCTTTATTGCTCTCCATCCAGCCAGGACTGTACTATAATTAATCATGTTTCTTACAGCATAGATGTAGCACTCTCCCTTGACACTAGTGCCAAAATACATGCATTTAGTGACTCAAATGCCAACCACCGAAATTTGCTTGGCTTCTCTAACTTCACTGCCACAGCTAGTAGCAACATCCATAATTTTGCTATATCCCATTCCTTGACCCAGACAGTAACATTCTCGACCCGTCTTCCTCAGATCTATTTCTGACAAGAGATCCTGAGGATCGTGTAACAAATGCTGATTGACCACTTAGGAATGCTGATCATGCTGTGATAATGATAGAATCACTCTAAACTCTTGACCCCAAGTTGAAGAGCCATTGCTCAAAATGACAACGTACTAAAATAAGGCTGACTGGGATGCCATTAGCGATCGCATGGAGAAATATCTTTTCTCTTTCTGCAGAACAGTGTGCAACTGAGACTACTGAATGGTTCAAAGCAGCAATTGAAGTTCTATAGCAAACCCCACTTACCCCAATGGGTTGCTTCTACTTGCGTAGATACCATTGCTCAGAGGCAACACACATATCCAGCATAAGTCCTGTACAAACAGACAAAGTATATAGAAGCTAGAAGTAATTATAAGAAAGAAGTAGCAATAGCTAAGAGTGAATATACTGAAACCACCAGGAAATGCATTGAAGCACAGAAATTAGGAACTCATGATTTCTGGAAAATCTACAATAGTGTAGTAAATAATGGGCAATCAATAATTCTCCCACTATCCAACAATCATGAGGTTGTTTGCACAGCAACTGAGAAAGCTAACATGTTTGCCCATTATTTTCCCTCAAACTCTACCTTGGACCCAGCAAACCATTCCCTCCCTGATTTTCCTCTGTGGACAGAAACCACACCAGATGATCTGAAAATCACCCCTTCTCAAGTACATGATATAAAAAACATAAACACCTCAAAAGCATGTGGACCTGATCTCATGCCGGCTGTGCTATTAAAAAAAATGCTTCACTGAGGTTGCTCCAGTTCTCTCTAAACTCTTTAACAAATGTCTTACCAAATCTTGCTTTCCTGACAGCTGGAATATTGCTTCTGTGGTACCAGTTTACAAAATCTCTGGCAAACGAACTGACCCATTAAATTATTGGCCAATTAATCTCCTCCCACTTTTCGCCAAAATATTTGAGTCTTTAATTAGTCCACTACCTTACACTTGCTAAACTTCTGTTTGACCATCAATTTGATTTAGTCAAGCCCGTTCTACTGCAGATATTCTAACTGTAATCTCTGAACGTATATACCAAGCACTGAATAAGGCAGGGGAGGGGAGGGCAGTAGCCCTATATATATAAGGCTTTTGACACGATGGTCTTCTCATGAAAATAAAATCTATGGTATTACTGGACGAATACTTAACATAATTAAATCCTTCTTAAATGAGAGAAGAATCCATGTTGTCCCTGATGGGCGTATGTCCAAACAATATAATATAAATGCAAGTGTACCTCAGGGATCGATCCTTACCGGATAAAATTGTTTCTTACATGGGTATATTTGCTGATGACATCACGCTCTATAGCAGGCACATGGGGAAAACTAATGAGCACACATCTAAGGCAATGGTGGAAACTCTAGAGGAAGACCTTCACTCTGTAGTGGAATCGGGTCAGAAATAGATGGTAATGTTCAAAGCTGCTAAGACAAAGCTCGTTTCTTTAGTAATTACATGAAACCTTACCAACCACCAATAGTTATGGCTAAAGATACAATACCTGAAAGTACTTTGTTCAAACTCCTTGGCTTAATGTTCACAGGGAACATGAGTTGGAATAAATACATTGAGATCATTGCCAAGGCTGCTGCAAAGAAAATGGGCTCTCTCTCTATCGTGCTTGAAAGTTACTTACGCCTGAAAGTATCCTGTACCTCTACAAAGCCACCATTCGCCCATGTATCGAGTACTGCTGCACATTTCGGCTGGTGCATCTGCTAGTAGTCTCTCGCTCCTGGATAGTGTTCTAAAGAGCATCATCAACCTGATAGGTCCTGAACTGTTATCTAAGCTTCAGTCCTGTCCTATCGACGAAATGTTGCATCCCTCTGCTTGTTTTACAAGTATTTTAATGGTGGATGCTCTGACGAACTACAAGCTCTTGTACCCCCTCAATGAAATACCCCTGACAAACCCAACAAGCAGCAAAGTACCATCCCTACACAGTAGAGATCCCTAGGTGTAAGAAAGCCTTCTACTCTAATAGCTTCTTCCCCAGAACTGCTAGACTTTGGAATTCTCTTCCGGTTTCCTGCTTCCATAACTGTATTGACATGCAGAAGTTCAAGTGTAATGTAAACAGACATCTTGCTGCTAAACTCCCTACCTAATACCCCTGAAACTTAGATCCTTGATAGCAGCCCCCTACATCAAAGTGGCAATGTGTCTTGTTTGGTTAGAAAATGTAATTAAAAAAATGTTAAAACCAAACAGGAAAACCATGTAAAAAAATGAATTCATTGGACTTAAGGAGTCGGATAAAAAATTCTGACTCCGACTCCTTGTACTTTTGGAAATCGGACTCCAACTCCGACTCCAGCTAAAACCTCCGACTCCTTCCGACTCTGACTCTGACTCCGACTCCAGCTAAAACCTCCGACTCCGACTCTGACTCCGACTCCGACGCCGCAACCTTGCACACTACTACTCTGAAAAATTTATTTCTGAAAATGAATATGTGACTGACTACATGAATATGTGACCGACTACATGAATATGTGACCGACTACATGAAGGTTAACTAATTTGCACATTCTTTTGAAAAAACGAGTGTTAATTTTTCATTATTTATGATTTCTTATTAAATGATTGGTTTCATTTCATTATTACATTGAATTTGTAGGGGACTAAGATATATAAATACCCCAATCCCGTTACAAAAGAATAATGAAACGAATGGAATTGAAGGAAACAAAGACTCGATTGATGGATAAGATAAACGTCGTTTATTTGCTGTTGAAAGAATGAACGTTTTAGTTATAACATGTGTTCATGTCGGCGCGTATGTAACCAATGTTCGTTGCACGACTGGTGTTGTAGAAAGAAAAGAAAATGTGTTTTCATCTCAAGTTCGGGTCACTATCGTTTGTTCACGCGTGGGAAGAGAAATAAGTGTTGTAGTGAAAATTGAGAATGATAGTCCAGCGTGTAGACAAAGAAGAGGATATGAGAGTTGACATCAGTTAGTAGTCAGCTACGCGAAGGTGTTCTCAGGGACCAGTAGTAGATAGAGAGAGAAAGAGTGGGAATGTGTACATACGGTCTGTTAGCTCGTGACTTATACATAGTAGTAAGTGGCCGTGAGGCGCGCGAGCGTGCACCTCCTGAAAGGGAGACGGCTGGTTAGCTCAACCTCTCTAGTCGAGAGTTGGTTCTAAAAAGGGTTAGAAACAGCTTGTCTCTTTGTTTTATACTCGTTTCCGGTGGTCATTTGCGCATGTGTATAATTTCTTAGAAAGCGGAAGTGACGTCGTTCATGTGTGCGTTCGTGTGCACGTACATATGTGTGCATTAGCGTGTGTGTCTACACACGTGAATGTGGGTGTATGTACGCGAACGTGATTATGTGGACATGTGTGGACGTGGGCGCGTATGTTTGTGTGCGTGTATGTATATGACATAGCTTGAAATGTGTATGTATGTTTTTGTGTGAGGCTTGAAAAGGGCTCGTACAAATTCTATTGATGCATAGTTTCTACATTCTGCATAATTGTGTAAAATTTAGGATATAAATGTTCTAGCACACAGAAATATTTTTATATATATCTATATACATGTATATATAAAGGTGACTTTGTCAGTGTGTGTGTGGCGCGTGTGCAAAAAGTCTCTACCAAACTCTTTTCTGAATATTTGGTCTACAGAATTGAAATTTGATATATAATGTATTTGGACCTGTAGCACATTTTCGATCTGGGTGTTAGACAGTAAAATAGTTGCTAATGGGTCAAAATGCGAAAAAAACATTGACGTTGGCCTGGAGTAAGTTGACTATACACATTTATTTTCTATGCATACGCTAAGTAAAAGGTTAAACAATGTTATTTTTGCAATTTTTGTATATGTATGGATTTAGGTCATACATTAACAGATAAGGCTGGATTTAGGTCATACATTAACGGATAAGGCTGGATTTAGGTCATACATTAACGGATAAGACTGTTTTGGTTTCGATTCTATCTGATGGCACATAAGTTATTTTTTACTTTTTAAATCACTACTATATATTAGGTACAATAAAATAAGCAATAGTGAATGACTCTATAATAATAAATACAAAATCTGCATGAATTAAAATATAATATTTAAGTTTATTTTATGACCGGGCAATACTAGGCGGCTTGCTAGTATGTCTATATGAAAGTGACCTTGTCTTTGTGTGTAAAACTTTACATAACTCCTCTGGATTTGGTCTATAGACTTTAAACTTAGTATATAGGGTACCTGGACTTCAGGAACAATTTCGATTTGGTTTTTAACCTGTAGAAATAGCTGTTAAATAGTAAAAATTGGCAGGAACTAATCGACTGAGTTCTGAGCATTCTTACATATATATTTTTAGCTCGAACTCATTTAATTTTAGCCTTTTTTATCCATCTGGCGATAGCTCAGACAGTAACTATGAAAACTAAAGTGCTAAATAACAATTAAAGCTGGAGAGCTGAATGATTGGGTTCCGATTCCAGTTGAAGACGCACAAGTCATTTTTTATTTACTTTTGAAATCGTGACTATATATTGGGTACAATATAATAATCAATAGAAAATTTGCTCTATCATAATAAATAATACAAAATTTGCATGAATTAAAGTATCATATTTTAGTATATTTTATGATTGGGCAATGCCAGGCAGCCTACAAGTATATATAATGTCAGTGTGCGAAAATTTTCTAACAACCCCCTTTCTAAAGATTGGATCTACAGAGTTGAAATTTGATATAGTGGGTATTTGGATCCGTAGTACATTTCCGATTTGGTTTTAGCCGGCAAAAATTGCTACTAAGGAGTCCAAATTGAAAACAAAACAGTTAACTTTGGTAGGGTAAGTCAACTAAAACATTACCCCTGCAAAAATAAAACATTCATAGCTCAAAAGCACTTAATTTCCAACCTTTCATATCCATCTATTGGGTAGCTCAGGTGGTTACGATGCTGGATAATTAAATAACGACTAAGACTGGACTACTAAACGCTTTGGTTTAGATTCTAGCAGATGGTACCAATGTCATATTTCTTTTATAACTTTTGAAATCATTACTACATATTGGAGAATAATCAATAGAGAATTTGCCCTATAATAATAATAAATAATAAATCTCCATGAATTAAAACATAATATTTATGAATATTTAATAACTGGGCAATGCTGAGTGGCCTGGTAGTATATATATATATATGAGTGAAAGTATCTGTGTGTGTGTCTGTGTATTTGTGTGTCTGTGTACATTTCCCTACGCAATAACTCTGTCAATTTTTAGTCTACAGACTCGAAATTAAATATACAGGTTACTGAGATTTGGGAAAATCGATGTGATCTGTTTTTGGCCAGAAATTTGGCGATTAAGGGGTCAAAGTTCAACGATTTGACCTTTAAAAACTCTACCAAACTCCTCCGACAGTTTGGGGTCTACGCACTTGAAATTTTAGATATAGGTTCCTTGGACATAATAACTTGATTTGAGCCCAAAACAATAAATTTTAATGGGGCATAATAGGGGTCAAAGTTTTAAAAAAATTGACCTCTGCGGTCTCTTCCAAATTACTCAGACAATTAAATAGTTGAAATTTTACATTAAGGGTATTCAGAGATAGGGCAAGCTTTTTCATCAGTTTGGGTCGAAAATCTTTAGTTACCAATATATAAATGTATGTATGTATGTATGTCTGTTTTCATGTTTGCCTTAAACTTTCAATAGAGGCAACGGATTTTACTAAGATCAGTATCGTTTTAAAGTTCGATCTTTCATACGGCAAATATCGAAAAATTGGCTAAAAACATTAATATCTTCCCCTTCAACTAGGCACTTTTCTACAAGGGGAGTCACCTTTTTCGCCGATATTTTTTAAAGTTATCCTCTCCTTTAGATTGTCTAGCCTTAATTTTAAAAAAATGTCGCTTCTGGTTTGGCGGTGGTCGTAACAGCATAAATGTTAGGTTTTACCTCGTTCTTTTCCTCCTTTGTGGTACGGGTTCGAGCCTGCCTTCCTACTACCACTTTTTTTGTTTTTTTTGCTCAACATACACATCCAAACACCCGGGCAACGCCGGGCGCCCATGCTAGTATATATATATATATATATATATATATATATATATATATATATATAATGGTTATCCACTAGCGAATAAACATTTTTAAGATTTTTTCTTTGGCGGAAAAGAGGGTGAAATTAACGACCACGTGCCAAAAAATCGATCATGATTGAGGGGGGTGTTCAGGATAAACATTTTTAGATTTTTAGGGAAATGATAGAAATACTCATGATTGGCTGAATTTAGGAAAATTGGGCAATGGAAAAAATTTTGGTTAGGTAGGTAATTGGACAATTATGGAATAAATATCAATTAAAAATACATTTCAGGTTTCATAATATTTTAAAATAAATATATTTTAATATTTACTGCATGGCCTACTATAATAATACGACCGTATATGTCACACTGAGAGGCAATTTTCTAAGCGGCCATTGAAACTAAGACAAAGGGAGGTAACTCAGAAATTGTTTTCTATTCAAACATTATTTCAGATGTTAATGCTTAGATAATTAAATAATTATTTCAGGGTTTAATATTTGAAATAATGCTTAAATGAATTCTACTTACATATTTTACTGTTATCTTGTCCAAAGTAAAATGTTTCCATTAATTAGATGTATTTTCCCCTTTTATTTCTTTATAATACACAACAAAACAAAAACAAATTCATTTTGACTTGTCTCTCCTGACCTTCCAATAATTTTGTTGTTTATAAATATGAAAAAAAAAAAAAAATTGCTTTGACTATAACAGGTTTTTAAAAGATTTTATTAGAATATCTTTTTTTTAAGAATATCAAAATATTTACAAAACACATAAATATAAAGATTGGAAAGGAAGTAAATTGTTTTTCACAAAATTGTTACAAAATCATCAAATCATTAACTGCCATCTTTTTTACAAGAGGAATTTTAAAGCATCTTTTTACAAAGCACAAGAAATTTTAAAGTATCTTTACAAAGCACAAGAAATTTTAAAGTATCTTTTTACAAAGCACAAGAAATTTTAAAGTATCTTTACAAAGCACAAGAAATTTTAAAGTATCTTTTTACAAAACACAAGAAATTTTAAAGTATCTTTACAAAGCACAAGAAATTTTAAAGTATCTTTTTACAAAGCACAAGAAATTTTAAAGTGTCTTTTTACAAAGCACAAGAAATTTTAAAGTATCTTTTTACAAAGCACAAGAAATTTTAAAGTATCTTTTTACAAAGCACAAGAAATTTTAAAGTATCTTTTTACAAAGCACAAGAAATTTTAAAGTATCTTTTTACAAAGCACAAGAAATTTTAAAGTATCTTTTTACAAAGCACAAGAAATTTTAAAGTATCTTTTTACAAAGCACAAGAAATTTTAAAGTATCTTTTTACAAAGCACAAGAAATTTTAAAGTATCTTTTTACAAAGCACAAGAAATTTTAAAGTATCTTTACAAAGCACAAGAAATTTTAAAGTATCTTTTTACAAAGCACAAGAAATTTTAAAGTATCTTTTTACAAAGCACAAGAAATTTTAAAGTATCTTTTTACAAAGCACAAGAAATTTTAAAGTATCTTTTTACAAAGCACAAGAAATTTTAAAGTATCTTTTTACAAAGCACAAGAAATTTTAAAGTATCTTTTTACAAAGCACAAGAAATTTTAAAGTATCTTTTTACAAAGCACAAGAAATTTTAAAGTATCTTTTTACAAAGCACAAGAAATTTTAAAGTATCTTTTTACAAAGCACAAGAAATTTTAAAGTATCTTTTTACAAAGCACAAGAAATTTTAAAGTATCTTTACAAAGCACAAGAAATTTTAAAGTATCTTTTTACAAAGCACAAGAAATTTTAAAGTATCTTTTTACAAAGCACAAGAAATTTTAAAGTATCTTTTTACAAAGCACAAGAAATTTTAAAGTATCTTTTTACAAAGCACAAGAAATTTTAAAGTATCTTTTTACAAAGCACAAGAAATTTTAAAGTATCTTTTTACAAAGCACAAGAAATTTTAAAGTATCTTTTTACAAAGCACAAGAAATTTTAAAGTATCTTTTTACAAAGCACAAGAAATTTTAAAGTATCTTTTTACAAAGCACAAGAAATTTTAAAGTATCTTTTTACAAAGCACAAGAAATTTTAAAGTATCTTTTTACAAAGCACAAGAAATTTTAAAGTATCTTTTTACAAAGCACAAGAAATTTTAAAGTATCTTTTTACAAAGCACAAGAAATTTTAAAGTATCTTTTTACAAAGCACAAGAAATTTTAAAGTATCTTTTTACAAAGCACAAGAAATTTTAAAGTATCTTTTTACAAAGCACAAGAAATTTTAAAGTATCTTTTTACAAAGCACAAGAAATTTTAAAGTATCTTTACAAAGCACAAGAAATTCAATAAAAATTGTAAAGGTAAATGTTCAACAGTAAATTTCACTTTTATTTTGATCGTTGCTGCTTTTTAAAAATTTTTAATGAATCATTTCTAATTTCATCCGAAGAAAGTTTTTGCTTGTTGTTATAGAATATATTTATAACAATTTTTGTTGCAAATTTATGTACTTTTTCAATGTGTTTCTCACATGTAAATATATACTTTGGCGAATAAGTTTTTAAAAATGATTTATGCAGACTTCCTAGTTGTAGACTCATCATCTTTTTCAATGAATTGAGAAGAAAAATCCAAAATTGCAAAGCAGAAGTAGCAATAACTAAAATGAGGGGAAAAAGAGCTTACCTCGGGTACGTCTGTTGTGTCACCGGTTGGGGGGAAAAAGAGAATTCCAAGATGGCGTCTGGGGGTTTTTATTAGCGTTTACCCCATGCAACTTTCGGAAAATCATGTTTCTTTCTCATGTGATTATGCAAATAGATAATTCCCGGCCACTATAAAAGCAGGAGGCTAGAGACGAGTCGGCAGTGTCCTGCAAATTGTGTGTGTGGGTGTTTCTGGCGATTGGAGTGTGTCTTCTTTTACCACGGTTATCACGGACAGGAATTCCCTCTCTTCTGGAGGTGGGCGATATATTGACTATTTTGAAGTTGTACTGTTGCTGACAGAACATTTATTTTTTTTGCCTACTACATTTTTGTTTCAAGCTATTTCGGCCCGAATATGGTGAAGGTGCGGATAAGCAGTGATATTATCAAGCCGTTCTCTGGCGAGGGAGACGTTGTAGCGTGGCTGAAAAAAGTGAGACTTGTCGCACAACTTCAGCAGGTGGATGACGTAGAGAGTCTGCTACCTTTATACCTGGAAGGCGATGCGCTGGCCCTCTACATGGAAATGGAGGAGGACGATCAAAAGAAAATAGACCAGATTGAGGCTCGATTAAAGGAGGCATTTACTGATGACGCGTTTGCAGCATATAGAAAAATAACTATGGTTAGATGGGCTGGTGAACGTGTGGATGTGTACGCCAACAAAATCAGGCAGTTGGTTGGATTGGCCGGATTCACAGGAGAAAGCTTAGAGAGACTCACAAAATTAATTTTTGTCACTGGATTCCCTGACACCATCTCAATTACTCTTCAACAGGTGCCGAACATCAAAGCCCTGACCATGGGGGAGCTAATGTCGAGAGCGAGAATTTTGACGACGACTGGCGAACAAAATCAGGATGTGGTTGCGGCCACACGCTCACCCAACAACAGGGCCCAGAATAATCCTGTTAACGTGACCTGTTTCAAATGCAATGTTAAAGGCCACCTTGCAAGGGACTGTCGAAAACGTGGAACACAGTGTTACCGTTGCGGTGAGAGTGGACACTGGGCTCGGAACTGCTCGGGAAACGAGCAAGGGGAGGACACATAAGCGCCAGTCTCCTTCCCAACCAAGATGTGAACACGACGCTCCCGGTGATAAGCATCCATGTTGACGGGACGTGATGTTTGACGCTTATTGATACAGGATGCTCCAGGACAATTTTACATGCAGACCGGTGCCAGTCTTGGAGAAAAACAAACGTAAATGTCAACACAATTGGTGGAATGTCCCATGCGTGCTGCGGTGTTGGAACGGTCTCTGTATCTACTGATGAAGGTGTGTCTGCCAGAGTCGATGTGTTGGTGGTGCATGGCAAGCCACTGGGATTTGACTTGCTTCTAGGGATCGACGCCATAAAAGCTCTAGGAGGTGTCGTTGTCAAGCCTACAGGATCAGTGCGGCTGGCCGCCAGGAAAAGTATTAAATGCGCAGCCATTTCTATCGATGAACCAGATTTCACTGCTACCTTTGACCATCAAAACCGAACGTGGACCGCATCGTGGAAATGGTCTGTGGACCACCCCCCTGAAAGGCTGCATAATCGAGTGTAAGAGTACCCAGTGCCAGCAGAAATTCGTGAAGAATACACGCAGGAGCTCCACACCTGGATAGATAATGGTTGGCTCGTGCCATACCCAGAGGATAAATTGGGACCCCCCAAAGGTCTAATTCCCCTGATGGCTGTGATACAGCAGAACAAAGCCAAAGTGCGCCCGGTGACGGACTACCGGGAGCTAAATCATTACGTAGACGCATTTACGGCCAACGCAGATGTTTGTGCGGCTAAGCTGCGTGAGTGGAGACAAAAAGGTGCTAACGTGTCTCTACTGGACCTCAGAAGAGCATACCTACAAGTCCGGGTCCATGAGACACTGTGGCCATACCAGACTGTGGAAATGGATGGGAAAAAATACTGTCTGACCCGTCTGGGGTTTGGTTTGAATGTGGCTCCCTTGATAATGAGAGCAATTGTCAGCGAAGTACTATCTCAGGAAGAAGTTATAAGCCGCGCAGCATCTGCTTACATTGATGACATTTTTGTCAATGAAGACGTGGTGCCCGCGATCCGTGTGAGAGAACACCTCACGCAGTTCGGGTTGGAGTGCAAGAACCCGGAGCAGTTGAAGGACGGTGCACGGGTGCTGGGATTGGCAGTCAGGATGGAACGCAATGAACTGCGGTGGAAGCGAGGAAATGCAATTCCGGAGGCTCCCAGTATTGTTACGCGACGAACAATCTTTTCCCTGTGTGGTCGACTTGTCGGGCACTTTCCGGTGTGCGGTTGGCTTCATGTGGCTTGCGGAATACTCAGAAGGAGAGTAAGTTCGGTAACGAAGGGCTGGGATGATGAAGCAAGGGACGCCGTACTACATCGTATGATGTTCGAAACCTTAAAATCTGCGCAGCAGAACGACCCAGCACAGGGAAATTGGTGTGTGGACCGCAAAGAGCTGAATGTATGGGTCGATGCTAGCTCCCTAGCAATTGGGGCAGCCTTGGAGATGTGTGAAACTGTGTTGGAAGATGCATGTTGGCTGCGACCTGAAGATGACTCTCAACATATCAACTTGGCTGAACTGGATGCCGTATTGAAAGGCATCAATTTGGCTCTCCAGTGGCAGAGCAAGGTGCTACACATAAAGACAGATTCTGTTTGCGTATACCATTGGGTCTCGGACACGCTAACTGGAAAGGCGCGAGTACGCACCAAAGCAGCAAGCGAGATGCTTATTAGGAGGCGATTAAGCACTCTTAAGGAGCTCGTGAAAAAGTACGGGCTGACAGTGGATGTGACGCTGGTTCCATCAGCACGAAACATTGCTGAATGACTGACACGAGTGCCACAGCGGTGGTTTGAGGCAATGAAAAAGAAAAACGGTCTTGACCCAGTGATAGGCGCGGTCCACACAGACGAGCTGGATGAGAGTCAAATCATGGCTATTCACAAAGATAGTGGACATCCGGGGGTGCGACGCACTACCTACTTTATCAGGAGAAGATGTCCAACCACGACAAAAGCAACTGTCAGAACGGTCATACAGAAATGCGAGGAATGTCAGTCCATTGACCCAGCACCAGTCAGGTGGGAAAAGGGAAAGCTGGAAGTTAACGAGAATTGGCAGAGAATTGGAATGGATATCACGCATTATGGCACCTTCCATTTTTTGACTTTGACAGACTGTGGTCCATCGCGTTTCTCCATTTGGAGGAAATTGGCAAGGCAGGACTCGGCAAGCGTGATTCATCAGTTGGAGGCAGTGTTCCTCGAGCGTGGCGCGCCGCATGAACTCCTTTTAGACAATGACACAGCTTTCTGCAGCAATATGTTCCAAGCATTTGCATGTAAATGGGGAGTTCACTTGCGATTCCGTTGTGCATACGCTCCAGCCGGGAATGGCATAGCGGAGCGATGTCACCGTACACTGAAACGAATGGCGGCTAGAATGTGTTGTCCCATACAGGAGGTTGTCTACTGGTATAACATCACACCAAGAGACGACACATCTCCCTCCACTGCGCCTGCCAACAGGATTTATCAATACGAAGTTCGAGTAAAGGAGACCAATCTCGCAACTGCGTCCCCAGGTTCCAAGAACAGCTTTTACCAGGTTGGAGATCCGTATGGGTCAAAAGACCGCAAAATCGATGTACCACGAGGTTCGGCAAGAGTGAGGTGACCAAGGTGATCAGCCCTCAGTCAATTTTGGTGGACGGTGTGCCTCGTCACGTGAAGGATTTGCGCCCTCGCCATTATGTTGTTACATCGGAGGAAGAGGGAGACTCAGACAGTATGATGTCTTCTGAAAAGACAGAGAGTATGATGCAGGACGACGGAGAGGATTTTGAGCCATATAATGTACATACTGAAGAAGCGGAGGAAGGACCACCCGTCTTGCCTTTACGAAGGAGTACCCGACAGAGACGAGTGCTGCCCCCCTGCCCTGATTGTGAAACACCGCCTATGGAGCAGACTGGTGGCAATAATGGCGATGAGGAGGATGGCAGGGAGGAAGTGCTGCCTCCGGTTCTTCGGAGAAGTGCCAGACAGAGACGGCTGCCCCCCTGCCCCATTTGTGATCATGAGATCAGGGGGGAGTGTAGCAGAAGTAGCAATAACTAAAATGAGGGGAAAAAGAGCTTACCTCGGGTACGTCTGTTGTGTCACCGGTTGGGGGGAAAAAAAGAATTCCAAGATGGCGTCCGGGGGTTTTTATTAGCGTTTACCCCATGCAACTCTCGGAAAATCACGTTTCTTTCTCATGTGATTATGCAAATAGATAATTCCCGGCCACTATAAAAGCAGGAGGCTAGAGACGAGTCGGCAGTGTCCTGCAAATTGTGTGCGTGGGTGTTTCTGGCGATTGGAGTGTGTCTTCTTTTACCACGGTTATCACGGACAGGAATTCCCTCTCTTCTGGAGGTGGGCGATATTGACTATTTTGAAGTTGTACTGTTGCTGACAGAACATTTATTTTTTTTTGCCTACTACATTTTTGTTTCACAAGAACAAATAAATTCAGCAATCTGAGTGGGTGGAATTGTCAATAAATTAAGATAATGATTCTCAATGATCTCCGTATCATTGCTAACCATAAAAGTAGAACAAATATCACAGTTAAAGCGCTTCAAAAGTTTTTTTGCAACATAACCAACAATTGATTATGCTACTTCTTTGCTGTCAGGTGATAAACATAGTTCATTTATTTCTGACTCATGTTTGGACAAAATATCCAGAAGATTATTATAATTTTCATTCTTTGACAATGGATTGAGGTTTTCCTGCCAAATGTTAATATTTTCTTTTAAAAGGGATCTACAGATTAAAATCTTTTCACTGCTATAAATCTCACGAAGACCCACTAAAAATCTCCCTTCGCTCATTGGATGATACTGTGAAATTGCTTTTCAAGGGGATCACTTTGAAATCTACGAGTGAGAATATATTCATACCCATCATTCAGCAGTTCTTTCATAAGCATTACTTGTGCTCTCAAAGTTATGACAAATGCTTTGCTAGTCTGTGCAGTGAGGCAAAAGTCAGAAATTTTTTACCAAGACTCGACCCAGTTAGAAAATGTTTGGTAAAAGTTGATTTTATCATCACTTGCAGTAACAGCATTATTCAAAAATTAGGGGTAAATCTTTGAGTAGAATTTACTATAGTCCACCAGCACCATATCAATTTTTAAAAATTTGCAATGTCGGTCTGTTCTGGAAAGTAGCTTTTACAAGCAGCAATTGTTGTCTCGTGGAATACAGCAATAGCCAAATTGACACTTTGCTTATTGTCTGGCTGAACTGGAGATTTTGCTGTGAAAGCTGCCAGATTTATGGAGAGTTGTTCATACTATAGACTCCATAGCCAGTTATGATGTCGCTAAACAACAAATGACTATGATTAATTTCACATCATATTACTTACAGTTAAAAGTGTCTGCATTATAAATAATAGTTCTTCATTTTTGTTTAGTCTGTGTTTTCTCCTTGTTGTTTGAAAATGGTCATTGCTATTTTAAGCACATGTGGTTCTGACGTGTTTCCGTGTCATGTTTCAGCCAATGTTTTTGTTTACAAACATGGGAGTTGTTAGCTGGCACATTTTAACAAAGCAAAACAAAGAAATTGAATTAAACCGACATTCTCAGAAAATATCAGATCTCCTTCCCATTATATTTAAATACTTAGCAGGGGGTGTCAACCTTGTCTTTCATAAAATATGCTTAAATATATTTTAATTTATGCAGATTTCGTATTTATTATTAGAGACATTTGTCTGTTAAGTATTATATCGCACATAATATATATAATGCTGATTTCAAAAGAAGAAAAATGACTTGCGTGCCATCAACTAGAATCGAAATCAAAACACTCCAGCCATGTTCCCTACTGTTTGAGCTAACTTAACAAACAGATAAAAAGTTTAAAAATAAAACCATAAAACCAGTTAGTAATTTGGCAGTTTAACTGTACTCTTCAGTTACAAAGATTAAAAAGTTGTTACTGATAGATTATTGTTCACGCCTATAACAATTTCAACTTATTCCTTTTCAGTATTGACTTTAAATATCATATTTATGTTCCTTTACATATTGCAAATAAATATAATAGATAATTTTATTGTTTTTCTATTTGTTTCTTTTCTATATTAACTTTAAATATGTTTACGTTTACTTACTTACAAATAAATATAATAGATAATTTGTTTTTATTATTGTAATCTTTCAATATTGCAAACAAATATTATTATTTTATTAGAACATAATTCATAATTTATTTTAGCAAGAAGATACCAAAGAGGACTGTTCAGCATAAAAGCAATCAAGTCTGAAGTGTAATATCACAGTTCAGAGATCTCCCAGAATGTGTATTGGCATGAATAATAAATTCAAGGGAAACCTTGCGAGTATATTAACAAATTTATCAGCATTAATCCAGAACGGACAAGTAAGCATACTCCTTAGAACAGATAACTCCTTACTGTGAGTCAAGCCACCAAAACTAACACAACCTGAGATAAAAAAAAAACAAAACAATTCCCTACCGCCCAAGGCTCTTGTGTCTTAAACTACATCTGCGCGCAAAGTATAATTTCAACTCAGTACCGACGGCAGCAGTGTGAGTGTGTGTCCAGACTTTGAGGAGCATGATTGTTATCATTAATATCTCCACAACAATCAGCAGCAGCGCTGTTGTCATCATCACCATATTTTCAACCGTCAAGCAGCAGCACCGATGTTATCCTTCAACAACCAGCAGGACAACCACTGCTATCGCCATTGCTATCTCCTCAACAATCAAGCAGCAATGCTGCCGCCATCACCACCATAATCACCAGCAATCAACAATATGATCAACAGCTCTGGGAACAAGAACTGCTATCTACATTAAACTGGCTACTTTTCTCGACTCAGCAGACAGTGGAACGTCCTGACAATTAACAGAAAACAATACCTCACTAAAGCATCCAAAATAAAAGTTTTAATTTCAACTTTTCTTGTTTCCATGTTCATTTATTTACAATAACTCATAGCAAGGGTTGAGATGCAACAACGGTTATCATTGTAATATCACAATAAATAGATTAAGTGGTCTACCCTTTCAGCCTTTACCTTCTCTTGATAAATGGTTAGTCTATCACCACTCGTCTGACGTACTCCCACCAGTGAATGCCAACAAAGATATTCAGTCATTTTTTGTAAGTCAAAGTGCGCTAACTCTAGTTCACTAATTTTTCAACTAAACGCTTGACTCTGTGTCTAACCTCATGGAGAGGTAAATACAGCAAAAAGTTCAATCAATTAAAGTAAAAACTTATTTTAAGTAGAAGACAATATAAAATGGAAATTAATGAAAACTTAATTGCTCCATTCAAGAAATTTTTATACCATTAAATAATTAATAAAGTCGAGAAATTATTTGAGCTTTTGTAATAGTAAAACATAGGCAAAGGTGGTTTTCATTATAGCCTTATAAAATATATTTAGAAAATTTCACCTTTTCAAATCTCTTCAAATAAATACTTTGTATATTTGTTAATACAGTAAAATTGCCTTGAATTATATGTATATTTTTGTAATGAGGGTAAAAAACAATTCTGAAATTTACTCTCATCCTTTCGGCTATGCGCTGTAAATGTGTACATAAATTGTACACATCATATGTGTACATATCATTCTACAAGTTTGGCATATTCTTGACTTTTACTGAAAATCGTTTGTTCATCTGTTTTAACTGTAATCCAGCATTTTTTATCTCCCTTTAATACGGTACGTGTCCTTATTGACGCGTTTCCATTCATAAAATGAGCATTTTGTGGTAGTCCTGCAGTATTTTACCCACCGATTTCACGATCTTAGCCGAGCGTTGACGAACGCTTTCGGCGTTAACGCCGACGAAAGCCGAGAATTCGGAGCTACGATGCAAGAACGCTAAAAGTATGTGAATAGCAACAACATTACAAGGAAAAGATATTACACACACACAACAAAATGGATAAAATTAATACAAAAAATTTGGATAAAATAAATCACAAACACTTACCGTAAGTTTTTTTTAAAGTAAAATAAATTTATTTTGTTGAATTTTTTTTTTTTTGGTTCATTTTGTTTTCCGATAGCTTTTTTTTTTGGGGGGGGGGTAAGCAACAGTCATAAACACTTCAATGTATTTTGTTTTTGTTTTTAACAAAACGTTATTAAACAGTAACAACAATGTTTTTTTTTTGTTTGTTTTTTTTCAGTAATGTTTGTAGGGGGGGGGACAACAATTACTGTTTATCTTTAGTTCCGATTGGAAGATTTTCTACTGACTGTAGAGGCAAAGTAGGGAGCAAAGGGTTTTCAGAGGATGTGGAAAGAAGCTCCTTCCCAACCGGGTAGCCTTCCGCGATTTGATTTATTATGGAGACAAAAGGGTTGTGTCCAAATTTTTGTCTCCACATAAATTCGCATAAATATGTTTCCAACAGCTCCCGGTTTTTTTTTATCGCTAAATTAAATAGCTGAAATGAAAGGCTGTGTATTTTTACTTTGAACAATAAAATAACTGAAATGAAACGCTATGTGTGTAATTCCAATGAAAATTATTCGTCTGCTGCGCGTTCGTTTGAAGCGCCCTGATTGGCTGATAGAGTATCGTACCGCTGGCCATGTTCCGGCGTTTTCCGACGGATGTCGATCAACGCTCGGCTAAGATCGTGAAATCGGTGGGTAAAATACTGCAGGAGTACCGAATTTGTTTCTTAGCTACTTACATTTAATTTGTTTACAGACGCGCATTAACCCCTTTTCTCTTGCAGGCATTTTTCTCATTACACAAACGTGAACTGTCACTGTTATTTACAATCTTTGTGTAAGCATTTTAAACTATTTTTATAATTTTATATGCACATTTTTGTATGCACTTTTTGTAAAGTGCATACAAAAATGTGTATATAAAAAACTGTATATGTATTATTATTATGATGAAAACCGTGTATGTCTGTAATCAAAAATACATCAGTATGTTTTTACCTCTTATTTTAGTTAAATCTCTAATTACAAAGTAAAATCAGGGCACTCTGACCTAGAAAAAATGTCTGAACAACCCCATTGGCATTTCCTGGTAAGGGCGACTTAGGCGATTAACTAACCCCTTCTCAAAGAGTAAGTAAAGTCTAGAAATGTGGACCTCCGGTGACTAAACAAAACCATGCGTCAAACCAGCAGAAAAAGAGCACAATTGTTCATCGTCTGTTAGACTGATTGTCAAGGACATATCCTCATTTGGACATATCCTCATTTGGAATCAGATATTAAATAAATTCATATTCGATATTAGTTTTTATTTTTATTCATTTATTGTAATTGTGTTCACCCTAATAAATTACTTGGTAAATTAACAGCTACCGTTGAATAAGCCCCCCCTCCTCCCAAAAATGTAATGATACTTTTTTAAAGTGATTATGTGTGAACATTCTGAAAAAAAAACCTTGTCGAAAAGAAAAAAAAAAAAAAAAATTTTGTAATTTTGAGTGGAGCATCAGTTACATACATCGTAAAATGATCCACCATTTCCAAGCCATTCTACCACTAACACTAAGTCAGAGCAACAAGATTGTTAAATCATACATAATCATCCAAAAAGGTGGCCCCTCTCCAAAATTCCAAAAAAGATAAAAGATTTATCTCCCATTACAAAAAACAAAAGATACTTAACTGCCTTAAAATGCTGGAATGAACCAGAAATTTTTTATGCAGAACTGATCTAAATTCTAAAATAATTGTTTTATTTTTTATTTTTTCCAACAACTTTTTTTTGCAGTGTTTACACATAATTGTCTAAAAAGTAGAATCTTAAGATTTTTTTAAAGGTGATAATCTACAATAATACAATTACTAAGTGTAATCTTTTTTTCTAAAGGAGAGTGTAAAAGGCGTTATGGGTGCATTTTCAGCAGCCGAGAATCTCTTGCTTCCCCTATTTTATATATTATTTTAATTGGAATTCATTATTGAGATAGGTATTATTTATATTAATTTATTTATTGCGGACTATTATTCTCATCTTTATTAGTTGTGGTTTCACGATGTTTCGGCCAGCTATTCCTTTGGCCTTCGTCAGGTGGTAACCGCAACGGATAGAAACTTTGAATCTCCTAACTGCATTCTCAGCAATCACTGCCATCCGTAGTTGTCGTCAACAACTACGGATGGCAGTGATTGCTGAGAATGCAGTTAGGAGATTCGAAGTTCCTATCCATCGCGTTTTTCCCCTATTTTGTCCTTCAGTCCTCATCTCAAATGAATGAGCAATGTTTCTGACAAAGGGGTAAAAAACCACTGTTTTATGCAAACAGTAGCTAGAGATTACTATTCTCTTTTCTCTTGTTTCCATGTCACTATTAAGGGTGCCGGAGGTAAACGTTTTCCTGTCAGACGTTATCTGACCCCAAAATTATAGTAATCAGCAGGTGCAAAATATCGGGACTGCTGCATTGGCATTTGATGAGTGGAGTCTGACCATGCTCTCAATGCTATGCGGGAACAGCTTTTCCTTTTCAATGCTCTCCAAATTTTCCTTCTTCACTCATTCTTTCATTTCTATTCTATCTCTTCCCTCTGTCCTGATCTTAATAACTGCTGACTCCTTCCACAAACTGCACAGCCTAACTATGAAAAATTACAACAAACTAATAAACAGAAAACCCAGAACCACAACTTCCAACGTTGATCTTCACTACAAGGTATCTTTCTCTAACATCAGGGGTCTCATCCCAATCTTCCAGAGATTAAAATTCAATTATGGGAGATCAAATCTGACCTGTTGTTCTTGTGTGAAACTGGCATTAACTCAACTGCTTCCTTTATTGATTTCTCCATCAAAGGCTTTTCTATCTTCATATCCAAACCTGACTCCTAAGATCGTCATAGACATGGAATATTTATCTACAGTAAGGAGAGCTTCCACTCTGGCAGGGACATCCCCAAAGAAGACTCCAAACATCCCTATATGTAAGAGTAGCACTTACAGCATAGCATTTATTTTTGCCCTTTGCCGTCCCCACAATTATAGAGTAACTATCTTTCAGAATATTTTTGCTTATCTCTCAGCCACCATTCACGTCTGTGGAGATTTCAATATTCACAATGTTGAATGGCTAACTCACTGAAATAAAACCGATGATGAAAGGAGATTCTGTGATGATTTCTCCTTTGCTTATGACCTAACACAGATTGACTATCCAAGTGGGTTCGTAAACAATGTAGATGGACAATTTGCAAGTCTTCTACATCTGTTTTTAACAACATGCTCTGAACTGTGCTTATCCTCAGTTCTGTCTTCACTCGGATCTTCTGATCACTCAGTTGTCTCAATAAAGAGAAAACAAAGTATGACAAAACCCCAAATATCCATCTCTATTTAGCAGTGTATCGATACTGATAACTGACTGGGACCGTTTATGATGTTCATATCCGAACAACCCCTATGCTCTATGCTAACAGAAAGCATCCAATATAGCATCTGCCTTAACTGATTGGTAAATCATTGGCAAAACAGCTTCATTCCCTCCAAGAAATTCCAAACCGAACAGCCAGGCTTGGTGTATTCCTGAATGTGCTGCAACCATTCCACACAGAAACCACTACTTTAATTGCTTTGAACATAATAGATGTTTTGAAACTAAAGTCGCCTTTAGAATTGCCAGCAATCACTGCAAAAGGATTAAAGAAAACGTGAAAAGATCATATGTTCAGTCCATCACGTCCAAAGTAGAGGAACAGAGGTTTGGTTCCCATGGGTTTTGATGAATAATAAACAAGGTCTTGAACAGATGCGTGTCCTCTATCATCAACAGGCCTGAGATGATTTCACCAGTCTCTAACAAAGCCAAACTCTTTGCCAATAACTTTGAAGCAAACTCAACCCTATACGATCAAGGTTATCTATCTCCTGAATTTCCTTCAAAGATTAAAAATAATCTGACAAACATGCACATAGGTGTTCGTTATGCTGCCACACTCATCAAAAACCTTGATGTCAGCAACTGGTGTTGACAATATTCCAATCATAGTACTCAAAAAGCTGCAACTAGAACGCACACATTTTTGCAAAGCTGTTCATTCGATGCCTAAAAGAGAAATGCTTCCCAACACCTTTGAAAACTTTATTAGTTTGCCTAATATTTAATAATACTGCAGATCGGTCTAGTGATCAATTAGTCTTTTGTGTGTCTGTAGTAAAAAAAATCGTGCAAACCTTTTACCACTGGCAACGCCCACTTCAGAGAGTGAAAGAAGAAGAAGAGAATGGCCACTGCGTCTATTTATAGACTAGAGATCATGGGAAGAGTATGCAAATAACTTTGGACGGTTTTGTCCTATAAAAAGCCTGTATTTGGGAGAGAGGGTGTCTTTTTTGTTTGGCAGAAGCAATTGCTGTGTCAGAAGTGCATTGGACTGCAGGATTGAAGAGTGAAGATTGAGTTGTGGGGTCATTGTATTTAACCAGTGTCATGAATAACTTGATTGAATTAGTGTTAAATCAAGAAATTTTTAACTGCCTCAGTAAAAAAAAAAAAAACCTACTCAATGTGGTTTCCACTCTGCGAAATTTACAGCTGGTGTGCTGACTGTAATTTCACATAGGATCAGTGAATCTATTAGCAGGGGTTTTCCTTTTCAGAGCAGTAGCTCTTAACATATCAAAGGCGTTATTGAGATAGGGGTTGGCATAAAGGTCTTCTTCACAAGATTTCCAGGTATGAAATATCTGGAAATGTCTTCTTAAGCATTGAATCGTTTTTCTCTGATAGAAGTCACCAATGGTCTGAAGTTCAAAATATCAATGCTGGCATATCTCAAGAATCTATTCTGGGTCCAACTTTTTTTATCTCCCAAATCACATTCTAAGTTTATTCATTGACATATACACAGATGACACTAGCAACACTTCAAGAGCCACCAACGATCAAGATTTCTCTGATTCTCTCTCCTCTGACATTGAGCATCTCAAAGAAGCTCCCTGCTTTGAAAAGTTTCTGCAAGACTTACACACAGAATTGAAATAATAGCTTTATGACAAAAGTGACCATCTCTTTTTTGTTATTGATTTGAAAAGTTCACAGAAATTTTGACTAATGATACTAATAGTGTCTTTGAGATTTAAAACGAATACGCTTCTTAGTTTTTGAGAAATTAAAATTTATATAAATTTTACATATCTTGACTGAACGGTGGTAATAGCTTTTTAATTGAAAAAAAAAAGTATTTACAGTTTTATATTGCATAAGGAATGAAATTAAACAACAGAAATGAGAAAAATATGTATTGAGCAAGAAAGCTTTTATCAAAAGTTAATGAAAAAAGTGTTTTATTTGCCGACATGGCCCCCATGATATTATTAAGTTATTAAACTTCAATAATCCTAGAATCAATCGAACTAGTTAGTTTCTGTTATGACGTGGGTAAAGGAAATCCTTCATAACAGTAAGAACACACATGGTAAAATCACACCGATGAGAGACGAAAACAAGGGTTCACGTTTAACAACGGTTATTGATTGTTAACATAACGATTACATAAAGGTATAGATCAGATGGGAACAGATTTGAATCAGAATGTCCCTGCTATGAAGAACGATGTTCGTTCCTCCATTTGTCCCCATCGCAGACCGCCGCCTCTCGCCGAGATCTCCTGATTTCTCGTAAAAAGGGAAACAATTCTTCTCTGAAATGTGGGAGTTATCTCCCTTAGATTGGATTCTTATTTGTCGTCCGAACATCTCCCCTTTTAATTATGTCGCTTGTACGACTTAAGTTGGGGATCCACCTGCAAGTGTTGTGTTGGATAATGGGTGCGAGCTAACTTCCAGATGTTTGGGTCCTGCATCCAAGCTTCAGTGCTCTGAGAAGCTTCTGGTGGCTGTTGAGGCAAGTTGAAGGTGTCCAACAAGATGTTTAGAGGAATAGAAGGATCTTGTTGTACTTTGTCTGGAAGATGTGGTGGTCGCAGTTGGTTAGCGTGTCGAATCCAAATTGAATCTTGGACTTTTACCTTGTATGTTACATTTCCAATTCTTTGTATAATGTAACCTTGAGTCCATGAGTCATTGTTGTTGTGGTAATCCTTTGCTAGGATTTGTTTACCCGGAGAGAATGTTCTTTGGACAGAGCCATGATGGCGGTTGTACTGCCGTTCCATTTTAGTGTCCCTCTTGATGGGATGATGTGGTTTTGGACGTAGAACATCAATGTGCAATCGGATTTTCCAATTCATTAAGCATTCAGCTGGTGAGGTACTGTTTGGTGTATTTGGGTTTGGTGTTGCTCTATAGCTTGTCAAGAACGTTTCCAGAATTTCTGATGTTGACCCTTCTCCCTTGAGTTTTAAAAGGGCTCTTTTATAAGTATCCACAAATCGTTCGACTTGGCCGTTTGATTGTGGGTGGAACGGTGCTCGGCGAATGTGATTGATACCATTTTGTTCACAGAAGGCGAAGAACTTGGCTGAGCTAAAAGCGGTGCCATTGTCAGAGACCAAAGTCTCGGGAATGCCGAACCTGCTGAAAATCTTCTGAAGTTTTGAAATTGTTTCCTCAGAAGTGATGCTGTTCATTTGAAACATTTCGGGCCATTTGCTGTAGGCGTCTACCACAAGGAGAAAAAATTATCCATCGGTGAGTCCTGCAAAATCTATGTGAAGGCGTGACCAAGGAGAATTTGGAACAGGCCATGAAGAAAGTACAGACTTCCAAGGAGATTTAGCTGCTAGCTGACATTTACTGCAAGTGCGTGCAAGATCTTCTAATTGCTTGTCCATATTTGGCCAATAAACGTAACGCTTTCATTCGACTGGTGCCTTGGTGTCTGAAATGGAAATGCTTTAAGACCCTGTTTTGCAGTGATGAGGGAATGATGACCCGTTCAGCAAGGAGAAGTATACCATCAACTTCAGATATGGAAGATTTCCGTTGAAAGAAAGGTAGTAACAGGTTGTTTGGGGATACTTTTGGCCACTTGGTACGGTGATAGCGGATGACTTCTTGAAGTAGAGTGTCAGAAGCTGTGGCTTCTTTAATCATATCAGCAGTGACTGGTAGTTCCCATATTGTAGCTGTGAGTGTTGAGGTGATTTCTGTCTCCAGTGATATCGCTGCAACAACAGAGTCTTCCGGTAGCCTCCGGTGTGTACTAATAAGTCTTGACAGGGCATCTGCATGTCCGATCGAATTAGTAGAGTGGTACTTTATAGAGAAGTTGTAGTCCAGTAATGTGGTAGCCCATCACTGAAGTCGATTAGCAGTATACACTGGAATACCCTTCTTGGAACCAAAAATGCTCACCAAAGGTTTATGGTCACAGCAAAAATTATTGCCAAAACTTCTTTTTCGATTTGGCCGTAATTCCTTTCTGCAGGTGTCAGTGACCTGGATGCATGGGCGATAGCTTTCTGACTGCCATCAGGAAAAATGTGTTCACAGCTCCGACGCTATAGGCAGAAGCATCAGAAACCACAATAATGTTAAGGATAGATTAAAATGAATCAGGAGAAGCTCTGAAGAGAGTGAAGCTTTTATTTTGGCAAAGGCAGCCTTGCATTCTGGTGACCAGTTCCATGCAACCTCTTTCTTCAGAAGGTTATTTAGAGGAGTTCGAATGTGGTGTAACTCCGGCAAAAATGAGCTGTAATGGCTCACCAACCCAAGAAAGGAACGTAGGGTTTTGATGTCTGTTGGAGCTGGCATGTTTCTTATAGCTGAAATATTCTCTGGATCGGGTCGTCGACCTGTTTTGTCAAAGATGAAACCCAGATACTTTATTGATGTCCAGTAGAATTGGCATTTTTCCGCTCATATATGGAAACCATATTGTTGGATCCTGTCAAGTACTGCAATCAGCCGTTGAAGAAGTTCATCCTGGGATGTGCCAGAGATGATAATGTCATCAATAAATGCTGTGGCTCCCGTTATGCCTGTCAGCATCGCATCCATAGTCTGCTGGAATATAGATGGAGCAGTTTTGACCCCGAAAGGAAGACGGTTGTACCGGAATAATCCTTTGTGAGTGTTGATTGTGAGAAGCTCCTTGGAGTCCTCATCAACTTCAATTCGCATCCGAGAGGTCAATTTTCGCGAAACACATCCCATCATTGAGCTTGGCAAAAAAGATCTTCAGGTATTGGCAGGGGATATTTGTGTGAGTCCAGTGCATTGTTCAGACCTGTGGAATAATCTGCACATATGCGAACTTTGCTGTTTGCTTTTCGGACCACAACAATAGGAGTTGCCCATCTGGAATAATTTGTTGGTTCTAGTACTCCAGCTTTTGTGGAGACAATCCAGTTCGTTTTCAACTATGTCAAGAGTGGCGTAGGAAACAGGGCGTTTAGGCCTAAATATTGGCTTGCTATCCATCTTCAACTTGAGAGTGGCTTTCGTTTTCATACAACATCCCAAATCCTCCTGAAAAACATTACTGAATTTAGACTTAAGCGTCTGAGTGAAATGTTTTTCCGTGTCCTGTGTTGACGTTAGGGAAAATGAGTTGAAAACAGATTCCAATGGAACAGTGAATAGATCGAGTTCCTCAATCCAGTCCAAACCAATCAGGTTTAGATCAGTGTCTGTCACGTAGCAAGTTCCAGTAAAAACTTTGTTTCGGAAGGAGACAGAGCACTTCAGTTCCCCAGTCAGTTTGATATCATTCCCAGATGCACTTTTGGCAATATGGGTTGGTTTTTATTAAGTTTGGTTTGCCAATTTTGTCCATGTTTTGTGTGAAATGAGAGTGATATCTGATGCAGTGTCGAATTGGAACCGAACTGGACTCTCGTTTAATCCAACACTGATATATCTCCTGCGAGATTTAAAGTCAATTTTAAAGGAGGCAGAGACTGTATTTGATCTCCGTTGCTGGTTTTTCTTTTTGTACTTTTGCTTAGCAGGGTACTTTTCCTTAGGAGAATTAGGAGGGTGAAAAAAGTTTTCTTTGTGGCCACATTTGTGACACACTTGTTACTCGTGTTTTTTGAAGGGATAAAAACGTGCATAGTGCCATTCACCACAAGACCAGCATGTGGATGGTGGTTTCTTTTTCGAACCTTTATATTTATCATCTGAAATGATGCGAGACGTTTGCGAAGGTAGTGTAGATTGTTGGACTAACATTGTGTCCTTCTTTAAGCTCAACAACCTGTTGCATTCGGTCGTCAGGTCCTGAACGGTTACGTTTTTATCAGTTTCAAGTTTTACTAGCAGTCGGGAACGTAGCTTTGAATCGTTTGGTGACTGAAGACCTAGGTGTATCAGAATTTTTGACACCCCTAACACGAAACTGAGAATAAAATATAAAAATCTCGTAATTTCTCTGTTAAAAGTGGGTTGTTTATTTTCTTTATGGATTATACTTCCAAAATAAACTATTAAAGTTGTTTTAAAAGTAATAGAAATATTTTTTTTTTTAAAGCAGTAATGAATTTTCCGAACTCAATATTTTTCAATTTTTAAACTTTAAAAATCTATCAAAATTTTTCTATTGATTCTATTTTTACGATATTTTCAGGGTCAATGTGAAATTTTATGTTCTTTACAATAAACCGAATATAATATTTTAGACAAACGTTTTTTTTTTAAATTCACGCCCCCCCCATTTTCAAGTGTCTATTAAAAAGTAAATAATTAATTTACTCACCGAAAAGTAAATAATCAATTTACTCACAAATTGAAGAGAAAAGGTCAATAAGTAATATATTCAAATTGAAAACAAAACAAAAAAAGTAGTGTTTTTTAGAATTTTACCTGTAAAGTTTGAAGTTTAAAACCTTTTTTTTTAAACCACGTTATTTGTTTTTTCTTTTTTTTTTTTTAATGGAACCTTGGTCCTTGCTCCTTTAATTGAAAAAAAAAAAATTAGGGCTTGAATTACATTTTTCGAGGAGTTATAAGTTTGGAAAGATGGGGTGGAATTATTCACTATTTTCACGAAATTTCTGACACACCTACTGAAGATCTGCTATAAAAATTAAACATTTAAATTGATCCTCAGTCAATGTCTGGAGGTGAAATCTCTCGCACTCGTGATTCACACGTCCGGCATAAGTGACAAAATCGTTAGACTGGTTTTTTGAAAGTTTGAAACAGTTATAACGAATATTGAACAGGGTGTAAGAAAAAAAATGTAAGGAAAAATTAAAGATGGCGCCCGACTCTCTCTTTAACACGGTAAGATATCCTCAACACGGCACAAGAAGCAACAGCCACACGATTCCCCAGCCAACTCAATCGTCACTGCCCCACGTCTTTCCCCTCACCCGCTTTTATCGTCGTTCTAGGCCGGCTAAATTTGCATATTCCGAGAATTCGTGTGACTTTGCGAGACATCATACTTTACAAAAGACGGCGGTCGCCATCTTGGTCCCTCTTTTCTATTTTTGGTCGGTAACGCTGAGCTGGTCTCGAGGTAAGTCTTTTTCCCCTCATCCGTCTCTCCCACGTACCCACACAACACGCAAACACGCGGGCGCTTATCTCCTGGATGCACGTTACACTCCCCCCTGATCTGATGATCACATAGAGAGCACTGGGGGGGGGTGGCCTTTTAGTGCGTGTGCTTCTGCGAAGAGGTACATTCACTGTTTCAGATTCGGGCTCTGGATCTGGTTCCGCCTCATCAGATGAAGTATCGCTATCAGTCTCTGGAAGGGGCTCACTGAATCCGTGCATCGGCAGCTCATCGCTAGACGCTTCACTGCTTTCTTCTGTAGTTGTATGACGCACCTCGGTAGCTGGGCGAAGATCTCGCACATGTCGTGGGGTTCCATCGACCAAAACAGACTGCTGGCTAATCACTCCAGATATGTGTCCTCGCTTAAACTTGTCGGTGCACCGATTTCCTGGAGGCCGCACCCACACTGGATCTCCCACTTCATATCTGTTATATGTTCCCTTGTCGGTTGGCTGCGTAGTGTTGATTCCCTTCACTCCGACTCGGTACGTGTAAATAGCATTCGCAGGTGCGGTTGAAGGGGACATCCCGTCCTTTGGCGTAATGTTGTACCAATATGTTGCTTCCGCAATAGTACATCGCTTCCTGGCAGCAATTCTCTTGATGCTGCGATGGCTTCTTTCAGCAATGCCATTTCCTGATGGCACATGCGCACATCGCAACCGTAGATGGACGCCCCACTCATCTAACAACTGCTGGACTTGCTGGCTACAAAACGCTGCATCATTGTCAGTCAGGAGCTCTTCCGGCGCACCTCGCTCAAAAAAAATGGATGATAGGTGGCGAACAACATTTGCTGCATCCTGTCTGGTCATCTGCCGCCACACCGCAAATCTCGTAGGCCCGCAATCAATGAGAGTTAGAAAGGGCTTGCCACTGTAATGGGTAATATCCATGGCCAGCCGCTGCCACACACTCTCAACTTCCAAGCGACCCTTCTGCCATCGCTCTGGTGCAGGATCAATAGACTGGCAAGCCTCACAATTTCTGACGATCTGTCTGACATCCATCTTGGTCACTGCTGGGTATGCACGCCTCACAAAATAAAGGGTCCTCTTGATACCCGGATGTCCGCTCTGTGCATGAATTTTTTGTATTTGACATGGGTCGATTGCAACTGCACAAGATCGAGCAGTAATCTCCATTCCCATCTTCGCGGCTTCATACCATTTGTGAGATACACGGGTCAGTTGGTCAGCACGATTACAATGTGATGGCACCAGAGTGACGCTCAGTGATAGCCCATACTCAGATACCAGGTTTTTTAGCGTGTCTAGCCTTCTCCGTATTAACATTTCGCTTGCTGCCTTGGTACGGATTCGTGTCTGTCCTGAAAGTGTGTCAGACACCCAGTGGTAGACACAAAGAGAATCTGTGTACAAGGTCAACTTCTTAGACTGCCACTGCAGGGCCAGATTTACCCCCTTTACAACAGCGTCCAGCTCTGCCAGGTTGATATGCTGAGAATCTGTTACGGGCCGCAGCCAACACGCATCCTCGAACACGTTTCCTCCTTGCTCCAACGATACTCCCAACGCCAAAGAACTGGCATCAACCCACACACCTACGTTGTCTCCGTTAGCACACCACCGCCCACAGGCAGGGTCCTTCTTGCTCACTCTCTCCAGTGTCTCTTTAATCATCAGAGTTAGTAGGACATCATCGGATATGTCATCCCAACCCGTGGTTGTTAAATTTGCTCTGCGTTTAATCACACCAACAGCTGCGCGGAGCCAGCCACAGACCGGTAAGTGACCAACAAGTTTTCCACACCAAGAAAAAACGGTCCGCCTTGTAACGAGGTTGGGGATGCTTGGAATTTCACTGCCACGCCTCCATTGTAGGGTGCCATCCTCTTCATAAACATCCAATCCCAATACACGTGCTCCTTCCCTTAAACGTTCGGGATTCTTGCATTCCAGACCAAACTGAGCCAACTTTTCTTTGACACACGACGCAGACTGTACATCTTCATTGACGTATACATCATCAATGTAAGCTGACGTTGAGTCCCTCATGGGCTTTTCTTGGGACAATACTGTGTTGACAATAGTCTTCATGATCTGTGGTGCCACATTTAGGCCGAAGCCAAGGCGTGTAAGGCAGTACCTCTGCCCCTGGAACAAAACTGTCTGGAACGGCCACAACGTCTCATCAACTCGCACCTGTAAATAGGCTTTTCGTAAATCCAATATTGAGACATTAGTGCCTTTCTGACGCCATTCCCTCAACTTACTGGCGCATATGTCAGCATCGGCAGTGTAGGCTTCAATATGCTTGTTAAGCTCCCTATAGTCCAGCACGGGCCGTACTTTCGACTTGTTATGCTGGACTACTGCCATCAAGGGTATTAGACCCTTCGGAGGCCCAAGCATGTCCTCAGGGTAGGGGATTAACCAGCCATCTTGGATCCACGCCTTTAGTTCCCTTTCGTATTCTGCTCGGGCCTCACTGGGTATAGGGTACTCTGCAACCCCATTCTTGAGTTTAGTCGGTGCCATTCCCTCGGTCCACTTCCAAGATGCAATCCAGGCCCTCTTGCGCGAGTCGTAGTCCACTGTAAAATCCGGCCGATCGATATGGAGCGCTGCACACACTGGGGCCTCTAAGAATCGCACCTTTCCATCTCGATGAATTGCGACTCCCCCCAGCGCCTTGATGGCATCGTATCCGAGCAACAGGTCAAACCCCAGGAGATTTCCTTGGGTCACGAGCACATTGATCTTAGTGGCTGCACCGGTGTCCGTGTAGATCTTGACAGTTCCAGCTCCACAGCATGTCTGGGTCTCGCCTCCTATCGTGGTGACTTTGATCTTCCTCTTAGTCCAACTTGGACACAGCCTGGTGCTCACTATAGTATGCGAACAGCCTGAGTCGAGAAGTGCTGAGCAGGGTATCCTGTTTACGTAGACGGTTATTACTGGTTGCGCCTTGTTCAAATTTTGCTCGGGGAGCAGGGCGGCGCTGACGTCCTCTCCCCTGATACGTTTCCCGCACAGTTTTGGGCTAGATGCCCCAAACCGCCACACTTAAAACAGCGCACACGCCCCCTGTTGGTGCAATTCCTTGCAAAATGTCCGCGTCGGCCGCAGCGAAAACATTTCCCATTGCTTGCAGGGTTCTGATTCGGAATCTCCCGAGCGCCAATCTGGCCTGTCTGTGTCGCCATCACAACTGGTTCCCCCAGGTCCTCCTCATCTTTGATGATGGCTCGAGCACGTTCCATCAAGTGTTCCATGGTCGTTGTTGAAACGCTGGTTGAGGCTCTCAGTAGCTGCTTCACCTGAGTGGGAAGGCCCGCCACAAACGCGTACGCGAGCGTCCGCTCCGACACCCCTCCACCGAACAGAACTGCGAGTTTCTTTAACTCAGCGAAGAAAACGTCCACGCTTTCCTCCGGTAGAAGTTTTCGGGAAGCAAATTTTTCATAGGCCGTACAAGGATCCATGGCAAATGCCTTGTACAGCGCAGCTTTAATTGCGGTGACATCTCCCTTTTCGGCAGCACTGAGTTGCTGATATACACTCAAGGCACCCCCAGCCAATCTCAGGGGAATTACAGTGTGTACCCTTTTCACCTCACAAAGGTCGCACGTCAGCTCGACCCTTTCAACCCAGTCGACGATGGACGTGGACCCGTCAAACTCGGGTATGAGCTTTAAGTCAAATTTCGACTCGGTCATAGTCCTAGAGGCCAAATGGCCGAGATAGCTTGTAAGAAAAAAAATGTAAGGAAAAATTAAAGATGGCGCCCGACTCTCTCTTTAACACGGTAAGATATCCTCAACACGGCACAAGAAGCAACAGCCACACGATTCCCCAGCCAACTCAATCGTCACTGCCCCACGTCTTTCCCCTCACCCGCTTTTATCGTCGTTCTAGGCCGGCTAAATTTGCATATTCCGAGAATTCGTGTGACTTTGCGAGACATCATACTTTACAAAAGACGGCGGTCGCCATCTTGGTCCCTCTTTTCTATTTTTGGTCGGTAACGCTGAGCTGGTCTCGAGGTAAGTCTTTTTCCCCTCATCCGTCTCTCCCACGTACCCACACAACACGCAAACACGCGGGCGCTTATCTCCTGGATGCACGTTACACAGGGACTGTTGTTCCCCCAAAATGTCCGTCAAGATACTGAAAGTCTCAGTAAAAGTCAAATCAGAAGGTTGTTTTGGTAAAATAAAGTTTACAAACCGTTTGTTTTCTTTTGTACCCAACTTTCGTATCAGCAAAGATCTTTTCCAATCGTCGTCCTTGTTAGAAAAATCATGGTAAAATGTGTCCTTCCATCGTGAAAACCATGAGCTGAACGTGCAGTTAGTTGTTGAGCGGGTCATAGGAAAATTCTGTGATTGCGTTCGCAAGTTCAATACTGGACGAATTTCCGTGACTGGACTTGTGACTGGAATTTTTGTGTCGTTATCAGATTTAACTGGGCTTTTTCAAACTGTTCCAGCTGTTGGTTTAAAATTTGTTTAAGTAATTCTGCGGAGATAGCCATTTTTATTTATTTATTTCCTTTCCGCGTGTTCGCGAATATATATATATATATATATATATATATATATATATATATAGATTGCAAAAGGATTTTTCGGTTCTTCTCGTGTGCTCACGAGAAAAAAAATGTTTTAAAAGATGCTTCTCTTTTTATTTCTTCCCTCGTGTGTTACCGAAAGAAAGAAAAATATTTCAAAAGATCCCTTTTTTTTTTCCTTCGTGTGTTCACGAAAAGAGAAAAAAAAATCAAGGTTCTTTGTTTTTTTTTTTCTCAGCACGAGTGATTCTTGTATGTTTTTGATTTGTTGAGTTTTAATCTCATCTCGTCGCCACTCTGTTATGACGTGGGTAAAGGAAATCCTTCATAACAATAAGAACGCACATGGTAAAATCACACCGATGAGAGAAGGAAACAAGGGTTAACGTTTAACAACGTTTATTGATTATTAATATAACGATTACATAAAGGTATAGATCAGATGGGAACAGATTTGAATCAGAATGTCCCTGCTAGGAAGAACGATGTTCGTTCCTCCATTTGTCCCCATCGCAGACCGCCGCCTCTCGCCGAGATCTCCTGATTTCTCGTAAAAAGGGAAACAATTCTTCTCTGAAATGTGGGAGTTATCTCCCTTAGATTGGATTCTTATTTGTCGTCCGAACAGTTTCTGTATGATAGAAGCTGGAACTGCCTTTTCTGCATCATCAACAACATCCCACAAGGCAGCTTTTAAAGTGTACTGTCTTCATCTATGTAAATGTCCCTTTTGATGAGGGCCCAAAAGTTTTCAATTGGGTTTAAATCTGGAGAGCACGGTGGCCAAACCATCAGTTTCTCGCCATAGAACCCCAAAGAGGCAAAAAATGCTGTGCTAGTACAAACAGAGTGGGAAGGTGCGTTGTCATGCATGAAAATCAAGTTTTTCAGCAAGGAAAGCAGTATGTCGTCCAGCCAAGGCGTCATTTAACATGTTACAATATGATGCAGATGTAATTTTAATGCCATCAGGTACTTTGGCAGAACCTTCAAGTCTATTCACTATGATATCAGCCACTATTATAATGCCTCATCCCTGTTGTTTATGCCTTAAACGTTGATGATGTGCAGTTCAAGAAAGCACTTGTAAATAATTGCTGTTATCTCATATGAATAAGACACAACACAAATACTAACTTGAATGATTATTTTATTTTTAAGTTAACACTGCGAAACATTGGTAAGATACATTATGTAGCAGTTTTTATAAACGCGTGCGTACTGGACTTAGTCGCATGAACTCTCTGACTGTTGTAGTTAAAAAGGACACCCACACCTACCCTCGTCTCTCTGGACGATAGCAGGCGGTGGGGGACGAGTCAGCAAGCAGGACCACCCGGCGAGAGGAAAGCCAAAGAATCCGAATTGTCTCTTTTTCACTGTAGGGAAAGGAAGGTTTAATATAATGCAAAAGGGAATGGTAGTATTAATTTTGCTTTTGTGGCCTAAATCTTTGGTCAGTACAGAGAGGTACCCTGCCAGTAGACGGAGTGCTCATATATATATATATATATATATATATATATATATATATATGTATATATGTATATTTTTATTTTTTTATTTATTTATTTTAAAAAGAAATTTTTAATAATAAATGTATTCAGTATCTTTTTTCCATGTAACTCTCCTACTTGAAGTTCTTGTTTTTATCTCATGTTCCTGCACTTTTTCGGGGAGTAAAATGTCGTTGTTTTTATTTTTGTTGATAGTTGTATTTTGCGTACATTTTTGCTTGTTTTCAATGTAAGGTTTCAAATGGTCTATTGAAACTTGTGTATGCGTGTTTGGGTTCGTTTCTATTAGGAAATATTTCGGTGTTCGTTCGAGTACAATGTAAGGACCTGAATAGGGTGCTTCTAATGGTTTTTGAACGCGGTTTATCCAGGTTTGAAGTTGATTTGGTACGTACGTTTTCTTTGTTGATTTATCTCTGTTTGAAAAGTCTGTCAGATCAAATTTTTCCATAGTTTTGTGTAGTTCTCTTGTAAAATTTTGTGTAATTATTTATGTATTTTCTGTACCAATCATTAGTTGTGGTAATAACATTTGTGTACCTGTGACTGCATAAAATGGGGAAAAATTAGAGTCGTTGGGCATACTTCGAATTCCTAAGAGGACTATTGGTAGAGTTGAAATCCAAGATTCTTTTCGGGCCATTATAGCTGCTTTAATAGTTCTATGTGCTCTTTCTATAAGTCCGTTGCATTGCAGATGATAAGAAGTCGTTCGTAATCTATAGAATCCAATAATTTTTGACAATTCAAGGAATAGTTCGCTTTCAAATTGTGTGCCTCTGTCAGTTATGACATGCAGTGGAACACCAAAGCGAGTAATCCATGTGTCAACAAAAGCTTCTGCTACAGTTTGTGCTGTAATATCTGCTATAGGTTGTGCTTCTATCCATCGACTGGTTCGATCTATACATGTTAAAACATACCGACATGGGCTTGTATAAGGATTGTTGGCACGTTTTGCTGGGGGTAATGGTCCAACTATATCAATGTGTACGGTCTGGAATCTTGATGATGGTATTTCCAACGTTTGAATTGGTGATTTAGTATGTCTGTATATTTTTGCTTGTTGACAAGATGTGCATGATGCACATAATTCTTTAATTGTTTTATCCATATGTGGCCAGTAAAATCTAGCCTTAATCATTTTGATAGATGATTTTATTCCAGGATGTGATACTGAATGTAAGCTGTCGAAGATAGATTTCCGTAGTGTATATGGTACAAAAGGTCTAGGGTATGACGTTGATGTATCACATAACACAAATTGATCTTTTTCATATAATGTGAATTTCTTTAAGTCTGGATAGGACTGTATTTCGGTGTCTCTTTTCTGTGCATCTGCGAGTGCAGGGAGGTCGTACATATCTATTCGTACAGCAAATGTTGGGCGAGATAAACAATCTGCAACTATATTTTGGTCACCCTTCACATGGGCAATATCTGAAATTAATTATGTGATGATGGCTAGTTGTCTTTGTTGCCTATCTGATTTGGCAGGTTTTAGACTGTGAAATGCACCGCATATTGGTTTACGGTCTGTCAGAAGCAATACTTCGCGACTTTCTATTATGTGGCGAAAGTGTAATAACGGCCAAATATGCTGCTAAAAGTTCACGGTCGAAAGTGGAATATCTCGTCTGTGTTGCTGTGAGTTTTTTTGAGAAAAACCCTATTGGTACTGGGGTTCCATCGATGACTTGATGTAAGGCAGCACCTACTGCATCTTTGCTGCTGTCCGTTACTAGTTGATATTGGGTACAAGTTGGTTGAGGGTGGGGTAATTCTGTTATGTTACCAAGTAATTTTGTCATAGTAGAGAAGGTTTCTTTTTCCGATGTATTTAAGGTGATTAAACCTTTCGGTGTTAGTCTCATTCTCTCAGATAGGGGTAAGACTAATTTCGCAAATCCTGGTATTAATTTCCTATAAAATCCTACCATACCCAGAAATCTGCGTAGGCTTTTTGCATCTTTAGGGCACGGAAAAGATTCTATTTCTTTAATTTTATTTGCAGTTGGTGTAATTCCTTTTGAATTGATTCTAAATCCTAGGAAGTCAAGAGATGTTGTTGCGGGGGCCGGCCGTCCGGAGACAATCGACCCAACAACTAACAAAATAAACACAGGCAAAAGGTGAACAGCATGCTAGGCAAAGAAGAATGACAAAACTCGGGAGGTTTAGTTAAAAACGACGATTCGCCTTTTACCTGTGTTTATTTTGTTAGTTGTTGGGTCGATTGTCTCCGGACGGCCGGCCCCCGCAACAAGTGGTGACCCCGACGTGATACTTAACATAGGCAAAAACAGCTGGCAGAGAAGAGGGCTAAAAATACAGACGGACCCGACGCGACTTTCGATACGGGCAAACAACTGACACAGAAGATGGCGGAAGGCACCGAAGAACACGAAATTAACGCATCAACTCCCTTCATTCAACTACCGCCATATAACCCCGTGAACACCAGGAGTTGGTTTATTCAACTGGAGGCGATTTTTGCATCCAGGAGAGTCACACGCCAGGACACCAAATATGCCGCAGTGGTACAGGCCCTACCTGCAGCCGTTGTGGAAGAAGTGGAGGACATCCTGATGAATACACCCGAACACCTTCCGTACACCCACCTCAAAGACGCCATCCTTAAGCGCACAGGCCGCTCGGACGAAGATCTTATCAGAGACCTGTTCTCTCACGTGTCTCTCGGCGACAGAACCCCATCCCAGCTCTTGCGCCTTATGAAGAGTCGCCTCGGAAACAACACCATGGCCGAGCCTATTCTCCGAGGCCTATGGATGGATCGGTTGCCCTCGAACATCACTCAGGTGTTGGCCCTGGTTCCTATAGAAACTCCCCTGGAAGTGTTGGCCGATTCAGCAGACAAGGTCTATTCCCGGGGCCATGAAAGAGTCCACCAAGTGGACGACACCCACGAAAGAGTCCACCAAGTGGAAAGGACTCACCAAAGAAACCACCAAGGCGATAACAGCCCTCAAAGTCTTGCACGACGCTTCGAAGAGGAGATGGCCCAGATGAGAGCCGAACTCCAAGAGCTGAAACTCACCTTACTCCAGAGGCAACGAAACCCAGACACCCACACTCGCGGTCGAAGCCCAGCCCCACGCACGCGTTATAGAAGCCGTACCCGCAGTTCGAGCCAGAGACGGAGCTATAACCCCAACGAATGCTGGTACCATCAACATTTCGGTGACCAAGCGCGCAAGTGTCAACCTCCCTGTACACGCCAAAGGACACAGGGAAACGAATAAACCAGCAGGCAGTGGCAACAACCCCTGCTGGTACACACATGCATAGTCGTCTTTTTTATGTGTGGGACCAGAACAATGGCCTAAGATTTTTAGTCGACACCGGTGCAGCCATCAGCGTCATACCACCCACCAACAAGTCAAACCTAAGACCCGCCCCATTTCAACTTCGGGCAGCAAACGGTTCCATTATAGAAACCTACGGGAACCGAGAACTAACTCTGAATATTAAGCTTAGGCGTGACTTCAAGTGGTCATTCACGGTGGCAAATGTCAAAACCCCCTTGCTCGGTGCTGATTTCCTGGCACACTACAACTTGACCGACCACATGAAGACAAGGACCCTATCCGACAACACCACATCGCTCAAGGTTATAGGGACCCCATCAAGTTGCAACACAACCGGGATTAGCGTAACAACTCAACACGACCCACGCTACGCGGAAATCCTGCGCCGGTACCAGGACATCACTCAACCTATCAAGCCTACCGACACAGGAGAACATCAAACCCAGCACCACATAAAGACCACTGGACAACCCGCATTCGCACGGCCACGACGACTCCCCCCACACAAGCTGGCATATGCCAAAAAGGTTTTTGAAGAGATGTTGGCGGACAACACCATCCGTCCCTCAGACAGTCCATACGCATCGCCACTACATTTGGTACCCAAGCCTGATGGGGAGTTCAGAGTCTGCGTGGACTACCGAAAACTAAACGCATCCACAGTGCCCGACCGGTATCCAGTTCCACACATCCACGATTTCGCATCAGGCCTACAGGGGGCTCGTATCTTTTCGAAGATCGACCTGACCAAGGCATACTACCAGGTACCAGTTGCTCCAGAAGACATACAGAAGACAGCCGTTACAACCCCTTTCGGGCTGTTTGAATTCTTAAAAATGCCCTTTGGACTACGTAATGCAGCCCAGACTTTTCAAAGACTCATGGACGAGGTTCTGCGTGGCCTGCCATACGTCTACGCCTACATAGACGACATCTTGGTGGCCAGCAGAGATGTGGAGACCCATGCAAAACACCTGGAAGAAGTGTTTCGCCGTCTGAAACACTATGGACTCCGAATCAACTCAGACAAGTGCGAATTCGGAGCACAGCATATAAACTTCCTAGGACACCACACCGATGCTCATGGGATCACTCCACTTCCGGCGAAAATAGAAGCGATACGGGATTTTCCCATGCCAACATCCATAAAACAATTACGACGTTTCTTGGGCATGGTAAACTTTTACCGACGTTTCATCCCCAAATGCTCAGATCTCCTCACACCCCTGACAAACGTCCTCCAGAGAAAAAACAAATCCATCACTCTGGAAGGGGAACAAGTAAAAGCCTTTCACGCAGCAAAAGCCGCTTTAGCAAACTTCACAAAGTTGGCACACCTGAACGAGGACACCCGGACGCACATCTATCTCACTACAGACGCCTCAGATACTGGAGTAGGAGCTGTCGTGGAACAGGAGAGTGAAGACCAACGCAAACCTATAGCCTTCTTCTCCGCTAAACTTTCACCAGCTCAGTCGAGATATAGCACTTTCTCCAAAGAGCTGCTAGCAATCTACCTCGCTATCAAGCACTTTCGCCACCTACTCGAGGGCCGCAGTTTTACTGTTTTAACAGACCATAAACCTCTGACAACCTCTCTGTCCAACAACTCGGACAAATATTCTGCCCGTGAGATCAGGCACCTGGACTACATCTCCCAGTTTACCTCCGACATTCAATATGTCAAAGGCGAAAACAACACTGTTGCTGATGCCTTGTCCAGGTCCAACATCAACGCCTTGGAAGACAGCCCGCTCAGCCAGGACCGGATAGCAGAGGCACAGGACTCCGATACAACCCTCCCAGATGTGTTGGCAAACACATCCCTGCAGTTAAAGGAATTCCCGGCTCCCTTCAGTAGCAGAACCATTTACTGTGACACCAAACTGAGCCATCCCAGACCTTACATACCTCCAGCACTCCGAAGGCAGATCTTCAACCATCTCCACGGGATGTCACACCCCAGCAAACGGGCCACAGGAAAACTTATCACCGACCGTTTTGTTTGGCCAAATATGAACTCGGACATCCGGAACTGGGTGTCAACGTGTCTTGAGTGCCAAAAATGCAAGGTACACAGACACACAAGATCCCCACCAGGCACATTCAGCAATCCCGATGCTCGTTTCAGTCACATTCATATCGACATAGTCGGGCCCCTTCCAATGTGCCAGAATTACCAGCACCTCCTCACTGTTGTGGACCGTTTCTCCAGGTGGCCAGTGGCAGTTCCCATCAGAGACACCTCGGCTAACACGGTAGCAAAGGCCGTCCTGCAGGAGTGGATTGCAGTATTTGGTGTGCCCGGCATCATCACCACAGACCGCGGTGCACAGTTTCAGTCCCTACTCTTCCAGGAGTTTACCCAACTACTTGGCGTCAAGCACATCAAGACCACAGCCTATCACCCTTGCGCCAACGGCCTCGTGGAAAGATTTCATCGGACCCTGAAAGCTTCTATGACCACAAGACACCCCACCAACAACTGGGTGGACGAGCTACCTCTTATCCTCTTGTCAATTCGAAACTCACTGAAAGAGGACCTAGGTAGTTCCCCAGCAGAAGTAGTCTTCGGCACGACACTCTCTCTACCTGGCCAATACTTCGAGGATACCACGCCCAAACCTACTTCGGCAAGTCCCTTCACTCAAGAGCTACGCCATAAAATGTCCCAACTCCAGTACTCACCACCCAGGCAACCATCATCACCAACCGTCCACATCCCTCACCAGCTGCAGGATTGCGAATATGTCTTCGTACGAAACGACGCAGTAAAGAGACCACTAACACCAACGTACCAAGGTCCATTTAAAGTCCTGCAGCGTACTGAAAAACATTTGACCATCAACCGAGGAAATCGGAACGACACCATTTCGATCGACAGAGTTAAACCAGCTTTCCTGGAAAAGACATCGCAAGGGGCAGAACCTGTCTTAACTCACCCAGACGCCGAATCAGCCCCAACAACAACACAATCACAGCCAGCTCGCCAAGAGACAGACCAAACGCCAGAAGCGTCCAGCCCTCCCACCAAACACACCAGGCGTGGAAGAAAGGTTACCTTTCCAAGTAGATATAAGACGTACATCTACCATTAGCGGATTATACCCAAGTATCCAGAGAGAGGGCATGACCATCAAAAAAAAAAAAAAAAACAAAAAAAAAAAACAGGGCCTTGTCGCGGCTAGGCCGCTAACAACAACAACAACAACAACGACAGCACAACAAACGACCAGCCTTTAACAGCCTCCGCCGAAATCAGCAGTAGCAGTAATGTCGGCGGCCGTCACGTGACTCCAGCGCCCCGTTGTAGGAAAGAAATTTAAAAAAGACATCTTTTCTACAACATAACAAAAACAACTAACTTTAATTTCCTGGAGAAACTTCGTGAAATACACACAACGAACTCCTCCAGCATCGACTGTTTGTTAAGAACATATCCGAGAATTAATATTAACTGTTGTTTAGAAATAGAAACAGCTGCCTGCCCGTCCCCGGTGACTGGCAGCCTCCTGAACATTTCGGCGATATTTCCACCGTTCGCCAGCTTGGTGCCCCTCCAATTTTTTGGTTCGCGGCAATCAAGCGCTTTTGGTCATTGGCCAAAAGTTATTCTTTTTGCGTTTTTGCGTTTATTGTTGCTTTTGCCCACTCTGGGCACCATTAACTGCTTTTTCTCTTTTTCTTGCAGATAGTCCAGGGTCCAGCTGTCACTTAAGCAGCCGGCAGGGCCAAGGGATACTGACGTGCCTCTTTTGGCGAAGGTCCCCTTGGTTTCCGAATCGGCGGGTGATCAGCCGGGCCTTGGGCCACCAAAATAGATGGAGCAGGCCTCTGCTCCTTCCACCTTGGGGGACGCCCCGGGTGTAGTGTCCGTGAAGGGTCCGGGGGGTGCCGTCCCGCAAGGCACCCCCAGTTCGAGAAGGGTTACTGGGGTCGCCGCCCCAGAGTGGTTCGGATCGCGAGCGGGGGTCGTCACCCCCAGTAGGGTCGAGTCGGGTGTTGCCACCCCGAAAGGCAACACCATGTTCGGATCGAGAGCGGGGTTCGCCAACCCCAGTAGCGGAGAGTCGGGTGCTGCCACCCCAAAAGGCAGCACCAGTGGGGTCGTATCCGCAGCGGTCGAAGCAGTAAACAAGAAGAGACCGGTCAAAAAGTGGTGGGTGCTGGAAAAGGAACCTCTTACCAGATCGCAGTCAGCGAGGGGAAGTCCGGCTAAGGAGAAAGAAGAGGGTCTGCGGAGGTGCAAGTCGGCGGAAGTTATAGTAGTAGATGGGTGCTCCCCCAGGGTGGGAGGGGTCGGGTTGTCGATGCCAACCAGCCAATTCGAGTGGCCATCCCTCACAAATAGCGACTGTTCCCCAATTCCACCGGGACAGGGAAACAAAGTGGTACCACAAGAAACAGCAGGGACCAGCAAATCCACAGCAGCGGTACAGGAGAGCGGGGTATGGGGTCCAAAGAAGATAACGAAGAAGACCCCGGAATACTATCAAAGGCTGCTGGAAGGCAAATACAAAGAATATGTCACCGGGAACAAGTTGGGAATCATCCCAGGAGCCTTGGAGGACATTAAGCTGCGTACAGTCTCCCTTGTCACCTTAGACGCAAACGGAAAAGGTTTGACGGGCGTACCCCTAGAAAAAATGTGCGACGTCATCGGAGACTTAAAAATACCCGCACAGTACTTAGTCAGGAAGTACCACGCCACGTGGGATCTCCTCCTGCCGACGAAGGAGGAAGCAGAAAAGCTGGCAGGAGGGGACCTCACGTGGAAGAATCTGAGGTTACGCCCCGAGTACTTGTCAAAGAGGAGAGCCGGGATAACAGTGCTCGGGGTACCAAGCTTTATCACGGGGGATCAGCTGGGTGCCACCTTGGCCCAGTTTGGAGAAGTCGAAGAAGTTGTCCCTACAAAGGGGCCTAGAAATATCCAAACTGGGTCATATAAAATTTATATGAAGGTGGACCGAAAGAGTTTCCACGACATCCCAGCCCAGTTGACCTGTGAAAGCTGGCAGATGGCGGTGATAGTTGAAGGAAGGAGGCCATACTGCTGGCAATGCTCAAAACCCGGCCACGTTGCCCGTTTCTGCCCCCAAAGAAAGGGACCTGACCCTCCAAAAACCGGAGCAAAGACGGGGGCTAAGGAGATACCAGTGGCGGAGGGCAGTAAGGAGAATGTCGATGAAGGAGGTGTATGGAGCAAGGTCGTCGCCAAGAGGGGCAAGAAGGAAGGAGTCGCCCCTCCAGCACCAACAAGGACACCGGCGACGACCGCAAAACGAAAGCTGAAAGTAAGCTCCTCGGAGTCCGAGGGGGAGGAAGGTGAACCCTCGGGCAAACAAGCAGGGAAAAAAGAGAGGAAGGGAACCCCAAAGGCATCCCCGAAGAAGTCTCCCCCTCGGAAATCCTCGGAAAAAGAGGAGGAAATGGAAGAACAGGAAGAAGCAGCTACTGAGCCTCCAACACAACCATCCCCAGAGGACGCTCAGCCCACCCCTCCCCTTTTTAACACCCCGGAGCAAGATGTGACGGCTCCAGTAGAACACGAGGTCATAGCAGAAGAACCGGAAGTGGAGAAGACGGCCCCCAGGAAGGAAAAAACCAGAAAATGTCCATTCTGGCCGGGGGTCCGTCTCTGTGAGGTCGATGAGGCGGTCGGTGACCTCAGTGGAACACAGAAAAAATACTTAAGAATACTGGAGAGCCTCAAGATGGTGGAAGGGAAGGAGGTCACCGACCCCAGAAACTTCCCTGACGCTCCACAGATCGTAACGTTCGTCAGGCCTAACAGGGGTGGGCGAGCTAAGGCCCTTTGGAGAATGTTGGAGGAGGGAAAATCGGCATTCCCGGGGATAAGATTAATAGACGGGGAGCACCCGATGCGAAGGGAGCGCGATGCGAAGGGAGGGTCCCGGTTTACGTTCACCCCTCCTTTTATAGGGCTATTAAGTTGACGTTCCCTCTGGACGTGGGAGGTCTGGCCAAAGACGGGCGGCTTACGCCTGTCCTGCTTACGGGCAGTCTTGGGCAGACCTTTGACGCCCTTTCCCCCGAGGATTTCAGACCCTTGATAGACGAATATTACTAGTTAGGGAAACATGGCCACAAGCTTAAACCTAGCTAGTTTGAATGCGAGGGGCATGAGGTCTCGAAGCAAGGCTTCTCGCGTGCTGAGGGACCTCATGGCCCTTGAGGTAGACATAGCTGCAATTCAGGAGACCCACTTTGTTGGGGCTGGAGACTGCGATGTGCTGGTGAACGACTTTGACGTTTACTCAGCATATGGCAGTCTCCATAGCCGGGGGGTTTCTGTGCTAGTAAGTCGCACCCTATCTGCGACGGTTACACTTGTTCATGCGGACGCTCATGGGAGGCTGGTCGTGGTCGATGTTGCCGTTAGCAGCGGCGCGTTCCGGATCATGGCAGTTTATGCGCCCAACATCCAAACCGAGAGGGTTTCCTTTTTTCGGCGGGTGGAGGGGTTTCTCTCGGGTCCGGAGCGGGTAGTATTAATGGGGGACTGGAATGCCATCCTGGACCCCAAGTTAGATAGGGTCGGGGGGCCTAGAGGGTCGGGTAGGTGTGAAAGCAGCCTGTCTGACCTGATGGCCTCGTGCGATCTGGTCGACAGGTTCCGTCTGGATCACCCCGGGAGGGAGATGTGGACGTGGCATACTAGTGCGGCCGCCTATCCAAGTACATACTTGGACAGGATGTTAATTAGAAGGGGCGACGTAGATTTTCTATCTTGTCCCACGTTCCACTGGTTAGGTCATTCGGACCACAAACTCGTGTTGGCCCGTTTGAAGTTAGGTAATAGGCCTAGGTTGGCTGGCTACTGGAAGATGAACGCCTCCTTGTTGGAGTCGGTCGACTTCCGGGAGCAGCTGACAACACTAATTCAGAGGGAGTTAGTGGGGGCGGTTACCGGGAGTAGATGGTGGGTTAATCTTAAGGTGACCATTAGGCATTTTTGTGTCCAATATAGCCAAAGCCTCGCTTTAACTAGGGCTCGGACCAAAAAGCACCTAGAGGATAGACTGACCCGGGCGGTGGCAGGGGGGGATTCCCTAGATCTAGCACTAATTAAGGGGGACCTCAGTCGCTTGGCTAGCGAGCGATATGAAGGTCAAGTAGTTAGGGCTAGGTTAAAGAGAGTCTCCAACGAAGCCGTGAACGTTGACGCTGTTGAGCGTAAGGCCGCTTTAAGACGCGGCTCGGATGGGTACATTCGGGAGGTGAAAAACCTGGAAGGACGTTCTCTCGTATCGACGCGGGAGATCTGCAATGGGTTTCGGCAACATTTGGAGGAGCGCTTCACCAAACTACCCAGACTCCGCGGCCAGGAGTTTGGCAGCTATTTAGCTGGCTCGCCCCGCCTTACTGCGGCCCGAGCGGCTAGTTGCGAGGGGGTGGTTACGGAGCGTGAGGTCATTACTGCGTTGAAGCAGGTTGGCCACAACAAATCTCCGGGGCTCGATGGTTTGCCCTACGAATTGTACTTGAGGCTGTCGCCCATGTTTGTGCCCCTTTTGACGGGCGTGTTTAACCACTGGTTTGCCCAGGACTCGATCCCGAGGCAGGTAACCAAAGGAGTGGTCACGCTTCTGAAGAAGGGAAACCAACATGGTGGGGGGAACTTAGATGATTATAGGCCCATAACTCTGCTTAACGCAGATTTTAAGATTTTGGCCCGTATTCTTGCAAACCGACTGCAGGTTGTTATCGACGAGTTGGTCGAACCGGATCAGAACTACGCTGTGAAGGGTCGAACAATTCAAAACAATCTGCACTTGGTGCACACGATAATAGAGGGGTTAGAAGACGACACAGGAGCCGCGCTGATCAATTTAGATCAGTCCAAGGCGTTCGATAGGGTGGACCATGGGTTCCTGAGGGCTGTTGTGGAGGCCGCCGGCTTTGGTCCGGACTTCCGCAAGTGGATCTCCGCCCTGTATCGTGACCCCGCGGTGGTGGTGCAAGTTAATGGTAGGTTGTCGGAGTCCTTTGGGGTCTCCCGGTCGGTGCGGCAGGGCTGTCCGCTGTCGCCTCTGCTCTATGTCCTGGCGTTGGAGCCCTTCCTTCGCAAATTAAGGGACGAGGCGGCGAGACCAGTCCTACGCGGCATTGCTCTACCTGGCCGCCGATTTGCCAGGGTGTCCGCGTACGCCGATGACGTCACCGTTTTCGCAGCCAGTCGTAACGACATCGAAGCGGTGATAAAGGCGATCGCTGAGTACGAAGTTGTCACAGGGGCCGTGATCAATCGCAGCAAGTCTGTCGGCCTGCGGTTGAGCGCCTGGACCGGGGTAAACTCGCTTCCAGGTGCGTTCGGCTGGACTGATGGCCCGGTTAAGATCCTCGGTGTGTGGTTCGGGCCGGATCTCCAGCTGGACAAGAATTGGTCGGAGGTACAGACTAAGGTCGAATCCGCTGTCGGAACTTGGATTCGAAGGAGATTGTCCTTGAAGGGTCGTGCGGAGGCATGCGCCACTTACGTGTTTCCGTTGATCCTTTACCGTTTATCTGTTCTTCCCCTGCCTGCGGACCGCTGTAAGGCTTTAGAGCGACTCCTTTTCAAACTGCTCTGGAAGGGAGGAAAGCCGTATGTCCGTAGACAGGTCTGTACGCAGAAGCTTAGCGAGGGAGGCTTGGGGATGCCTGATCTGCGCAGCCATCAACGCGCAGAAAGACTGGTGTTCCTGAGTCGGACACTGATAGAGGAGGCACCCTGGGTTCCGGCCGTGCAGCGCGATTTCCCACGGCTATTAACCAACCCCGCCGCCGAAGGTCGCCGTCGACCAGCGGGGGAAGGGCGCTTCCTGACCGAATGCCGAGCCGCCCTTAGGGCATTGCCGGGGTCCAATGACCTTGCACGGCCTAGGTGGAGGCTATATGAGGAGTTAGTGGAGGGTACCGCGAACGATCCGCTGGTGGAGCGGCTACACCTGTCGAGGGGGGAGGTTCGCTCGCTTTGGAGTTGGGCGCCTGCCAGTAGCTACATCAATAATGCGGAATTTTCGGTAACGTGGAGGCTAGTCCGGGATGCGTTGCCTCTCTTCGACCGACTTGCCAGGGATTTCCGGGATCCCGATTATTATTTTCCCCCGTGCCCACGCTGCAACGATGAGAACGAGGACGAAACACGTGACCACGCGTTCTTTCTTTGCAGCGGGGTGCGGAGTCTCTGGAGGTATGTCGAAGGGGTAACGGCTCGCATCGACCCCGAGCGGTCGGTGCCACTTGATTTGGCGTACGTGGTTGACAATGTGGACCCGCCGTTTATCAGGGAGAAACGGGCGGTGTTTCTGGCGATACTGGCTGTAGCTAGGTTAGTGACGTGGGTTACACGTCTGAGCATTGTCTATGAGGGGCAATCTGCTTCCGATCAGGATCTGGTCCTTTATTTTAAGCATCAACTTAAAATAAAAATCAGATGTGATTGGAAAAGATTGCCCCGCATCGACTTTGATAGGAGATGGGTGCACAACACTAGTTTGTGCATCCGACGAGGAGCTAGGTACGAGCTTGTGTTTCCACCCTAGTAGTATTCGTCTGGAGGTGCTGAAGTTTCGATTGTCGTGCACTCGGAACCCAGCCCCTCATATATTAATACGGGGTTTACCCCGTAATCATGGGTAGGAGTAGGTTTGCTAGTTAGGCGGAGTAACCACCTAGAGTGGAAAGCACATACTTTATTTAGGGCCTAGACTAGGGTGAATGTGAGTTTGATCCCGTCCCCTGTAGTTCTTTGTTTTTCTGATAAGATTGGCACTAGGAGAGCTTCCAAAGATGCCCAAAGTCCACCAGTTTTATTTTGTCCTCGGCCCGATTGTACCCCTTACGTATTTTATCTTGGAAGACGCCATCCATCCCTGTTATCCCCGACCCTAAGTTATTTTTCTTACAAGTCCCTAGTTCCTCCACTCCCCCCTAGGGAGCGACCTGCTTGCTTTCACCCTTTCCCCTTGGGGGAAGTGGATTGGAAGACAGTGGGCGTTTCATACGACAGACCAGCCGTTAGGTAGGGAGGGTCCCCTTACTAACCCGCCCCCATAGGCATTTTATTAAGTTGTTTTCTTTTTCTTTCTTTTTGGGTGTATTTTAGTTTGCCCCCCTCCCCATCATCGCACCCCCATTTATAAAAAAAAAAAAAAAAAAAAAAAAAAAATACAATACATTACTTTAAGTTTGTAAATACCATTTTGTTTTGTTTTTCTTTTGTACATATTCTTCTTTTTTTACAGTACGAGTGTCGCCCGCCATCCCGATAAGCTGGGGAGCTGTCTCTTTTAAGTAGGTCCTGGTAAGAATGTAGGCGGATGTGTTATGATAGAATCTAGTATAGGTTTTCTAAATAAAATACTTGCTTTCTAACGCAAGTTTAGCTAGCGAATTTAGCAAAGTCCCGTTTTCTTCCCCACTTCCCCCTTACTGGCCTTGTGCCTAAGTTGTATCGGACCCCAAATGAGGGCCTGGCAGTAGATAATGCCAGGTCCGGGGCCGATACGACTAAATAACAGCTTGGTTCCCATGCAATCAGGCGCTTTTGGTCATTGGCCAAAGGTTTTTATTTTTGCGTTTTTACGTTTATTGTTGTTTTTGCCCACTCTGGGCAACCATTAACTGCGCTTTCTCTTTTTCTTACAGATAGTCCAGGGTCCAGCTGTCACTTAAGCAGCCGGCAGGGCCAAGGGATACTGACGTGCCTCTTTTGGCGAAGGTCCCCTTGGTTTCCGAATCGGCGGGTGATCAGCCGGGCCTTGGGCCACCAAAATAGATGGAGCAGGCCTCTGCTCCTTCCACCTTGGGGGACGCCCCGGGTGTAGTGTCCGTGAAGGGTCCGGGGGGTGCCGTCCCGCAAGGCACCCCCAGTTCGAGAAGGGTTACCGGGGTCGCCGCCCCAGAGTGGTTCGGATCGTGAGCGGGGGTCGCCACCCCCAGTAGGGTCGAGTCGGGTGCCGGAATGAGAGCGGGGTTCGCCAACCCCAGTAGCGTTGTGTCGGGTGTTGCCACCCCAAAAGGCAGCACCAGTGAGGCCAGGTTCGCAGCGGTCGGTGCCCCAGTAGTCGATTCAGCGAAAAGGAGACCAGTAAAAAAGTGGTGGGTGCTAGAAGAGGAACCCAGAGCCCCTCTTACTAGATCACAGTCCGCAAGGGGAAGCCCCAGTAAGGAGGTAGAGGAGGGTATGCGGAGGTGCAAATCAGAAGAAGTAATAGTAGTGGATGGGTGCTCCCCGAGGGTGGGAGGGGTCGGTGATCCATTGTCAACCAGCCCGTTTGAGTGGCCATCCCTCACGCAGAGTGACTGTTCCCTGATTCCACCGGGACAGGGCAAAGACGTGGTGATAGAAGCAACAGCAAGGACCAGCGCGTCCACAGAAGCAGCAGAGGAGAGCAGTGTGTGGGGTCCAAAGAAAGTGGCAAAGAAAACCCCAGAATACTATAAAAAACTGCTGGAGGGCAGATTCAAAGAGTACGTCACGGGAAACAAGTTGGAAATCGTCCCAGGAGCCCTAGAGGACATAAGGTTGCGAACAGTCTCCCTGGTGACACTGGACGCGAATGGCAAGGGTCTGACTGGCGTGCCCCTTGAGAAGATGTATGACATTCTAGGAGACCTAAGGATTCCTGCACAATATCTGGTCAGGAAGTACCACGCCACGTGGGATCTCCTCCTGCCAACGAAGGAGGAGGCAGAAAAACTGGCAGGAGGGGACCTCACATGGAAGAATTTGAGGCTCCGCCCCGAGTACTTATCGAAGAGGAGGGCCGGCGTTACAGTGCTCGGGGTTCCGAGCTTCATCACAGGAGACCAGCTGGATGCCACCTTGGCCCAGTTTGGAGAAGTAGAGGAAGTCCACCCTACGAAGGGACCTAGAAACATCCAAACTGGGTCATACAAGATTTATATGAAGGTGGACCGGCAAAGCTTCCATAAGATTCCGGCGCAGTTGACCTGCGAGAGCTGGCAGATGGCGGTGATTGTGGAGGGAAGGAGGCCATACTGCTGGCAATGTACGAAACCAGGCCACGTGGCCCGATTTTGCCCCCAAAGGAAGGAACAAGACCATCCAAAAGCCGGAGGAATGACGAACGTAAAGGAAACACCAGCGGCGGAGGGCAGGAAGAAAAAGGACGAGGAAGGAGGAGTGTGGAGCAAGGTCGTCGCCAAGAGGGGCAAGAAGAAGGAGGGAGACGCCCCTCTTGCACCAACAAGAACACCGGCGGCGACCGTAAAAAGGAAGCTTAAAGTGAGCTCCTCGGAGTCCGAGGGGGAGGAGGGTGAGCCTACGGGAAAGCACGTGGAGAAAAAGGAAAGAAAAGAAACACCACAGTCATCTCCGAAGAAGTCTCCCCCTCGGAAATCCCTGGATAAAGAAGAAGAAATGATCGAAGACGCAGATACTGAGCCTCCAACACAACCATCCCCAGAGGACGCTCAGCCCACCCCTCCCCTATTCAACACCCGGAGCAGGATGCGATGGCTCCAATAGTTCCAGATGTCGTGGCAGAAGAACAAGAAGCGGAGAAGACGGCCCCCCTCAGGAAGGAAAAGACCAGAAAATGTCCATTCTAGCCGGGGGTCCGTCTCTGTGAGGTCGATGAGGCGGTGGGTGACCTCAGTGGAACCCAGAAAAAATATCTGCGGATACTGGAGAGTCTAAAGATGGTGGAAGGGAAGGAGGTCACCAACCCCAGGAACTTCCCTGACGCCCCACAGATCATAACGTTCGTCAGGCCTAACAGGGGTGGGCGAGCTAAGGCCCTTTGGAGAATGTTGGAGGAGGGAAAATCGGCGTTCCCGGGGATGAAACTAGTAGACGGGGAGCACCCATCTCTAGAGAAAGTCGCGAAGCGATGCGAAGGGAGGGTCCCGGTTTACGTTCACCCCTCCTTTTATAGGGCTATTAAGTTGACGTTCCCTCTGGACGTGGGAGGTCTGGCCAAAGACGGGCGGCTTACGCCTGTCCTGCTTACGGGCAATCTTGGGCAGACCTTTGACGCCCTTTCCCCCGAGGATTTCAGACCCTTGATAGACGAATATTACTAGTTAGGGAAACATGGCCACAAGCTTAAACCTAGCTAGTTTGAATGCGAGGGGCATGAGGTCTCGAAGCAAGGCTTCTCGCGTGCTGAGGGACCTCATGGCCCCTGAGGTAGACATAGCTGCAATTCAGGAGACCCACTTTGTTGGGGCTGGAGACTGCGATGTGCTGGTGAACGACTTTGACGTTTACTCAGCATATGGCAGTCTCCATAGCCGGGGGGTTTCTGTGCTAGTAAGTCGCACCCTATCTGCGACGGTTACACTTGTTCATGCGGACGCTCATGGGAGGCTGGTCGTGGTCGATGTTGCCGTTAGCAGCGGCGCGTTCCGGATCATGGCAGTTTATGCGCCCAACATCCAAACCGAGAGGGTTTCCTTTTTTCGGCGGGTGGAGGGGTTTCTCTCTTCGGGTCCGGAGCGGGTAGTATTAATGGGGGACTGGAATGCCATCCTGGACCCCAAGTTAGATAAGGTCGGGGGGCCTAGAGGGACGGGTAGGTTTGAAAGCAACCTGTCTGACCTGATGGCCTCGTGCGATCTGGTCGACAGGTTCCGTCTGGATCACCCCGGGAGAGAGATGTGGACGTGGCATACTAGTGCGGCCGCCTATCCAAGTACATACTTGGACAGGATGTTAATTAGAAGGGGCGACGTAGATTTTCTATCTTGTCCCACGTTCCACTGGTTAGGTCATTCGGACCACAAACTCGTATTGGCCCGTTTGAAGTTAGGTAATAGGCCTAGGTTGGCTGGCTACTGGAAGATGAACGCCTCCTTGTTGGAGTCGGTCGACTTCCGGGAGCAGCTGACGACACTAATTCAGAGGGAGTTAGTGGGGACGGTTACCGGGAGTAGATGGTGGGTTAATCTTAAGGTGACCATTAGGCATTTTTGTGTCCAATATAGCCAAAGCCTCGCTTTAACTAGGGCTCGGACCAAAAAGCACCTAGAGGATAGATTGACCCGGGCGGTGGCAGGGGGGGATTCCCTAGATCTAGCACTAATTAAGGGGGACCTCAATCGCTCGGCTAGCGAGCGATATGAAGGTCAAGTAGTTAGGGCTAGGTTAAAGAGAGTCTCCAACGAAGCCGTAAACGTTGACGCTGTTGAGCGTAAGGCCGCTTTAAGACGCGGCTCGGATGGGTACATTCGGGAGGTGAAAAACCTGGAAGGACGTTCTCTCGTATCGACGCGGGAGATCTGCAATGGGTTTCGGCAACATTTGGATGAGCGCTTCACCAAACTACCCAGACTCCGCGGCCAGGAGTTTGGCAGCTATTTAGCTGGCTCGCCCCGCCTTACTGCGGCCCGAGCGGCTAGTTGCGAGGGGGTGGTTACGGAGCGTGAGGTCATTACTGCGTTGAAGCAGGTTGGCCACAACAAATCTCCGGGGCTCGATGGTTTGCCCTACGAATTGTACTTGAGGCTGTCGCCCATGTTTGTGCCCCTTTTGACGGGCGTGTTTAACCACTGGTTTGCCCAGGACTCGATCCCGAGGCAGGTAACCAAAGGAGTGGTCATGCTTCTGAAGAAGGGAAACCAACATGGTGGGGGGAACTTAGATGATTATAGGCCCATAACTCTGCTTAACGCAGATTTTAAGATTTTGGCCCGTATTCTTGCAAACCGACTGCAGGTTGTTATCGACGAGTTGGTCGAACCGGATCAGAACTACGCTGTGAAGGGTCGAACAATTCAAAACAATCTGCACTTGGTGCGCACGATAATAGAGGGGTTAGAAGACGACACAGGAGCCGCGCTGATCAATTTAGATCAGTCCAAGGCGTTCGATAGGGTGGACCATGGGTTCCTGAGGGCTGTTGTGGAGGCCGCCGGCTTTGGTCCGGACTTCCGCAAGTGGATCTCCGCCCTGTATCGTGACCCCGCGGTGGTGGTGCAAGTCAATGGTAGGTTGTCGGAGTCCTTTGGGGTCTCCCGGTCGGTGCGGCAGGGCTGTCCGCTGTCGCCTCTGCTCTATGTCCTGGCGTTGGAGCCCTTCCTTCGCAAATTAAGGGACGAGGCGGCGAGACCAGTCCTACGCGGCATTGCTCTACCTGGCCGCCGATTTGCCAGGGTGTCCGCGTACGCCGATGACGTCACCGTTTTCGCAGCCAGTCGTAATGACATCGAAGCGGTGATAAAGGCGATCGCTGAGTACGAAGTTGTCACAGGGGCCGTGATCAATCGCAGCAAGTCCGTCGGCCTGCGGTTGAGCGCCTGGACCGGGGTAAACTCGCTTCCAGGTGCGTTCGGCTGGACTGATGGCCCGGTTAAGATCCTCGGTGTGTGGTTCGGGCCGGATCTCCAGCTGGACAAGAATTGGTCGGAGGTACAGACTAAGGTCGAATCCTCTGTCGGAACTTGGATTCGAAGGAGATTGTCCTTGAAAGGTCGTGCGGAGGCATGCGCCACTTACGTGTTTCCGTTGATCCTTTACCGTTTATCTGTTCTTCCCCTGCCTGCGGACCGCTGTAAGGCTTTAGAGCGACTCCTTTTCAAACTGCTCTGGAAGGGAGGAAAGCCGTATGTCCGTAGACAGGTCTGTACGCAGAAGCTTAGCGAGGGAGGCTTGGGGATGCCTGATCTGCGCAGCCATCAACACGCAGAAAGACTGGCGTTCCTGAGTCGGACACTGATAGAGGAGGCACCCTGGGTTCCGGCCGTGCAGCGCGCTTTCCCACGGCTATTAACCAACCCCGCCGCCGAAGGTCGCCGTCGACCAGCGGGGGAAGGGCGCTTCCTGACCGAATGCCGAGCCGCCCTTAGGGCATTGCCGGGGTCCAATGACCTTGCACGGCCTAGGTGGAGGCTATATGAGGAGTTAGTGGAGGGTACCGCGAACGATCCGCTGGTGGAGCGGCTACACCTGTCGAGGGGGGAGGTTCGCTCGCTTTGGAGTTGGGCGCCTGCCAGTAGCTACATCAATAATGCGGAATTTTCGGTAACGTGGAGGCTAGTCCGGGATGCGTTGCCTCTCTTCGACCGACTTGCCAGGGATTTCCGGGATCCCGATTATTATTTTCCCCCGTGCCCACGCTGCAACGATGAGAACGAGGACGAAACGCGTGACCACGCGTTCTTTCTTTGCAGCGGGGTGCGGAGTCTCTGGAGGTATGTCGAAGGGGTAACGGCTCGCATCGACCCCGAGCGGTCGGTGCCACTCGATTTGGCGTACGTGGTTGACAATGTGGACCCGCCGTTTATCAGGGAGAAACGGGCGGTGTTTCTGGCGATACTGGCTGTAGCTAAGTTAGTGACGTGGGTTACACGTCTGAGCATTGTCTATGAGGGGCAATCTGCTTCCGATCAGGATCTGGTCCTTTATTTTAAGCATCAACTTAAAATAAAAATCAGATGTGATTGGAAAAGATTGCCCCGCATCGACTTTGATAGGAGATGGGTGCACAACACTAGTTTGTGCATCCGACGAGGAGCTAGGTACGAGCTTGTGTTTCCACCCTAGTAGTATTCGTCTGGAGGTGCTGAAGTTTCGATTGTCGTGCACTCGGAACCCAGCCCCTCATATATTAATACGGGGTTTACCCCGTAATCATGGGTAGGAGTAGGTTTGCTAGTTAGGCGGAGTAACCACCTAGAGTGGAAAGCACATACTTTATTTAGGGCCTAGACTAGGGTGAATGTGAGTTTGATCCCGTCCCCTGTAGTTCTTTGTTTTCTGATAAGATTGGCACTAGGAGAGCTTCCAAAGATGCCCAAAGTCCACCAGTTTTATTTTGTCCTCGGCCCGATTGTACCCCTTACGTATTTTATCTTGGAAGACGCCATCCATCCCTGTTATCCCCGACCCTAAGTTATTTTTCTTACAAGTCCCTAGTTCCTCCACTCCCCCCTAGGGAGCGACCTGCTTGCTTTCACCCTTTCCCCCTGGGGGAAGTGGATTGGAAGACAGTGGGCGTTTCATACGACAGACCAGCCGTTAGGTAGGGAGGGTCCCCTTACTAACCCGCCCCCATAGGCATTTTATTAAGTTGTTTTCTTTTTCTTTCTTTTTGGGTGTATTTTAGTTTGCCCCCCTCCCCATCATCGCACCCCCATTTATAAAAAAAAAAAAAAAAAAAAAAAAATACAATACATTACTTTAAGTTTGTAAATACCATTTTGTTTTGTTTTTCTTTTGTACATATTCTTCTCTTTTTACAGTACGAGTGTCGCCCGCCATCCCGATAAGCTGGGGAGCTGTCTCTTTTAAGTAGGTCCTGGTAAGAATGTAGGCGGATGTGTTATGATAGAATCTAGTATAGGTTTTCTAAATAAAATACTTGCTTTCTAACGCAAGTTTAGCTAGCGAATTTAGCAAAGTCCCGTTTTCTTCCCCACTTCCCCCTTACTGGCCTTGTGCCTAAGTTGTATCGGACCCCAAATGAGGGCCTGGCAGTAGATAATGCCAGGTCCGGGGCCGATACGACTAAATAAAAGCTTGGTTCCCATGCAATCAGGCGCTTTTGGTCATTGGCCAAAGGTTATTTTTTTGCGTTTTTACGTTTATTGTTGCTTTTGCCCACTCTGGGCAACCATTAACTGCTTTTTCTCTTTTTCTTACAGATAGTCCAGGGTCCAGCTGTCACTTAAGCAGCCGGCAGGGCCAAGGGAAACTGACGTGCCTCTTTTAGCGAAGGTCCCCTTGGTTTCCGAATCGGCGGGTGATCAGCCGGGCCTTGGGCCACCAAAATAGATGGAGCAGGCCTCTGCTCCTTCCACCTTGGGGGACGCCCCGGGTGTAGTGTCCGTGAAGGGTCCGGGGGGTGCCGTCCCGCAAGGCACCCCCAGTTCGAGAAGGGTTACCGGGGTCGCCGCCTCAGAGTCGTTGGAAGCGTTCGGATCGCGAGCGGGGGTCGCCGCCCCCAGTACGGTCGAGGCAGTTCCGGGTGTTGCCACCCCGAAAGGCAACACCAGTGTCGTTGGGTCGTGGGTTGCTTCCGTAAATTGCAACCCAGTTTCGGTCGGTACGGTCGTTGCCCCTAGTGGGATGTTGGGGGTTACCACCCCGAAAGGTAACCCCACAGAGGTGGTCGAGTTGGACATTGAGGTAGCGGTAGAAAAGAAGCGTCCGTGGGCGATACCTGTAGTAGGTCAAATTGCCATGAAAAAACAAAGGAGGGCGGTTAAGAAATGGTGGGTCCTAGATGAGGAGAAAAGGGCCCCACTGATGGAATCGCAATCTGAGACCAATAGTCCGACTAAACCAATAGCAGAGGGACTACGGAGGGTAAAATCCGCAGAAGTAATTGTAGTAGATGGGTGCTCCCCGAGGGTGGGGGGATCGGCAGTCATGACAACGCCAGCCAGCGGAAGCGAGTGGCCAGCCCTCACACAGAGCGACACCTCTCCGATACCAGCCGGGCAAGCTGTAGCGGAATCGGCCGAAACTTCCTCACCAGCAAAGACTGATTCGCCGAAAAGCGTCTGGGGGCAAAAGAAGAAGGAGCAGAAAACCCCCAAGTATTATAGAGAGCTGTTGGAATGCCGGTATAAGGAATTCGTTCAGGGCAACCAGATGCGGATTGTTCCAGGGGCACTGGAGGAGATTAAGGAAAGGACAGTCTCATTAGTAACCCTGGAAAATAATGGCAAAGGACTCACCGGGGTGCCCCTGGAAAGGATGTTTGAGATCCTTGGGGATCTAAAGATTCCAGCACAGTACCTGGTGAGGAGGTATCATGCCACGTGGGACCTCCTCCTACCGTCAAAAGAGGAGGCAGAAAAACTAGCAGGAGGGGACCTCACGTGGAGGAACCTGAGACTCCGGCCAGAATATATGTCAAAACGAAGAGCGGGAGTCACCATCCTTGGAGTCCCCAGCTTTATCGGAGAGGACCAGCTGGGAGCGACCCTTGCCCAGTTTGGCGAAGTGGAAGAGATACACCCGACAAAAGGGCCGAGAAACATCCAAACCGGTGCCTATAAGATCTTCATGCGGGTAAACAGGGAAAACTTCCACAAGATCCCGGCCCAGCTGAATTGTGAGGGCTGGCAAATGCCAGTGATAGTAGAAGGAAGGAGGCCGTACTGTTGGAATTGTGTGAAGCCCGGGCACGTAGCTTGCTTCTGCCCTCTGAGAAAGGAGCAGAACCCCCAGAAGGCAGGAGCGGTGGAGAATCAAGGAGTGGACAGCAAGGAACAAATGGAGACCAGCAAGAAGACGAATGCGGAGATTGCAGAGGCCAGTGCATGGAGCAAGGTCGTCGCCAAAAAGGGAAGAAGGAAGGAAGTAGAAGGGTCCCCTGCACCAGCAAGAGCAACAACGGCGACGACCAAAAGAAAATTGAAGATGAGCTCGTCTGAGTCGGAAGGAGAGGAGGGCGAGATCAAGGAGAGGCAGGTCGAAAAGAAAGAAAGGAAAGAGACGCCGAAAACAACTCCGAAAAAGACTCCTCAAAAATCACCCAAAGAGGCGGAAACAGAAATGTCTATAGAAATAGAAATAGAAGACCCTCACACTGAGCCTCCAACAGAAACCCCCCAAGAGGAAGCTCAGCCCACCCCTCCCCAAACCAACACCTCGGAACCGAGAGAAGAGGTTCCTGTCAATATAGAAGAGAAGGCAGCAGAAGGCAAAGACCAGGAGAAGGCGGCCCCCAGAAGGGAGAAAACCAGAAAGTTTCCGTTCTGGCCGGGGGACCGTCTGTGTGAGGTGGAGCGCGCGGCCGGTGACCTCAACGGAACACAGAGGAAGAACCTACGGGCACTGGAAAACTTCACAACAGTGAACGGGAAGGAGGTCACCGACCCCAGGAACTTCTCGGATGCGCCGCACGTGATTACGTTTGTGAGGCCGAATAGGGGTGGGCGTGCGAAGGCCCTTTGGCGAATGTTGGAGGCCGGAAAAACTGTGTTCCCGGGCTTCAGACTAGTAAATGGGGAGCACCCGTCATTAACACAGATTGCGAAACGCTGTGAAGGGAGGGTCCCAATTTATGTTCACCCCTCTCTGTATAGGTCCTTAAAATTGACGTTCCCGCTGGACGTGGGGGGTCTGACCAGAGACGGGCAGCTTACGCCTGACCTGCTCACGGGCAGTCTCGGACAGACCTTCGGCGTCCTCTCCCCCGAGGATTTCAGACCCTTGATGGACGAATATTACTAGTTAGGGAAATATGGCGTCAAGCTTAAACCTAGCTAGTTTGAATGCGAGGGGCATGAGGTCTCGAAGCAAGGCTTCTCGCGTGCTGAGGGACCTCATGGCCCTTGAGGTAGACATAGCTGCAATTCAGGAGACCCACTTTGTTGGGGCTGGGGACTGTGATGTGCTGGTGAACGATTTTGATGTTTACTCAGCATATGGCAGTCTCCATAGCCGGGGGGTTTCTGTGCTAGTAAGTCGCACCCTATCTGCGACGGTTACACTTGTTCATGCGGACGCTCATGGGAGGCTGGTCGTGGTCGATGTTGCCGTTAGCAGCGGCGCATTCCGGATCATGGCAGTTTATGCGCCCAACATCCAAAGCGAGAGGGTTTCCTTTTTTCGGCGGGTGGAGGGGTTTCTCTCTTCGGGTCCGGAGCGAGTAGTATTAATGGGGGACTGGAATGCCATCCTGGACCCCAAGTTAGATAAGGTCGGGGGGCCTAGAGGGACGGGTAGGTGTAAAAGCAGCCTGTCTGACCTGATGGCCTCGTGCGATCTGGTCGACAGGTTCCGTCTGGATCACCCCGGGAGGGAGATGTGGACGTGGCATACTAGTGCGGCCGCCAGTCCAAGTACATACTTGGACAGGATGTTAATTAGAAGGGGCGACGTAGATTTTCTATCTTGTCCCACGTTCCACTGGTTAGGTCATTCGGACCACAAACTCGTGTTGGCCCGTTTGAAGTTAGGTAATAGGCCTAGGTTGGCTGGCTACTGGAAGATGAACGCCTCCTTGTTGGAGTCGGTCGACTTCCGGGAGCAGCTGACGAAACTAATTCAGAGGGAGTTAGTGGGGACGGTTACCGGGAGTAGATGGTGGGTTAATCTTAAGGTGACCATTAGGCATTTTTGTGTCCAATATAGCCAAAGCCTCGCTTTAACTAGGGCTCAGACCAAAAAGCACCTAGAGGATAGATTGACCCGGGCGGTGGCAGGGGGGGATTCCCTAGATCTAGCACTAATTAAGGGGGACCTCAGTCGCTTGGCTAGCGAGCGATATGAAGGTCAAGTAGTTAGGGCTAGGTTAAAGAGAGTCTCCAACGAAGCCGTGAACGTTGACGCTGTTGAGCGTGGGGCCGCTTTAAGACGCGGCTCGGATGGGTACATTCGGGAGGTGAAAAACCTGGAAGGACGTTCTCTCGTGTCGACGCGGGAGATCTGCAATGGGTTTCGGCAACATTTGGAGGAGCGCTTCACCAAACTACCCAGACTCCGCGGCCAGGAGTTTGGCAGCTATTTAGCTGGCTCGCCCCGCCTTACTGCGGCCCGAGCGGCTAGTTGCGAGGGGGTGGTTACAGAGCGCGAGGTCATTACTGCGTTGAAGCAGGTTGGCCACAACAAATCTCCGGGGCTCGATGGTTTGCCCTACGAATTGTACTTGAGGCTGTCGCCCATGTTTGTGCCCCTTTTGACGGGCGTGTTTAACCACTGGTTTGCCCAGGACTCGATCCCGAGGCAGGTAACCAAAGGAGTGGTCACGCTTCTGAAGAAGGGAAACCAACATGGTGGGGGGAACTTAGATGATTATAGGCCCATAACTCTGCTTAACGCAGATTTTAAGATTTTGGCCCGTATTCTTGCGAACCGACTGCAGGTTGTTATCGACGAGTTGGTCGAACCGGATCAGAACTACGCTGTGAAGGGTCGAACAATTCAAAACAATCTGCACTTGGTTCGCACGATAATAGAGGGGTTAGAAGACGACACGGAAGCCGCGCTGATCAATTTAGATCAGTCCAAGGCGTTCGATAGGGTGGACCATGGGTTCCTGAGGGCTGTTGTGGAGGCCGCCGGCTTTGGTCCGGACTTCCGCAAGTGGATCTCCGCCCTGTATCGTGACCCCGCGGTGGTGGTGCAAGTCAACGGTAGGTTGTCGGAGTCCTTTGGGGTCTCCCGGTCGGTGCGGCAGGGCTGTCCGCTGTCGCCTCTGCTCTATGTCCTGGCGTTGGAGCCCTTCCTTCGCAAATTAAGGGACGAGGCGGCGAGACCAGTCCTACGCGGCATTGCTCTACCTGGCGGCCGAGTTGCCAGGGTGTCCGCGTACGCTGATGACGTCACCGTTTTCGCAGCCAGTCGTAACGACATCGAAGCGGTGATAGAGGCGATCGCTGAGTACGAAGTTGTCACAGGGGCCGTGATCAATCGCAGCAAGTCCGTCGGCCTGCGGTTGAGCGCCTGGACCGGGGTAAACTCGCTTCCAGGTGCGTTCGGCTGGACTGATGGCCCGGTTAAGATCCTCGGTGTGTGGTTCGGGCCGGATCTCCAGCTGGACAAGAATTGGTCGGAGGTACAGACTAAGGTCGAATCCTCTGTCGGAACTTGGATTCGAAGGAGATTGTCCTTGAAGGGTCGTGCGGAGGCATGCGCCACTTACGTGTTTCCGTTGATCCTTTACCGTTTATCTGTTCTTCCCCTGCCTGCGGACCACTGTAAGGCTTTAGAGCGACTCCTTTTCAAACTGCTCTGGAAGGGAGGAAAGCCGTATGTCCGTAGACAGGTCTGTACGCAGAAGCTTAGCGAGGGAGGCTTGGGGATGCCTGATCTGCGCAGCCATCAACACGCAGAAAGACTGGCGTTCCTGAGTCGGACATTGATAGAGGAGGCACCCTGGGTTCCGGCCGTGCAGCGCGCTTTCCCACGGCTATTAACCAACCCCGCCGCCGAAGGTCGCCGTCGACCAGCGGGGGAAGAGCGCTTCCTGACCGAATGCCGAGCCGCCCTTAGGGCATTGCCGGGGTCCAATGACCTTGCACGGCCTAGGTGGAGGCTATATGAGGAGTTAGTGGAGGGTACCGCGAACGATCCGCTGGTGGAGCGGCTACACCTGTCGAGGGGGGAGGTTCTCTCGCTTTGGAGTTGGGCGCCTGCCAGTAGCTACATCAATAATGTGGAATTTTCGGTAACGTGGAGGCTAGTCCGGGATGCGTTGCCTCTCTTCGACCGACTTGACAGGGATTTCCGGGATCCCGATTATTATTTTCCCCCGTGCCCACGCTGCAACGATGAGAATGAGGACGAAACGCGTGAACACGCGTTCTTTCTTTGCAGCGGGGTGCGGAGTCTCTGGAGGTATGTCGAAGGGGTAACGGCTCGCATCGACCCCGAGCGGTCGGTGCCACTCGATTTGGCGTACGTGGTTGACAATGTGGACCCGCCGTTTATCAGGGAGAAACGGGCGGTGTTTCTGGCGATACTGGCTGTAGCTAGGTTAGTGACGTGGGTTACACGTCTGAGCATTGTCTATGAGGGGCAATCTGCTTCCGATCAGGATCTGGTCCTTTATTTTAAGCATCAACTTAAAATAAAAATCAGATGTGATTGGAAAAGATTGCCCCGCATCGACTTTGATAGGAGATGGGTGCACAACACTAGTTTGTGCATCCGACGAGGAGCTAGGTACGAGCTTGTGTTTCCACCCTAGTAGTATTCGTCTGGAGGTGCTGAAGTTTCGATTGTCGTGCACTCGGAACCCAGCCCCTCATATATTAATACGGGGTTTACCCCGTAATCATGGGTAGGAGTAGGTTTGCTAGTTAGGCGGAGTAACCACCTAGAGTGGAAAGCACATACTTTATTTAGGGCCTAGACTAGGGTGAATGTGAGTTTGATCCCGTCCCCTGTAGTTCTTTGTTTTCTGATAAGATTGGCACTAGGAGAGCTTCCAAAGATGCCCAAAGTCCACCAGTTTTATTTTGTCCTCGGCCCGATTGTACCCCTTACGTATTTTATCTTGGAAGACGCCATCCATCCCTGTTATCCCCGACCCTAAGTTATTTTTCTTACAAGTCCCTAGTTCCTCCACTCCCCCCTAGGGAGCGACCTGCTTGCTTTCACCCTTTCCCCCTGGGGGAAGTGGATTGGAAGACAGTGGGCGTTTCATACGACAGACCAGCCGTTAGGTAGGGAGGGTCCCCTTACTAACCCGCCCCCATAGGCATTTTATTAAGTTGTTTTCTTTTTCTTTCTTTTTGGGTGTATTTTAGTTTGCCCCCCTCCCCATCATCGCACCCCCATTTATAAAAAAAAAAAAAAAAAAAAAAAAATACAATACATTACTTTAAGTTTGTAAATACCATTTTGTTTTGTTTTTCTTTTGTACATATTCTTCTCTTTTTACAGTACGAGTGTCGCCCGCCATCCCGATAAGCTGGGGAGCTGTCTCTTTTAAGTAGGTCCTGGTAAGAATGTAGGCGGATGTGTTATGATAGAATCTAGTATAGGTTTTCTAAATAAAATACTTGCTTTCTAACGCAAGTTTAGCTAGCGAATTTAGCAAAGTCCCGTTTTCTTCCCCACTTCCCCCTTACTGGCCTTGTGCCTAAGTTGTATCGGACCCCAAATGAGGGCCTGGCAGTAGATAATGCCAGGTCCGGGGCCGATACGACTAAATAAAAGCTTGGTTCCCATGCAAAGCTCCTTTAACTGTTCACGTTTTCTATTCTTTTTTCAGATTGTTCAGTGTCTGGAACCGACTTAAGCAGCCGGCAGGACTAGAGGTTACCCACGTACCCTTTTGTGGTGAAGGCCCTCTAGCTTCCAAATCGGCGGGTCGGGGAAGGGCACTGGGCCAACAAAGTAGATGGAGCAGGCCTCTGCTCCTGCCACCTTGGGGGACGCCCCAGGTGTAGGTGCCGTGAAGGGTTACGTATCGAGAAGGGTCTCGGGGGTCGCCACCCCCAGTTCGGAAGGGTCGAGTGCCGGTGCTGTTCCGGGGGTCGCCATCCCCAACTCAGAAGGGTCGTGTTCGGTTGAGTCGCGGTCGGTAGCGTCTGGCAGGGTTGCAGACGCTGTGCAGGGCACCCCCAGTGCAGGTGCGCTCGGTTGGGTTTTGGGCGCTGGGATGACCTCCCAGGAGGACATCCCTGGATCGGTAACGGGAACAGCAACGTCCAGGGAGGAGGAGGTGGAGGCCTGGCGAAAGTTTGTTCAGGTGATTCCAGGCGGGCCGTGGAAAGGGAAAAGGAGAAGGAGACGAGCCAGTCAATGGTCACGGTCCGAGAGAAGCAGCCCAAGGGATAGATCAGTCGAAGGGATGAGGAAGGCGAGATCCATGGAGGTGTTCAGGTTAGAAGGGTGCTCCCCGGGGACGGGGGGATACACTAGTGTGGAGCCGGTGGAGAAGGAGGAATGGCCAGCCCTCGTATTGTCGGATTCACCGATCCCAGCAGGACAGAGAACACCGCAGGCAAAGACGGTGGCAGAAGCAGTGGTAGCAGCGGCAGGAGTCCAGTCCACGGGTGAACAGCTGAGCTGGGGACCGAAGGAGAGGAAGGCAAAGTCCCCAGCTTACTACAAACAGCTGTTTGAAACGAGATACAAGGAGCTCGTGGACGGGAACAACATCAAAGTGGTCCCGCAAACATTGGAAGGAATAAGGGAGCGCTCCGTCTCCCTACTGACGTTGGATGCCAAAGGGAAGGGACTTAAAGGCGTCCCGAAGGAAAGAATGATGGAACTCCTGGGCGAACTCAAGATCCCGGCCCAATACGCCGTAAGAAGATTTAATGCCATGTGGGAGGTCCTCTTGCCGACAAAGGAAGAGGCACAGAAACTGGCAAGAGGGGATCTCACATGGCGGGACATCCGCATCAGACCAGAATATTTGTCAAAAAGGAGAACAGCGGTGACAATTTCAGGAGTCCCCTGTTTCTTAGAAGAAGACCAGCTGGGGGCCATCATGTCCCAGTACGGGGAAGTCGAAGAAGTGGAAGCGGTGAAAGGCCCCCGTAATATCAAAACAGGGGAATATAAATTTCTGATGCGGCTATCAAGGAAGGAGTTCCATGAAATTCCCGCCCAATTGACATGAGAGGGTTGGTCCATGGTGGTCATCGTGGAGGGCAGAATGCCAAAAACCAGGGCACGTGGCCAGATTCTGCCCTCAAAGGAAAACAGCAGAGACCAGTAAACAAGGACCAGCTCAGAGCCAGACGAAGGAGCCCCCGATGGAGGTAGATACCACTACAAAATGGAGTACGGTGGTATCAAAGAAGGGGAGAAAGGTGGAACCGGCTCCACGAGCAGAAACAAGACCTACAGTAACGGCTACAAAGAGAAAGATCAGTAGCAGGTCATCCGAATCAGAGAGCGACGGAGGGGATGACAAACATCAAGAAAAAAGAGAAAAGAAAGACCAGCCCACTGAATCTCCAAAAAACCAACCCCCCCAAGAGGATATTCAGCCAACCCCTCCCCTATTCACCACACCAGCAAGCGAAACGGAGCGTTCGGAGGCTCCAGCGGAATCAGTCAAAACACCAGAACCAGTTGAAATGACGGCAGAGAAAGAAGCCCCGGGAAAGGAAGTAGAAGAAAAGTCGGCAGTAAGAGCGGAAAAAACCAGAAAGTTCCCTTTCTGGCCCGGGGAAAGAGTTTGTGAAGCCGACATCAGCAACACGGTCAGTGACCTCAACGGAAGGCAGAGGAGGTACCTGAAAGAATTAGAAAGCCTCTCAAAGGTCGATAAAAAGGAAGTCACTGACCCAAGAAACTTTCCGGACGCTCCGTCATTAATTACATTCGTCCGAGTGAATAGGGGAGGTAGAGCGAAGGCGCTCTGGAGAATGGTGGAGGAGGCAAAAACAGCGTTTAAGGGCCTCAAACTAGTAGACGGGGAGCACCCTTCACTAAGTAAGTTTACTACCCAATGCGAGGGGAGGGTCCCGCTTTATGTTCACCCCTCCCTCTATAGGGCACTGAAAATGATGTTCCCCTTGGACGTGGGGGGCCTGGCTCGAGACGGACGGCTTACGTCCGACCTGCTCACGGGCAGTCTTGGTCAGGCCTTCGACGTCCTCACTCCCGAGGACTTTAGACCCTTAGTTGAGGAATACTTCTAGTTAGGGAATCATGGCCTTGAACCTGGCTAGCTTAAATGCGAGGGGCATGAGGTCTCGAAGCAAGGCTGCTCGCGTGCTGAGGGACCTCATGGCCCTTGAGGTAGACATAGCTGCAATACAGGAGACCCACTTTGTTGGGGCTGGGGACTGCGATGTGCTGGTGAACGATTTTGATGTTTACTCAGCATATGGCAGTTTCCAGAGCCGGGGGGTTTCTGTGCTAGTAAGTCGCACCCTATCTGCGACGGTTACACTTGTTCATGCGGACGCTCATGGGAGGCTGGTCGTGGTTGATGTTGCCGTTAGCAGCAGCGCATTCCGGATCATGGCAGTTTATGCGCCCAACATCCAAAGCGAGAGGGTTTCCTTTTTTCGGCGGGTGGAGGGGTTTCTCTCTTCGGTTCCGGAGCGAGTAGTTTTAATGGGGGACTGGAATGCCATCCTGGACCCGAAGTTAGATAAGGTCGGGGGGCCTAGTGGGATGGGTAGGTGTGAAAGCAGCCTGTCTGACCTGATGGCCTCGTGCGATCTGGTCGACAGGTTCCGTCTGGATCACCCCGGGAGGGAGATGTGGACGTGGCATACTAGTGCGGCCGCCAGTCCAAGTACATACTTGGACAGGATGTTAATTAGAAGGGGCGACGTAGATTTTCTATCTTGTCCCACGTTCCACTGGTTAGGTCATTCGGACCACAAACTTGTGTTGGCCCGTTTGAAGTTAGGTAATAGGCCTAGGTTGGCTGGCTACTGGAAGATGAACGCCTCCTTGTTGGAGTCGGTCGACTTCCGGGAGCAGCTGACGACACTAATTCAGAGGGAGTTAGTGGGGACGGTTACCGGGAGTAGATGGTGGGTTAATCTTAAGGTGACCATTAGGCATTTTTGTGTCCAATATAGCCAAAGCCTCGCTTTAACTAGGGCTCGGACCAAAAAGCACCTAGAGGATAGATTGACCCGGGCGGTGGCAGGGGGGGATTCCCTAGATCTAGCACTAATTAAGGGGGACCTCAGTCGCTTGGCTAGCGAGCGATATGAAGGTCAAGTAGTTAGGGCTAGGTTAAATAGAGTCTCCAACGAAGCCGTGAACGTTGACGCTGTTGAGCGTGGGGCCGCTTTAAGACGCGGCTCGGATGGGTACATTCGGGAGGTGAAAAACCTGGAAGGACGTTCTCTCGTGTCGACGCGGGAGATCTGCAATGGGTTTCGGCAACATTTGGAGGAGCGCTTCACCAAACTACCCAGACTCCGCGGCCAGGAATTTGGCAGCTATTTAGCTGGCCAGCCCCGCCTTACTGCGGCCCGAGCGGCTAGTTGCGAGGGGGTGGTTACGGAGCGTGAGGTCATTACTGCGTTGAAGCAGGTTGGCCACAACAAATCTCCGGGGCTCGATGGTTTGCCCTACGAATTGTACTTGAGGCTGTCGCCCATGTTTGTGCCCCTTTTGACGGGCGTGTTTAACCACTGGTTTGCCCAGGACTCGATCCCGAGGCAGGTAACCAAAGGAGTGGTCACGCTTCTGAAGAAGGGAAACCAACATGGAGGGGGGAACTTAGAAGACTATAGGCCAATAACTCTGCTTAACGCAGATTTTAAGATTTTGGCCCGTATTCTTGCGAACCGAAGTTGGGCGCCTGCCAGTAGCTACATTAATAATTCAGAATTTTCGGTAACGTGGAGGCTAGTCCGGGATGCGTTGCCTCTCTTCGACCGACTTGCCAGGGATTTCCGGGATCCCGATTATTATTTTCCCCCGTGCCCACGCTGCAACGATGAGAACGAGGACGAAACGCGTGAACACGCGTTCTTTCTTTGCAGCGGGGTGCGGAGTCTCTGGAGGTATGTCGAAGGGGTAACGGCTCGCATCGACCCCGAGCGGTCGGTGCCACTTGATTTGGCGTACGTGGTTGACAATGTGGACCCGCCGTTTATCAGGGAGAAACGGGCGGTGTTTCTGGCGATACTGGCTGTAGCTAGGTTAGTGACGTGGGTTACACGTCTGAGCATTGTCTATGAGGGGCAATCTGCTTCCGATCAGGATCTGGTCCTTTATTTTAAGCATCAACTTAAAATGAAAATCAGATGTGATTGGAAAAGATTGCCCCGCATCGACTTTGATAGGAGATGGGTGCACAACACTAGTTTGTGCATCCGACGAGGAGCCAGGTTCGAGTTCGTGTTTCCACCCTAGTGGTATTGTTCCTAAGGTGCTGAGGTTTGGTTTTCTCGGAACCCAGCCCCTTATGTAAAGTAATATAAGGTCAACCTTATACGATGGGTAGGAGTAGGCTAGGTAGGTGTTTAACCACCAAGAGTGGATAGCTTATGCTTTATTAGGGCCTAGACTAGGGTAGTATGCATGTTATCCTGTTCCCGTAGTCTTTTATTTTTTTCGTTAGATTGGCACTAAGAGAGCTTCCAAAGATGCCCAGTCCACTTGTTTATTTTGTCCCCGGCCTATTTTTGCCCATTACGCACTTTTATCTTGGAAGACGCCATCCACCCCGGTTTACCCCAACCCCAAGTTATTTTTCACTCATACCCTTAGGTCCTCCACTCCCCTCTAGGGAACGACCTGCTTGCTTTCACCTCTTCCCCCCGGGGGAGAGGAGCGGAAGACAATGGGCGTTTCACACGACAGACCAGCTATTAGGTAGGGAGGGTCCCTTACTAACCTGCCCCCATAGGCATTTTGTTTATTTGCTTTCTTTTTCTTTCTTTTTGGGTGTTTTCTAGTTTGCCCCCCTCCCCATCATTTCACCCCCATTTTTATAAAAAAAAAAAAAAAAAAAAAAAAATATAATAATGCTTTATTTTGTATATAAACAAGTTTTGTTTTGTTCCTGTACATAATTGTTTTAAAATTTTTTAGCGTGAATGTCGCCCGCCATCCGTGTAAGCTGGGGAGCTGTTATTTTAAGTAGGTCCTGGTAAGAATGTAAGGCTGTTATGCAAATAGTGCGTGATAGAAACTCTAGTATAGGTTTTTACTTAATAAAGTACTTGCTATCAAACGCAAGTCTAGCCTAGGACTAGCAAAGACCCCTATTTTTCCCCACTTTCCCCCCTACTGGCCCTGGTGCCTAAGTTGTTACGGACCCCAAATAAGGCCTTGGCAGTAGATAATGCCAAGGTCGGGGCCGTAACGACTAAATAAAAGCTTTGTTCCCATGCAAAGCTCCGCACTTGCTCACGGTTCCCCTACCGTTCGACGCTCGCGCAACTACTGTGACTCCAGTCCTTACACTGTAGCAGTCCAGTCCACCACCACTACCGTGGCTCCAGTCTCCACACCGTAGAAGTCCACCACCACTACCGTGGCTCCGGTCTCCACACCGTAGAAGTCCACCACCACTACCGTGGCTCCGGTCTCCACACCGTAGAAGTCCACCACCACTACCGTGGCTACGGTCTCCACGCCGTAGAAGTCCACCTCATCACCACGACTCTGTCCGTACCTCTCATACACTGACACCTTACTCAGTGACCGTCCGATCTGAGCGCCTGTCCGTACCTGATGAACACTGAACCCTCAGTGTTGCCAATTCGCCGTCCGTACCTCTCATACACTGACACCTTACTCAGTGACCGTCCGATCTGAGCGCCTGTCCGTACCTGATGAACACTGAACCCTCAGTGTTGCCAATTCGCCGTCCGTACCTCTCATACACTGACACCTTACTCAGTGACCGTCCGATCTGAGCGCCTGTCCGTACCTGATGAACACTGAACCCTCAGTGTTGCCAATTCGCCGTCATTTCCTCTCTTAAACCCGAGGCTAACGCACCAGTACTATCCCAGTCGGACCCAGGTCGACCAATCACCCGCACCAGTTATCACGCCGACTTCTCCGACGTCATCTCAGCGTTCCAGCCTACGGCGAACCAACAAGCATCCCCCTGTCAGAGTACACCAGCAACGGATCCCGGACCAACGTCGCCCAGTGAGAAAATTCGCATTTTTGCCACCCTTTCGTTTGCTTAAATAAAAGGCGAATCGTCGTTTTTAACTAAACCTCCCGAGTTTTGTCATTCTTCTTTGCCTAGCATGCTGTTCACCTTTTGCCTGTGTTTATTTTGTTAGTTGTTGGGTCGATTGTCTCCGGACGGCCGGCCCCCGCAACAATGTCACATTGAAGATGGATTTGGAAAGAGATATTTTTAGGCTGTTGTTTTCTAAGATTTGAAAAACTGTGTCGATATCTTGTTTGTGGGATTGTTCGTTTTCACTGAAGATCAATATGTCGTCTATATAAATGAAAACACAGTCGATATCTCGGAAAATTTTGTCCATAAATCTTTGAAATGTAGCCGCTGCGTTTTTTAGTCCAAACGGCATGTATTCATATTGATAGAGCCCCATCGGCGAGATTATGGCAGTTTTTGGAATATCATCGGGGTGCATCTTAATTTGATGATATGCCGAAATCAAATCAATTTTCGAAAATTGCTGTTTATCAGCGAGTTTAGCCGTAAAGGAGTTTATATTGGGGATGGGGTATCTATCACTTTTAGTGATGCTGTTTAAGGCGCGGTAGTCTCCACAACAACGATAGCCTCCACTTTGTTTGGGTACCAGATGTAGTGGGCTTGACCACTCGCTGTCTGAAGGGGTTATTACACCTTCGTTTGTCAAACGTTTGAATTCCTCTTTCGTCGCCGTCAGCTTTTCAGCGGACAGTTGTCTGGATTTAGCGAAGACTGGGGAGTGGCTGCCTGTGTCGATTCTGTGATAAACACCACAGTACTCACTGTTTTTGTTGGTGTGCGGAGAAATAATTTCTGGGTGTTTATCCAGGCTTTTTCTTATGAATACCGGCAGTTCTATTTCATTTATGACCACATTTACTGGTGCTGCAGAATTTAACAGTAACTTTTTTTTGGTGGTAGTAACTGGGTCGTAAATTGTTCTATTTTTGCAGTCCACTGTAAGGCCAAATTTATTTAAAAAATCAAGTCCGAGGAGGGGATTGGTGATGTTTGCGATAACAAATGTCCAGGAAAATGATCTTCTCAAACTTGGTATCCCAATTTCGAGGTTAGCTTGGCCGTGGCATTCTATTTTCTCACCGTTGGCAGTGGTTAGCGATACTGGTGTTGGGTGTAATGTGACACCGTTTATCATGGCTGCTGGTATTATCGAGATACTTGCGCCTGTATCTACAATAAAGTTTAATGTTTTTGTCCCTAGTCTTGCTTTGACTTGTAGTAGTTGCGACCTCAAGGGGACGGACATGGCTCGCGCAACTAGTTTTCCGAGTCACTTGGTGTGGGTGTGGGTGGGCGTGAGCTTGGTAACATTTTTATGTTTCGCTTCCCTGGCCATTTGCACCAGGGTTTGCAGGTTCTGGCTTGTTCCGCGAAGTAAATATGTGCTCTACATATCCTTGTCCTTTGTTCAGGGAAAAATGGTTTAACACCTATCGGTATCCGAACGTTGCTCTTGTTTTTGTCAATATGTTGAGATTGCTGAGAACAAGGGCATTAGTTCGTCCACTAGTTTTCATAGTTGAGATGGGTTTAATTCTTTCTGTGAGGCAATGACCGGGGAAATTGTTGCGGGTAAGGCTTGTAAAAATTTATGAAGAACAATCTCTTCGCCAATACCTATTCTTTTTGCAATAGACAGCATCTCTTGAAGATAAGCGGAAGGGCGGCCAGTTATAGTGTTAGTTGACATTAGTTTGTCGAGCAATTCCGGCTTGGTCCTTTCGTGGGACTCAATTAAGGAGCATTTTAGTTCCTCATATTTCCTGCCTTCTAAAATATTTATAGGTATTTTAGCTACCACTTCTGCAGGCAGTGATGATACGACAGCGTAAAATTTGGTTGTTGAAGCTGTTATGTTGCGTAGGTGGAATTGGGCTTCCAGAATGGAAAACCAGCCATTTACTGCCGTTTCCATAAATTCAGGAGTTTTTATGTTTATTTGTTGCACACTGGATTCTTCCATTTTCTTCCTTTCTTTTTTTTTTTTTATATATATATATGTGTGTATCTTTTCTTTGTGTGTGTGTGTGTTGACTAGGAAGGAGGGGGGGAAATATAGTATTGTTGTACTTACGTCGAAGGTTTTCTTTGAAACGTTTGCGACGAAAATGAGTAATCACTTGTATTTTCCTGAAGATTCCAAAGTGTGTTTCATTTCTTTTCGGTACGAGTCCAGTTTACGTTGTTCATTTCTTAGTGTAAAGTTCTTTTGATGAGGTGCAGTGTTCTTTAGGCGGGGTCACCATTGTAAATAGTTGCTGTTATCTCATATGAATAAGACACAACACAAATATAACTTGAATGATTATTTTATTTTTAAGTTAACACTGCGAAACATTGGTAAGATACATTATGTAGCAGTTTTTATAAACGCGTGCGTACTGGACTTTGTCGCATGAACTCTCTGACTGTTGTAGTTAAAAAGGACACCCACACCTACCCTCGTCTCTCTGGACGATAGCAGGCGGTGGGGGACGAGTCAGCAAGCAGGACCACCCGGCGAGAGGGAAGCCAAAGAATCCGAATTGTCTCTTTTTCACTGTAGGGAAAGGAAGGTTTAATATAATGCAAAAGGGAATGGTAGTATTAATTTTGCTTTTGTGGCCTAAATCTTTGGTCAGTACACACTCAGCCCTTACTCCAACTCTCAGGTCAATCAAGCATTGTCCAGGTCTCGTCGGTGAACAGAACGTTATTCATGTTGATCTTCATATACATCTCTACTCATTCCATCCTCCAAATTTGATCTCTTGGGGTCAGAGGAGGCAATTTCAGAGGGCAATTGACAGAAACAATGAGGCGAATGATGTAATTTCCGTGGCGTTTTTGGTACTTCGGGAAGCCCAGCAATGGTAAAAATTGATTTACTTCTTTGCCCTGGTTTTTTATGTAGCTGGTGGAACATATTTCTCATATCTCTAGCAGTAAGAGTTCTTGAACACTCAGCATCTGATCGTTTTTTCTGTGGTTATTCAGGAATCTTCTCACTGTGTCAATATGGTGTCTTATTTTCTCAGCAATAACATCAAAAGAGATTCTTTGATGATAATTTCTTTCTCCTTGCTAGTAAGAGCTTTTCCATGTCCAATTGTAGCTGAATATATAAGAAGCTATTACTGTCATTCACCTTTAAAATAGAAAAAAATGTTTAAATCGGCAATCAGAAGACACAGCAAGATGTAAACAAACCCAACAATATTGCAATAATATATCAGGATTTCCCTTTAAGTTTCATGAAAATCTGTTCATGAAAAAATGGTAAATTTTATAATAAAGCTATTATTTCCGTGTTGAGTGTACAACAAATCTGTTGCTAATGTGATTTTTGGAAATTTTATTTTCCTTCTCCCTTTAAGCAGTGCTAGAAGGGGTGAGGAAGTCCCTGTCTTGTGTCTTGTATTACCCATGCCTGTGAATGTATGGAGTTAATTTCCAGTCAACTACTGGTCAGGGTATACTAAAGGAACTTCCTCCACCCGAATGAGTCATCATTACCCCACCCCCTGTCGGCCCTTCATGGGTTACGTCCGGGCATTTTAATTTCAGTACAAAAAGGGAGTCCAAAGAGGTCAGAATTGTTTTTTGTGCTTCGTTGACAGTCAACACTGAAATCCTATTTTTGGAAAGAGAAAAAGTCTCTCAAGATTCAAAGTTGTTCATATTTCTTCATATTTTCTTCATATTTCTTCATATTTCTTCATGTTTTCTTCATATTCCTTTTGTGAAGAACAAAGCTAAAAGGAGAAAGAAAAGGAAAAAGCCTATTAATTTCTGGAGAAATATTCCAGAAGGGATTTTCCTCATAAAGAAAACTTAAAAAACAAACATTTCCAGCCTAAAAGAAGAACGAAATAGCATCAAAGTGTTTCTTTCTTTTTTTTCCAGAACAGTGCCTACTAAACAAAATGAATACAAATTAAGGAAACCAAATAACAAAACATTTTTTCATATGCAAACTTTTTAAATGTTTTTCTTCATATAAGACTAGAGCCAACAGACATCTTTTTTTTTTTTTTTACATAGGAGTCACCACTTATCAAGGCCCAGAGTCCACTCGAGGATAAGGGTTATTGAGTATGCAGTAGTCAATGAGATAATTTTGTAGTAATCGTTAATAGTGGAAATTTGGTAAATTGAATTATTTAAGTGGACGGTTATCAAGAATTTGTTTACATTGGATTTGAAGACAAGCAAATTGTAGTCAGTTGGAAAACAGACAAACGGAAGAGAGTTCCACAAGCGTGCAATTCTAAGAAAGAAGCTTTATTCATGGAATCTATGTTTCGGTTTAGGCACAGATAAAGAGTGGGGAAAATTATTGACAGTGGTTGCAGCTAGATGGACGTTTTTCATGAAAGTTTGGTGAGGGGGGAACTATAGATTGAAGCTCAGACGAGCACTCGTCATGGAAATAATGATATAGCAGAGACAGGCTTGCAACGTCTCTTCTGTGGAAAAGAGGTTGCAGGGAAGAGAAAAGGGGATCCCCCACTAAGACACAAAGTCTATTTTGAACTCTGTCAAGGTAGGATAAGCTGCTTGTAGCAGCTCCTACCCAGATATGGAACAGTACTCCATCCTTGGACGTACTTGGCTCTTATATAGATAAAAAATTGCATCAGCAGTGATATATATCTATTGGAGCGGTAGAAGGATCCCACCATTTTTCCAGCGATCTTGGCAACAGATTTGATGTACGTGTTCTATTTCAGATCAGGAGTAAAGATCAATCCCAGAAGCTTATGAAAACATGGAGCTTCCCCTAGACGAGAGCCATCTATTTTAATTGATGCCAGATGGGGAGCAGAGCGTTGATGATGTAAAGATAAGATGCATTAAAAGTAACCAGCCATCTTTTCCCATACTGTACCACGCGCTCGAGATCAGAGGAGAGAGAATCAGTGAGAACTTTGTCATTTACGGCCTCTGATGTGTTGCTATATACTGTAGTGTCATCAGCATAAATGCCTATGTATGATCTAAGGATGTGTTTTGGGAAATCACTGATGTAGATCAAGAAGAGAGTTGGGACTAGGATAGACCCCTGAGGGACTCCAGCATTAATACTGAGAGCTTCCGATTTCAGCCCATCAACTACTACTCTTATAAAACTATCAGAGAGAAATGATTTAATAATTGAGAAGAGATTGCCAGCTATACTGTAGCCTGAAATCTTGTGAAGTAGGCCTTTATTCCATACTCTATTAAAGGCCTTTGATATGTCTAGAGCAATCGAGAGATTCACTAATCCTATGAGATATAACTGTTAGCACATCTGCTGTAGATCTAGCAGAACGGAAAACATATTGCATGTCACTAAGAAGGTTATTTCTGCTGAGGTGGTTGACTACATCTTTATTTAACACAGATTCAAGCAACTTACTCGTGATGCACAGGAGACTTATTAGTCTGCATTGAGAGGGAGATAATCGATCACCTAAATTCTTAAATACAGGGTATACTGATGAGGTTTGCCAGGGTGTTGGGAAGCAATTCTGCTTAAGACAACATTTAAACAGCTTTGTAAGTATGGGAGCAAGTTCTGGTTGAAGCTTTTTCAACACTATAATTGGAATGCTGTCAGAGCCAGTTGCTTTACTGAAATCAAGGTTCTTGATTAGCTTGACAACATCATGCACAGATATTTGTATGTCGCATAGCATATTTTCTGTTACATGAGGAAATACGGGGGGGGTTGATGGTCATAGTTGTATAGGGTAGAATTAACTGCAAAGTTCTTGGCAAAAAGTTTGCCTTTGTCTGATGCTGACGAGATGACCTCAGGTCCATTGATGATGGTTGGGATAGAACACACTTCTGTTCAACACTCTGTTTGGTCTTTGCCAAAACTGGTGGGAACCAAGCCGCTGCACAGCTACTTTGGATTTAACAGACTGAGTATATAACTCTCTTGCATTTTTTATTGGCAGTCCTGACAGCGGCTTTAGTCTCAGTACATTTATTACATTGGAAACAATGGAAAAAGTGATTTCTGTGCACTATTGCAGCAGCACATTCTGGAGAGAACCACGGCTTGCTGTTAGGTTTTTGCTGGAATTTTTCCGAGGGTATGAAGCTATCTATACTTACAATTAACCATTCGGTCAGGTCTGATACTATAGAGGACATATTCTGTTTAAACATGGATTTCAGAGGTAGATCAGATATAAATGTATGGAAGTTATCCCAGTCAGCCATAGAGTATCGATATACTGCACAATGGAGAGGTACATCAGAGGACTTATTACATTTCATTTTTATCTTCATTGATACAACTGAGTAGTCGGAGGATCCCAGTGGAGACAGAATGGAAGATGAACATAGCCCAGGGCGAGTTGTGAGGAAAAGGTCTAGAAGACCGTCAGTGTTGAGCACATGGGTTCATGAACAATCTGAGTGAGGTCATAAATGAAAAACAAGTAAAATAATCCAACTCCGACAATATATATATAAACAATATATAATTTATTACGGCAGCTAATACATTAATTGAATAAATATGCAACACACTCACGATTAGAGTTTAACAGTTAACAAACACATAAACATTACAACGCCATCTTTTTAAAAAAAGAGTTCGTTATCTCTGCCTTTTTATAAGGGAGATAACTTAACAAATTATATGCATATTAATGCCAATATAAAGGGAGACAACTTAACAATAAGCAATGGAGAAATCGTAACAGAACCTCCTCTCATCGTCTCTCTTGTTTGAGTTGGTCAACCATTCCACATTGTGGACATTGAAGTTTCCACAGATGTGAATCTTAGCCGAAGGATGAGCAGACAGGATGTGGTCAATTTTCTCAGATATGCTCTTAAAAATAGTTACTCTGCTATTGTGGGGACGTTAGAAGGCAAAGAGTGGTGTAAGCAAGTGCAACCAAGAAGCACATATAGGGTAAATTAGGGTCTTCTCTGGAGATGTCCTTACCACATTGAAAGCCATCTTTAATGTAGGCACATATTCCATGCCCATGGCGATCTTGGGGGTCAGATTTGGATGTTAAGTTAATATCCTTTAATTATGAACTCATCTAGGGAAATTGTCGGTCCAATTTCAATTTCATCTCCTGCAAGTTGGTTTCAACCTCTGGAATGTTAGAACGTAGACCCTTGATGTTGGAGAAGGAGGCATGGTAGTGGGTGGGGTGGGGGTCTATGTTGGAAAATGGAGTTCTGGGTATTCGTGTATTTTTTCTGGAGACTTTTCATGATGAGGTTTTGGGATTTGTGGAACAGGTCGATAGACTTAGATAAAGCAGGTAGAGAGGGAAAGTAAGAGAGAAAAAGAAACAAAGATTTTTTTATTTGTAGCTAATGATAAGGTAAAGCCGTAACAATTACACACTAGTATGGCATCGAGAAGCCCCACCAGAAGCTACTGCATGGTCCAGAATCCATTCACCAAATGGCAATAAAGCAGCCCCAATACTTTGCACCTGCTGACAGGACAGCCTCCTTAGTGGTTAATCCAAGGTTCGGGTCCCTGACTATCAGACGGATAACGTCAGCACAGATAAAATACGTTTACCTCCAGCACCCTTACTAGTGACATGGCCACAAGGATAGACATAGATACAGAAAATTTCCAATTCCACAATTCATTATCTAATCTCCATTAAATCAATAATAATAATAATAATAATAATAATAATAATAATAATAATAATAATAATAATAAGTATTGTACTCAATATAAGTCCAATTGACATGTTAAAGGAGGAGTATGATGATAGATACCTCTCTCACACTGAAAATGAATAGAATGGAGAGTAAATGATGCATGTGGATACGTTATCAGCAGCTTCAGTAACTCTCGCTTCTCCTTATTTATCCTTCAGTCGTCATTTCGAATGAGTAATTTTTCTGACAAAGGGTGAAGAAAAAGCTGCTTTTTAGGTCAGCAGTACTTCGTGAACAGTAGCCTGAGAGGTCGCAAATCTTCTGTTTCTATCTCTATCCTTGTGGCCATATCACTAGTAAGGGTGCTGAAAGTAAGCGTTTCATCTGGGCTGACCTTGGATTAACCACTAGGGAGGCTGTCTTATCAGCAGATGCAAAATACTGGGGCTGCTGTATTGCCATTTGGTGAATGGATTCTAGAGCATGCAGTAGCTTCTGATGGGACCTCTCGATGCCATACTAGCGTGTAATTGTTAAAGCTTTACCTTATCATATGCTACAAAAAAAAATTCCTGCCTTTTTCTCTCTTACTTTCCCTCTCTATCCTGCTCTAACCTAGTCTGTCGACCTGTTCCACAAATCCTGAAACCTCAACATGAAATATCTAATAAAAAAATAAACAAATAAACCTAGAACCCCATCCTCCAACGTAGACCCCTACTACCATGACTCCTTTTCCAACATCAGGTCTCTAAGTTCCAACCTTCCAGGGGTTGAAACCCAATTGTAGGAGACGAAACCGGGCATATGGTTCCTAAGCAAAACTGGCATAGGGCTGACCACTTCCCTAGATGAGTTCATAATTAAAGGATACTCTAACTTAACATCTAAATCTGATACCCAAGATCGCCATGGGCATGGAATATGTGCCTACATCAAAGATGGCTTTCCGTGTGGTAGGGATATCTCCAAAGAAGACCCTAATTTTCCTTATATGTGTTATTTTGCTTACACCGCCGCATTTATATTTGCCCTCTATCACCCCCACAACAGTGGAGTTACTATCTTTAAGAGTATATCTGAGAAAATTGACCACGTCCTGTCTACTCATCCTTCGGCTAACATTCACATTTGTGGTGACTTCAATGCCCACAATGTGGAATGGCTGACCCACTCAAACAAGATAGATGATGAGGGGAGATTCTGCCATGATTTTGCCATTGCCTATGGCCACACTCAGATTATTCACAAACCCACCCATGTGCCCGATACTACCAGTCAGTATGCTAGCCTTCTAGACCTTTTTCTCACAATTTCCACTGAGCTATATTCATGTTCCGTTCTAGCTCCTCTGGGATCTTCTGACTACTTGGTTGTATTAGTTAAGATAAAAATGAAATGTAATAAGTCTTCAGACGTACCTCTCCACCGTACAGTATATTTATACTATGTGGCTGACTGGGGTAGCTTCCGTACATTTATATCTAACCTACCTTTGCATTCAATGTTTAAAAAAGATGTGTCCTCCATAGTATCAGACATGATCGAATGGTAAATTGTAAGTATAGACCGAGTCATACCATCCAAATATTCCAACAAAAACCTAATTGCCAGCCTCGGTTCTCACCAGAATGTGCTGCTGCCATCGTGCACAGAAATCACTTTTTCCATAATTACCAACTAAGATGTACTAAGACTTAAACTTCTTTTGGGACTGCCAGCAACCACTGTAAAAGAGTAATAAAAAATGCAAGAGAGGTATGTGCTCAGTCTTTTAAATCCAAAGTAGCTGAGTAGTGGCTTGGTTCCCACCAGTTTTGGCAAAGACCAAACAGAGTGTTTGGCAAAGACCAAACAGCGTGTGTTCTATCCCAACAATCATCTATGGACCTGAGGTCATCTCGTCAGCATCAGACAAGGCCAAACTCTTTGCCAAGAACTTTGCAGCTAATTCTACCCTATGCAACCAAAGCCACCAACTTCCCATATTTCCTCCTATAACAGACAACATGCTATACAACATACAAATATCTGTGTGTGAGGTTGCCAAACTAATCAAGAACCTTGCCCTGACAGTATTCCAATTATAGTGTTGAAAAAGCTTCAACCAAAATTTACCCTCATACTTACACAACTTTAAGCGTTGTCAAGGAGAATTGCTTCCCAACACCCTAGAAAACATCATCAGTATGCCCTGTATTTAAGAATTCAGGTGATAGGTCATCTCCCTCTCAGTAAACACCAATAAGTCTTCTGTGTGTCATGAGTAAGTTGCTGAAATCCATATTAAATAAAGAAGTAATCAACTACCTCAGCAGAAATAACCTTCTTAGAGACATGCAATATTGTTTCCGTTCTGCTAGGTCTACAGCAGATGTGCTAATGCTTATATCTCATAGGATTAGTGAATCTCTCGACAAAGGCTTCCTTTCTAGGACAATTGCTCTTGACATATCAAAGACCTTTGATAAGGTATGGCAGAAGAGCGTACTTCACAAGATTTCCAGCTACGGTATAACTGGAAATGTTTTCTCAATCATTAAATCATTTCTCTCTGATAGGTTCATAAGAGTAGTGGTTGATGGTCACAAATCAGAGGCCCACAGTATTAATGCTGGAGTCCCTCAGGGATCCATCCTGGGTCCAACTCTCTTTCTGATCTACATCAATGATCTCCCAAAACATACTTAAATCATACGTTGACATCTATACTGATGACACGACCATCTATGGCAACACATCAAAGGCTGTAAATGACAAAGTTCTCACTGATTTTCTCTCCTCTGATCTCGAGCGCATGGTACAGTGTGGGAAGAGGTGGCTGGTTACTTTTAATGTATCTAAAATCAAGCTCTTATCTTTACATCATCAACGCTCTGATCCCAATCTGGCATCAATTGAAATAGATGGCTCTCGTCTAGGGGAAGCTCCATGTTTTGATAAGCTTCTGGGATTGACCTTTACTCCTGATCTGAAATGGAACATGTACATCAAGTCTCTTACAGAAGAGACGTTGCGAGCCTGTCTTTGTTTTATCGTTACTTCCATGGCAAGTGCTCGTCTGAGCTCCAATCTCTGGTCCCCCCTCGCCAATCTTTCATGATAAACACCCGTCTAGTTGAAACCACTGTCAAAAATTTTCCCCACTCTTTATCTGTGCCGAAAGCAAAACGTAGATTCCATGAACAAAGCTTCTTTCTTAGAAGTGCACACCTGTGGAAATCTGTTCTGCTTATCTGTTTCCCACCTGACTACAACCTGGATGTCTTCAAGTCCAACATAAACAAATTCCTGCTGAACCGCCCCCTTAAGTTATACACTTTATCAAATCTGCAATACTAACGTACTGTACATGCAATAAAACTTATCCCCAAGTGGCTTCCGGGCCTTGATATGTGGTGACTACCTCGTAAAAAACAAAACAAAAAAAACCCTTCCTTAATAATTTTGACCCCTAATATATAAGAACAGCTTTCGGAATGTCAAGATAAGGTATGGAATAAAGTCCTACTTCACAAGATTTCCAGCTACAGAATAACTGGAAATGTTTTCTCAATTATTAAATTATTTCTCTCTGATAGGCTCATAAGAGTAGTAGTTAATGAGCAGAAATCACAAGCCCACAGTATTAATGCTGGAGTCCTTCAGGGCTCCATCCTGGGCCCAACTCTCTTTTTGATCTACATTAATGATCTCCTAAAACACACACTTAAATCATATGTTGACATCTATGCTGATGCCACGATCATCTATGGCAACACGTCAAAGGCCATAACTGAGCAAGCTCTCTCTGATTCTCTCTCCTCTGATCTTGGGGGAAGAGGTGGTTGGTTATTTTTAATGTATCTAAAACCAAGCTCCTATCTTTACATCATCAACGCTATGATCCCAATCTGGCATCAATTGAAATGGATGGCTTTCGTCTTGGGGAGGCTCCATGTTTTACAAGCTTCTGTTGCCAAGGTCGCTGGAAAAATTGCAGGATCCTTCTACCGCTCCAGTAGATATCTCACTGCTGATGCAATTCTCTATCTATATAAAAGCCAAGTACGTCCAACGATGGTGTACTGCTGCCACATCTGGGCAGGAGCTGCTAAAAACAGCTTATTTTGTCTTGACAGAATACAAAATAGACTTTGTAGCTTAGTGGAGGATGCCCTTTTCTCTTCCCTGCAACCTCTCTACCACAGAAGAGACGTTGCGACACTGTTTTTTTCTTGTTATTTCCCTCTCTGAGCTCCAATCTCTGACCCCCCCCCCCCTCACCAATCTTTCACGATAAACACCCGTCTAGCTGAAACGACTGCCAACAATTTCCCCACTCTTTATCGGCGCCTAAATCAAAACGTAGATTCCATGAACAAAGCTTCTTTCTTAGAAGTGCACACCTGTGGAATGCTTTGCTGTTTGCCTGTTTCCCACCTGACTACAACTGGGATGTCTTCAAGTCCAAAATAAACAAATTCCTGATAAACCGCCCCCTTAAGTAAGATACTTTATGAAATCTCCATTACTAAGGATTACTACGATATTATCCCATTGATTACTGTACACGCAAAACCCTTATCCCCGAGTGGCTTCCAGGCCTTGATAAGTTGTGACTACCATGTAAAATAAAAAAAGTTGTCAGATTTATTTGATATATTAACATCGATTTTACAATTAATGAAACAATTAAATAAAGATATTGATTAAAAACTGAAATAAATATAATATTAGCATTTGCATCTAAAAAAGAAAAAAAGAAAATATTCGCAAATTCACATCTTATCTGCTAAAAAAACACCCGTCGTCACTGCAAACAAGGATTGACTTTGAACGAAGTAAAAAAACGGACAAATTTGTTACTTGTCGTTTCTATTATTTTCTGTCTTTTTTTCAAGCTAGTCTGTTTATTTTAGTATTTTATTAGAGGAACCTGATAAATGTACGTTTTGTTCCTTGTGTGATTTACTTAAGCCTTATTGCGTTACATGATTGTTACTTGTGGAAATTTTTTAAATTTCCGAACTTTGGAAACAACAATTAATACTTTTTAGCAATTCAGGCATAAATCGTCCCCGAGCCAGTCCACCAAGGTCCAGCGTGAAGGTGAGTTTCAGGTCCCTATAAAATGACAGGGTGGACGTACACAGGGATCCTCCCTTCACAACGTCCTGCCAGCTGGTTGAGGGATTTATGCCCCTCCTCCACTAATTTCAGGCTCGGTATTGCCCTCTTAGCTGCACTGACCATACTCCAGAGCGCCTTAGTGTGTCCTACTCTGGTTTGCCTCAAAAACGTTGTTAATAAGGGGGCATCTGGAAAGTTCAGGGGATTTTCGATCTTCATCTCTCAAACCTTGGTAAGGAGTTTCAACAGACGCAGCAGCCCACGCTGCCTGGGTGTAATAATCGCAGCTGCATGATGAGGATCTACTTCACAAATCTGGTCCCCTGGAAGGAAGGGGAGCTTTTGTGTTTTCACCCTCCTGATGGGTGAGGCCGAGACAGCTCTCCTGCTATCTTCGGGCACCAGCCTTTCTTTGGACAGAGAACGCATGCTGGCTGGGGGGGGGGAGATCAAAAAAGGAGGGAGATTTCGGTTCAGCAACGAGTTAGAGGATTTCGGGGGGCTGAACTGAAGAGATGGTCATCTCTATCTGCTCTGGGGGTGGGGAAGGGAACCCAGCCTCCTTAGCCTTTTTTGCCTTCTTTTTCTCCTTTGGTGTCTTCTTCATTGCTGTTGTCATTGTTGTTGGTGTCAGCCGCTCTGTCCTTGTTTCTACTGCACCCGTGCTGTCTTCCATTCTCTCAACTGACTCTGCTCACTTCTCTTCTGATTCAGATGACGTTTCTCTTCAGGTCGTCCTTCTGCAGCTCCTTTGTGGAGGTGTTTATATGAACACATCAAGTCGGATCTGGACAAGAACTCTGCGTCATCGTCTGTGAACAGCAAGGGGTCCCACATAGCATAGATTTGCCGGCAGATGTAGGTGGCGAATTTGTTTAACTCGCCAAGAAGCTGTGCCATGGTTTCCTTATTGATCCCAGTCAACGCCTTCTTTTTCGTGTCGATGGTAACTAGCGATGCTATTCTTCTTGCTAATTGTTCCACCGCACCCAAGGAGGCTTTAATTATGTTACTGTTACTTTGTAAGTGGAATCAAAGAGCTAACGATAATCCTCAGGTGATAATTGTGACTGGGGCCCTCAAGTCTTGTCTTCTGTCTCGCTGCCCTTATCGCTATTCTTAATCTGTGTCTTTTGGCCGGGTGGGATGAGTGTTCCCGACAGCGTGGGCATCAAAGACGGCCATTCCGCTGGTGCCACTGTTGGAGTTGCAGGTGCTTCATCTGATGTTGCACCGCCTGCTTTTATAGCAGCCCCCTTCTACCTTCTAGACCTAGAAGGCCTAGCAATCGGCCAGACTGGTACTACCGGCATGGAGCTAGTATCAATATCACTACTGTCACCCCCCTGACAGTGGTACCTCACTTCCCAGTCCAGAAGTCTAATGTGCTGTTTAGCAGATTCCTGGTCCCTGGGCATCTGATCAAGATCGGTGGTCTTGGTTGTTAAGATTTCCACTGACCTTGCTGGTCTTAATCTTGCCAGTAGGAATCCTGTTTTCCAGCAGGCAGGAGGGCTGACAGTTGAAGCCCTTTGACCAATAAATGGGTAGTTCCACCGGCCTGGATCACCTTTTTCAACTGGCCTATTGTCTTCGACACTGCTGGAAACAGCAGTCAGGGGTCATGGAGTGTCTGCTTAAGGCCACGGTCAGCACTCTTTCTTTTGTTTGATGTAGAATAATCAAAAGAACTGTAGTAGTCAATAACAACAACAACAACAACAACAACAACAACAGCAATAATAATAATAATAATAGCAGCAACACTTACCAAGGGTTCCAGCTTATGCACAAGACTGACACAAGATTGAGCTGGACTGAGGGCTTGTATTTATGTACAAGCATATCCAATCAGGTGATTCAGCCAATCATAATCCAAAGAATAGACTGGCCCATGTGTGAACAATGGAATCTCCCATTGTGCCATAAATAATTCTCCTCTTTCATGAGTGTAAGGTTTGCGTTAAGCAAGCTGGTTTTCCAATCCGACAGCGTGTCGCCGTGAACGAATATAAACACATAATGGCGATTCGCCTGTCCTTTTATAAGGGGGATAACTCCACTTTTGCAAAGTCTGAGCGAAAGGGCGATAACTCCTTTCTGGCCTCTACATGCCCCTTCCCCTCGTGACCACAAAAGCAAGTTGTTGTGGTCATCTTTTATGTGGAGAAATACTTGTGCGATTTCCCCCGCATTTGCGGCGACAAACCCCTTGGGGCTCTCGTCCTCCGACTTGACGGTTCCCTTAACGGAGGAGGACTGTATTTTTGGGTATCTCCTCCTGTGGTATCTTCCACTTCCATTTCTTCCTCATGCTCACTTGGGGATTCCGTGTCGGCGTGGTGTTCCACCTCCATTGCCTCCTCCGGAGGTTGTGCCTGTGGGGTCTCCACATTTATAGGTGGGTTCGGGATTTCTTGTCTGATGTTACGAGGGCCATCCACTACCGGGTGTTTTCTGCGGAGAAACCGACGGTTGCGCAATGTCACTCGATTGCTTCCATCGACCCAGACTTGGTACTGTCGGTACCCCTGGGTCTCCACGATTCTCTCCGTCTTTGTCCATCGACGTGGGTGGTTCCCGTCCTGGTTCTGGATCTGGACGTAATCTCCTACCTGGAGTTCCCGGAGTGGGCGAGAATGTTGGTTGTAATACTGCTCGTTCCTCATGTGTCTTTTGGCCATTGCCATTTCCCTTAGTTTGCCTATTTCTGTCCACTGTTTTCGAACCTGGTATTTGTCCCACAGGACAGGAAGGTGGTCTTTAATGACCCAACCATATAGCATCATGGCCAGGGACATGTCCAGATCTTGGGCAGGCGTGTTCCTATGGGTCAGTAGTGCTCGGGCCGCCCGATCATGGCACAGGCGTCCATAATTGTCCGTATTGTCCGCCAGTATACGTCTCGCGGTTTTGACGGCTAACTCTGCGCGGCCGTTGCCTTGGGCATAATGCGCTGATGAGGTACGTTTTCGTATGCCCCAATTCCTCAAAAAGGAGTCGTATTCCTGGGATTCAAATGGTGGTCCACCATCCGACGAAATTTCTTCCGGTACGCCTCAAGGTATTGCACACCATCTTGGCTCTTCCCGACGTCATTAGGGCCACTTCAACCCATCCTGTATACCTGTCTGCGTATACCATAAAGTGTCTACCCTGCATCTGGACGAAGTCAACCACCACTTGTTGGAATGGAAATTCCGGGTCTGCTGGGGACATCAAGGGTTCCCTGGGCTGAGATGGTGCGATTTCATTGCACGTGCGGCACTGGGCTCTTGTTTGCAGCATCCAACCCTGGCCAGAATAGTCGTTGTCTCGCATTTGCCAGCATTCGGTTCTGTTATATCGTAGATTATATGAATAACAAGTCATTACTGGGGTTGTACAGAAAGGGTTTATTTAGGTAAAAAGGTACACACATTTCTAAGCGTCCATTGACAGCTTAGTACTAAATTCTGTCTCCCACGTGAGGAGAGTTTGCTTGTCTTTTTATAGACGTAACAGTCCATTCATTTGAGGGGTGTTGGATCAGTCCATTATATCAGGTTCACACCCTGATGAGCGGAATGAAGAGACTCCAATATCTCTGCGCGGAGTTGTCGAGGTATTAGGATTTTGTTCCCCTTGATGATCACTCCTTCCAGGCAATATAACTCCTCACGCATAGGCCAGAAGACTCGAACTACGGTTGGGATATTGTTATGTGACTGGGGGAAGCCATTTTGAATCAGTTCTTTCAAAGTCCTGCATTCTTCGTCTGTGGCTGCCGCAGCCATAATCCTTCCCCATGTGATGGCTCTTAACGTAGTATCATTCTCGTACATTGATGTGAAGGCGGCTTTGACTGCGGTGTCAATGGATTGGTCCTGGTCTCTTGGTGGCGTGCCCGCTGGGTACCGAGATGCACAGTTAGGGGCCAAGTTGAGTTTCCCCGGTCGATGTTTTATCTTGAATTTATACATGAGTGACTTTTCCTTGAAGTTTAACAGGCGTGGGTTTTTTATATTCTCCAGGGCTCGGTCTGAAAATATCTTTACGAGCGGTAAGTGATCCACTGTAATCACCAAGTCTGGGTATCCGAGTATGAACATGCAGCATGATTCCAGCCCATGGATCAGAGCCAAGGCTTCACCCTCCACTGGTGCATATCGTGATTCCGCGTCGTTGGTAAAACGGGATCCCGCCAGGATGAGTTTCCAATGGCCATCTCCACAACGCATGTTTAATTCCCCCTCACATCTACAGTGCTTTTGAAACAGAAAATACGATATCCCTGTTTTGCTGTAGTCTGTCGCGAGTCCTGTTGCTCTGTTCATTTCGAACGTTTGGATGCCTTTTTCAATTCTTTCCACTATTATTTTTTTCGGCTCTTGGAATACCTGTTCCAGTGCCTCATCCCAATAAAATTTCCTGTCCTTTGTTTTCAGCAACTCTCGGAATGGGGCCATAACTTCCGCTTGTAAGAATGCATAGGAGACTTGGTTTACGAGTCCGAACCAGGACCTAACCCCAGTAATATTTGTCGGGGTGGGGAAGCTCAGGATGGCTTCAGTCATTCTTCTTGTGGGTTTGACCCCGTTCGCTGTTACTTGAAACCCTGCGAACTCCACTTCCATGTCAGCAAAGTGGTTTATATATTCAATTGTGTGCCAGAATGAGGATTCCATTGAGTTGTCCCACAGGAGACTGTCATCTATACACCGAGTTTTTCGACCACCATTCTCGAGCACCAAGTAGTTGGTGTGCCTACTGGTACAGGTTCGATTATTCCCAGTGCCACGTCACGGTCTATATCTTGTTTCATCTTTTCCTTCCAATGATGGGGGACAGGTATTGGTGTGTGGATTGCCATCGGTGTCGCATCTGGGAGGAATTTTATTTCTAAGGGTTTACCCTTCATTACTTGGAGTGGTTGGTGTGGACAGGTATTGAATGCGCTGGCCTTGAAATGTTCCTTTAGCCATTGCTCCAATTTTTCTCAGTTAATGTCGGTCGGCTCCAATGGGATTGCTGCTGGTTTCTTCGGAGCCGGTGCTCTGCGGGGACACCCGCAAGGGGCCGTCTCTTCTGTTTCTGCTGAGCTGCTTTGCGATAATGATGTAGGAAAATTGGATGGAAATAATTTCAGCTCCTTAAGTGCCATTTGTGATAAGTAGAGCCCGGATGTGTTGTCAGACACATACACTGCCTGTCGTGTTTCTCTTGATCCCACCTTAATATGTAAAAACAGGACCCCCTTGATGTGTAACTGGCTATTTGTTATACCCCTTATCCGATGGGTAGTTGGAACCAAGTACCCATTTGGGTACCCGAGGAGTCCTTGAATCTCGGGGCCAACAGAGCAAGTTTGGGCTCCTGTGTCCGCGAAGGCTTGGATGGCGTGGGTGCTCACTTTCATCGGCTTCTTTGGCACCCTTCCAAAGGTCGCATGGCACTTGTTCATTACAGTTACCTCTGCTGTAACTGAGGGGGGCGGTTCTGGGGCGCCCACCTGGAACTGTTTCCCATTCCACTCAAGGTGAGAAATGTTTGCCGGTTGTCTCTCATTGTGTCTGTGAGTAAGGGGCTTTATCCGTGGTGCAAAACATGAACGACTCCCTGCTTTTAAAAGCCTCGGTTTGGATCTATTAATTTTCCGGCACACCTTTTTCATGTGGCCTACTATTTCACAAAAGTGGCACTTGAGTCCCACTGCTGGGCAATCTTTCCGGTTCATCGATCAACCTCGGTGTGATGTTTTCCGCAACCGTTGCTCTTTTCATAATGTACTAGATTATGTTCTTTTCATGATGTACTAGATTATGCTCTTTTCATGATGTACTAGATTATGCTCTTTTAATGATGTACTAGATTATGCTCTTTTCATAATGTACTAGATTATGCTCTTTTCATAAAGTACTAGATTATGCTCTTTTCATAATGTACTAGATTATGCTCTTTTCATAATGTACTAGATTATGCTCTTTTCATGATGTACTAGATTATGCTCTTTTCATAATGTACTAGATTATGCTCTTTTCATAATGTACTAGATTATGCTCTTTTCATAATGTACTAGATTATGCTCTTTTCATAATGTACTAGATTATGCTCTTTTCATAATGTACTAGATTGTGCTCTTTTCATAATGTACTAATTTATGCTCTTTTCATAATGTACTAGATTATGCTCTTTTCATGATGTACTAGATTATGCTCTTTTCATAATGTACTAGATTATGCTCTTTTCATAATGTACTAGATTATGCTCTTTCCATGATGTACTAGATTATGCTCTTTTCATGATGTACTAGATTATGCTCTTTTCATAATGTACTAGATTATGCTCTTTTCATAATGTACTAGATTATGCTCTTTTCATAATGTACTAGATTATGCTCTTTTCATGATGTACTAGATTATGCTCTTTTCATAATGTACTAGATTATGCTCTTTTCATAATGTACTAGATTATGCTCTTTTCATAATGTACTAGATTGTGCTCTTTTCATAATGTACTAAGTTATGCTCTTTTAAAAATGTATTAATTTATGCTCTTTTCATAATGTACTAGATTATGCTCTTTTCATGATGTACTAGATTATGCTCTTTTCATAATGTACTAGATTATGCTCTTTTCATAATGTACTAGATTATGCTCTTTTCATAATGTACTAGATTATGCTCTTTTCATGATGTACTAGATTATGCTCTTTTCATGATGTACTAGATTATGCTGTTTTCATAATGTACTAGATTATGCTCTTTTCATAATGTACTAGATTATGCTCTTTTCATAATGTACTAGATTATGCTCTTTTCATGATGTACTAGATTATGCTCTTTTCATGATGTACTAGATTATGCTCTTTTCATGATGTACTAGATTATGCTCTTTTCATAATGTACTAGATTATGCTCTTTTCATGATGTACTAGATTATGCTCTTTTCATGATGTACTAGATTATGCTCTTTTCATGATGTACTAGATTATGCTCTTTTCATAATGTACTAGATTATGCTCTTTTCATAATGTACTAGATTATGCTCTTTTCATAATGTACTAGATTATGCTCTTTTCATGATGTACTAGATTATGCTCTTTTCATAATGTACTAGATTATGCTCTTTTCATGATGTACTAGATTATGCTCTTTTCATAATGTACTAGATTATGCTCTTTTCATAATGTATTAATTTATGCTCTTTTCATAATGTACTAGATTATGCTCTTTTCATAATGTACTAGATTATGCTCTTTTCATGATGTACTAGATTATGCTCTTTTCATAATGTACTAGATTATGCTCTTTTCATGATTTACTAGATTATGCTCTTTTAATAATGTACTAGATTGTGCTCTTTTCATAATGTACTAGATTATGCTCTTTTCATAATGTATTAATTTATGCTCTTTTCATAATGTACTAGATTATGCTCTTTTCATGATGTACTAGATTATGCTCTTTTCATGATGTACTAGATTATGCTCTTTTCATAATGTACTAGATTATGCTCTTTTCATGATGTACTAGATTATGCTCTTTTCATAATGTACTAGATTATGCTCTTTTCACAATGTACTAGATTATGCTCTTTTCATAATGTACTAGATTGTGCTCTTTTCATAATGTACTAATTTATGCTCTTTTCATAATGTGCTAGATTATGCTCTTTTCATAATGTATTAATTTATGCTCTTTTCATAATGTACTAGATTATGCTCTTTTCATAATGTATTAATTTATGCTCTTTTCATAATGTACTAGATTATGCTCTTTTCATAATGTATTAATTTATGCTCTTTTCATAATGTATTAAGTTATGCTCTTTTCATAATGTATTAATTTATGCTCTTTTCATAATGTACTAGATTATGCTCTTTTCATAATGTACTAGATTATGCTCTTTTAATGATGTACTAGATTATGCTCTTTTCATAATGTACTAGATTATGCTCTTTTCATAATGTACTAGATTATGCTCTTTTCATGATGTACTAGATTATGCTCTTTTCATAATGTACTAGATTATGCTCTTTTCATAATGTATTAATTTATGCTCTTTTCATAATGTACTAGATTATGCTCTTTTCATGATGTACTAGATTATGCTCTTTTCATGATGTACTAGATTATGCTCTTTTCATAATGTACTAGATTATGCTCTTTTCATGATGTACTAGATTATGCTCTTTTCATAATGTATTAATTTATGCTCTTTTCATAATGTACTAGATTATGCTCTTTTCATAATGTATTAATTTATGCTCTTTTCATAATGTATTAAGTTATGCTCTTTTCATAATGTATTAATTTATGCTCTTTTCATAATGTATTAATTTATGCTCTTTTCATAATGTACTAGATTATGCTCTTTTCATAATGTATTAATTTATGCTCTTTTCATAATGTACTAGATTATGCTCTTTTCATAATGTACTAGATTATGCTCTTTTCATGATGTACTAGATTATGCTCTTTTCATAATGTATTAATTTATGCTCTTTTCATAATGTACTAGATTATGCTCTTTTCATAATGTATTAATTTATGCTCTTTTCATAATGTACTAGATTATGCTCTTTTCATAATGTATTAATTTATGCTCTTTTCATAATGTACTAGATTATGCTCTTTTCATAATGTATTAATTTATGCTCTTTTCATAATGTACTAGATTATGCTCTTTTCATAATGTATTAATTTATGCTCTTTTCATAATGTATTAAGTTATGCTCTTTTCATAATGTATTAATTTATGCTCTTTTCATAATGTACTAGATTATGCTCTTTTAATGATGTACTAGATTATGCTCTTTTCATGATGTACTAGATTATGCTCTTTTCATAATGTACTAGATTATGCTCTTTTAATGATGTACTAGATTATGCTCTTTTCATGATGTACTAGATTATGCTCTTTTCATGATGTACTAGATTATGCTCTTTTCATAATGTACTAGATTATGCTCTTTTCATAATGTACTAGATTGTGCTCTTTTCATAATGTACTAGATTATGCTCTTTTCATAATGTACTAGATTATGCTCTTTTCATAATGTACTAGATTATGCTCTTTTCATAATGTACTAGATTGTGCTCTTTTCATAATGTACTAGATTATGCTCTTTTCATGATGTACTAGATTATGCTCTTTTCATAATGTACTAGATTATGCTCTTTTCATGATGTACTAGATTATGCTCTTTTCATGATGTACTAGATAATGCTCTTTTAATGATGTACTAGATTATGCTCTTTTCATAATGTACTAGATTATGCTCTTTTCATAATGTACTAGATTATGCTCTTTTCATGATGTACTAGATTATGCTCTTTTAATAATGTACTAGATTATGCTCTTTTCATAATGTATTAATTTATGCTCTTTTCATAATGTACTAGATTATGCTCTTTTCATGATGTACTAGATTATGCTCTTTTCATGATGTACTAGATTATGCTCTTTTAATAATGTACTAGATTATGCTCTTTTCATGATGTACTAGATTGTGCTCTTTTCATAATGTACTAGATTATGCTCTTTTCATAATGTACTAGATTATGCTCTTTTCATAATGTACAAGATTGTACTCTTTTCATAATGTACTAATTTATGCTCTTTTCATAATGTACTAGATTATGCTCTTTTCATAATGTATTAATTTATGCTCTTTTCATAATGTACTAGATTATGCTCTTTTCATAATGTATTAATTTATGCTCTTTTCATAATGTACTAGATTATGCTCTTTTCATAATGTATTAATTTATGCTCTTTTCATAATGTACTAGATTATGCTCTTTTCATAATGTACTAGATTATGCTATTTTCATGATGTACTAGATTATGCTCTTTTCATAATGTATTAATTTATGCTCTTTTCATAATGTACTAGATTATGCTCTTTTCATAATGTATTAATTTATGCTCTTTTAATAATGTACTAGATTATGCTCTTTTCATAATGTATTAATTTATGCTCTTTTCATAATGTACTAGATTATGCTCTTTTCATAATGTATTGATTTATGCTCTTTTCATAATGTACTAGATTATGCTCTTTTCATAATGTATTAATTTATGCTCTTTTCATAATGTACTGGATTATGCTCTTTTCATAATGTATTAATTTATGCTCTTTTCATAATGTATTAAGTTATGCTCGTTTCATAATGTATTAATTTATGCTCTTTTCATAATGTACTAGATTATGCTCTTTTCATAATGTACTAGATTATGCTCTTTTCATAATGTACTAGATTATGCTCTTTTCATGATGTACTAGATTATGCTCTTTTCATGATGTACTAGATTATGCTCTTTTCATGATGTACTAGATTATGCTCTTTTCATAATGTACTAGATTATGCTCTTTTCATAATGTACTAGATTGTGCTCTTTTCATAATGTATTAAGTTATGCTCTTTTCATAATGTATTAATTTATGCTCTTTTCCTAATGTACTAGATTATGCTCTTTTCATGATGTACTAGATTATGCTCTTTTCCTAATGTACTAGATTATGCTCTTTTCATAATGTATTAATTTATGCTCTTTTCATAATGTACTGGATTATGCTCTTTTCATAATGTATTAATTTATGCTCTTTTCATAATGTATTAAGTTATGCTCTTTTCATAATGTATTAATTTATGCTCTTTTCATAATGTACTAGATTATGCTCTTTTCATAATGTACTAGATTATGCTCTTTTCATAATGTACTAGATTATGCTCTTTTCATGATGTACTAGATTATGCTCTTTTCATGATGTACTAGATTATGCTCTTTTAATGATGTACTAGATTATGCTCTTTTCATAATGTACTAGATTATGCTCTTTTCATAATGTACTAGATTATGCTCTTTTCATTATGTACTAGATTGTGCTCTTTTCATAATGTACTAAGTTATGCTCTTTTCATAATGTATTAATTTATGCTCTTTTCATAATGTACTAGATTATGCTCTTTTCATGATGTACTAGATTATGCTCTTTTCATAATGTACTAGATTATGCTCTTTTCATGATGTACTAGATTATGCTCTTTTAATAATGTACTAGATTATGCTCTTTTCATAATGTATTAATTTATGCTCTTTTCATAATGTACTAGATTATGCTCTTTTCATAATGTACTAGATTATGCTCTTTTCATGATGTACTAGATTATGCTCTTTTCATAATGTACTAGATTATCCTCTTTTCATGATGTACTAGATTATGCTCTTTTAATAATGTACTAGATTATGCTCTTTTCATAATGTATTAATTTATGCTCTTTTCATAATGTACTAGATTATGCTCTTTTCATAATGTACTAGATTATGCTCTTTTCATGATGTACTAGATTATGCTCTTTTCATGATGTACTAGATTATGCTCTTTTCATAATGTACTAGATTATGCTCTTTTCATGATGTACTAGATTATGCTCTTTTCATAATGTACTAGATTATGCCCTTTTCACAATGTACTAGATTATGCTCTTTTCATAATGTACTAGATTGTGCTCTTTTCATAATGTACTAATTTATGCTCTTTTCACAATGTACTAGATTATGCTCTTTTGATAATGTACTAGATTGTGCTCTGTTCATAATGTACTAAATTATGCTCTTTTAATAATGTACTAAATTATGCTCTTTTCATAATGTACTAAATTATGCTCTTTTCATAATGTATTAATTTATGCTCTTTTCATAATGTAATAGATTATGCTCTTTTCATAATGTACTAGATTATGCTCTTTTCATAATGTATTAATTTATGCTCTTTTCATAATGTACTAGATTATGCTCTTTTCATGATGTACTAGATTATGCTCTTTTCATGATGTACTAGATTATGCTCTTTTAATAATGTACTAGATTATGCTCTTTTCATGATGTACTAGATTGTGCTCTTTTCATAATGTACTAGATTATGCTCTTTTCATAATGTACTAGATTATGCTCTTTTCATAATGTACAAGATTGTACTCTTTTCATAATGTACTAATTTATGCTCTTTTCATAATGTACTAGATTATGCTCTTTTCATAATGTATTAATTTATGCTCTTTTCATAATGTACTAGATTATGCTCTTTTCATAATGTATTAATTTATGCTCTTTTCATAATGTACTAGATTATGCTCTTTTCATAATGTATTAATTTATGCTCTTTTCATAATGTACTAGATTATGCTCTTTTCATAATGTACTAGATTATGCTATTTTCATGATGTACTAGATTATGCTCTTTTCATAATGTATTAATTTATGCTCTTTTCATAATGTACTAGATTATGCTCTTTTCATAATGTATTAATTTATGCTCTTTTAATAATGTACTAGATTATGCTCTTTTCATAATGTATTAATTTATGCTCTTTTCATAATGTACTAGATTATGCTCTTTTCATAATGTATTGATTTATGCTCTTTTCATAATGTACTAGATTATGCTCTTTTCATAATGTATTAATTTATGCTCTTTTCATAATGTACTGGATTATGCTCTTTTCATAATGTATTAATTTATGCTCTTTTCATAATGTATTAAGTTATGCTCGTTTCATAATGTATTAATTTATGCTCTTTTCATAATGTACTAGATTATGCTCTTTTCATAATGTACTAGATTATGCTCTTTTCATAATGTACTAGATTATGCTCTTTTCATGATGTACTAGATTATGCTCTTTTCATGATGTACTAGATTATGCTCTTTTCATGATGTACTAGATTATGCTCTTTTCATAATGTACTAGATTATGCTCTTTTCATAATGTACTAGATTGTGCTCTTTTCATAATGTATTAAGTTATGCTCTTTTCATAATGTATTAATTTATGCTCTTTTCCTAATGTACTAGATTATGCTCTTTTCATGATGTACTAGATTATGCTCTTTTCCTAATGTACTAGATTATGCTCTTTTCATAATGTATTAATTTATGCTCTTTTCATAATGTACTGGATTATGCTCTTTTCATAATGTATTAATTTATGCTCTTTTCATAATGTATTAAGTTATGCTCTTTTCATAATGTATTAATTTATGCTCTTTTCATAATGTACTAGATTATGCTCTTTTCATAATGTACTAGATTATGCTCTTTTCATAATGTACTAGATTATGCTCTTTTCATGATGTACTAGATTATGCTCTTTTCATGATGTACTAGATTATGCTCTTTTAATGATGTACTAGATTATGCTCTTTTCATAATGTACTAGATTATGCTCTTTTCATAATGTACTAGATTATGCTCTTTTCATTATGTACTAGATTGTGCTCTTTTCATAATGTACTAAGTTATGCTCTTTTCATAATGTATTAATTTATGCTCTTTTCATAATGTACTAGATTATGCTCTTTTCATGATGTACTAGATTATGCTCTTTTCATAATGTACTAGATTATGCTCTTTTCATGATGTACTAGATTATGCTCTTTTAATAATGTACTAGATTATGCTCTTTTCATAATGTATTAATTTATGCTCTTTTCATAATGTACTAGATTATGCTCTTTTCATAATGTACTAGATTATGCTCTTTTCATGATGTACTAGATTATGCTCTTTTCATAATGTACTAGATTATCCTCTTTTCATGATGTACTAGATTATGCTCTTTTAATAATGTACTAGATTATGCTCTTTTCATAATGTATTAATTTATGCTCTTTTCATAATGTACTAGATTATGCTCTTTTCATAATGTACTAGATTATGCTCTTTTCATGATGTACTAGATTATGCTCTTTTCATGATGTACTAGATTATGCTCTTTTCATAATGTACTAGATTATGCTCTTTTCATGATGTACTAGATTATGCTCTTTTCATAATGTACTAGATTATGCCCTTTTCACAATGTACTAGATTATGCTCTTTTCATAATGTACTAGATTGTGCTCTTTTCATAATGTACTAATTTATGCTCTTTTCACAATGTACTAGATTATGCTCTTTTGATAATGTACTAGATTGTGCTCTGTTCATAATGTACTAAATTATGCTCTTTTAATAATGTACTAAATTATGCTCTTTTCATAATGTACTAAATTATGCTCTTTTCATAATGTATTAATTTATGCTCTTTTCATAATGTACTAGATTATGCTCTTTTCATAATGTACAAGATTATGCTCTTTTCATAATGTATTAATTTATGCTCTTTTCATAATGTACTAGATTATGCTCTTTTCATGATGTACTAGATTATGCTCTTTTCATAATGTATTAATTTATGCTCTTTTCATAATGTACTAGATTATGCTCTTTTCATAATGTATTAATTTATGCTCTTTTCATAATGTACTAATTTATACTCTTTTCATAATGTATTAATTTATGCTCTTTTCATAATGTACTAGATTATGCTCTTTTCATAATGTACTAGATTATGCTCTTTTCACAATGTACTAGATTATGCTCTTTTCATAATGTACTAGATTGTGCTCTTTTCATAATGTACTAATTTATGCTCTTTTTACAATGTACTAGATTATGCTCTTTTGATAATGTACTAGATTGTGCTCTTTTCATAATGTACTAAATTATGCTCTTTTCATAATGTACTAAATTATGCTCTTTTCATAATGTACTAAATTATGCTCTTTTCATAATGTATTAATTTATGCTCTTTTCATAATGTACTAGATTATGCTCTTTTCATAATGTACTAGATTATGCTCTTTTCATAATGTACTAGATTATGCTCTTTTCATAATGTACTAGATTATGCTCTTTTCATGATGTACTAGATTATGCTCTTTTCATAATGTACTAGATTATGCTCTTTTCATAATGTACTAATTTATGCACTTTTCATAATGTATTAATTTATGCTCTTTTCATAATGTACTAGATTATGCTCTTTTCATAATCTATTAATTTATGCTCTTTGCATAATGTACTAGATTATGCTCTTTTCATAATGTACTAGATTATGCTCTTTTCATAATGTACTAGATTATGCTCTTTTCATAATGTACTAATTTATGCTCTTTTCATAATGTATTAATTTATGCTCTTTTCATAATGTACTAGATTATGCTCTTTTCATAATGTACTAATTTATGCTCTTTTCATAATGTACTAGATTATGCTCTTTTCATAATGTACTAGATTGTGCTCTTTTCATGATGTACTAGATTATGCTCTTTTCATAATGTACTAGATTATGCTTTTTTCATAATGTATTAATTTATGCTCTTTTCATAATGTACTAGATTATGCTCTTTTCATAATGTACTAGATTATGCTCTTTTCATAATGTACTAGATTATGCTCTTTTCATAATGTACTAGATTATGCTCTTTTCATGATGTACTAGATTATGCTCTTTTCATAATGTACTAGATTATGCTCTTTTCATAATGTACTAGATTATGCTCTTTTCATAATGTACTAGATTATGCTCTTTTCATAATGTACTAATTTATGCTCTTTTCATAATGTACTAGATTATGCTCTTTTCATAATGTACTAGATTATGCTCTTTTCATAATGTACTAATTTATGCTCTTTTCATAATGTACTAATTTATGCTCTTTTCATAATGTACTAATTTATGCTCTTTTCATAATGTACTAATTTATGCTCTTTTCATAATGTACTAGATTATGCTCTTTTCATAATGTACTAGATTATGCTATTTTCATAATCTACTAATTTATGCTCTTTTCATAATGTACTAGATTATGCTCTGTTCATGATGTACTAGATTATGCTCTTTTAATAATGTACTAGATTATGCTCTTTTCATAATGTACTAGATTATGCTCTTTTCATAATGTACTAGATTATGCTCTTTTCATGATGTACTAGATTATTCTCTTTTAATAATGTACTAGATTATGCTCTTTTCATAATGTATTAATTTATGCTCTTTTCATAATGTACTAGATTATGCTCTTTTCATAATGTATTAATTTATGCTCTTTTCATAATGTATTAATTTATGCTCTTTTCATAATGTATTATTTTATGCTCTTTTCATAATGTACTAAGTTATGCTCTTTTCATAATGTATTAATTTATGCTCTTTTCATGATGTACTAGATTATGCTCTTTTCATAATGTATTAATTTATGCTCTTTTAATAATGTACTAGATTATGCTCTTTTCATAATGTACTAATTTATGCTCTTTTCATAATGTACTAATTTATGCTCTTTTCATAATGTACTAGATTATGCTCTTTTCATAATGTACTAGATTATGCTCTTTTCAAAATGTACTAGATTATGCTCTTTTACAATGTACTAATTTATACTCTTTTCATAATGTACTAGATGATGCTCTTTTCATAATGTACTAGATTATGCTCTTTTCATAATGTACTAGATTATTCTCTTTTCATAATGTACTAATTTATACTCTTTTCATAATGTACTAATTTATACTCTGTTCATAATGTACTAATTTATGCTCTTTTCATAATGTATTAATTTATGCTCTTTTCATAATGTACTAATTCATGCTCTTTTCATAATGTACTAATTTATGCTCTTTTCATAATGTATTAGATTATGCTCTTTTCATAATGTACTAATTTATGCTCTTTTCATAATGTACTAGATTATGCTCTTTTCAAAATGTACTAGATTATGCTCTTTTCATAATGTACTAATTTATACTCTTTTCATAATGTACAAGATTATGCTCTTTTCATAATGTACTAGATCATGCTCTTTTCATAATGTACTAGATTATGCTCTTTTCAAAATGTACTAGATTATGCTCTTTTCATAATGTACTAATTTATACTCTTTTCATAATGTACTAGATTATGCTCTTTTCATAATGTACTAGATTATGCTCTTTTCATAATGTACTAATTTATACTCTTTTCATAATGTACTAGATTATGCTCTTTTCATAATGTATTAATTTATGCTCTTTTCATAATGTACTAATTCATGCTCTTTTCATAATGTACTAATTTATGCTCTTTTCATAATGTATTAGATTATGCTCTTTTCATAATGTACTAATTTATGCTCTTTTCATAATGTACTAGATTATGCTCTTTTCAAAATGTACTAGATTATGCTCTTTTCATAATGTACTAATTTATACTCTTTTCATAATGTACAAGATTATGCTCTTTTCATAATGTACTAGATTATGCTCTTTTCATAATGTACTAGATTATGCTCTTTTCAAAATGTACTAGATTATGCTCTTTTCATAATGTACTAGATTATGCTCTTTTCATAATGTACTAGATTATGCTCTTTTCATAATGTACTAGATTATGCTCTTTTCATAATGTACTAATTTATACTCTTTTCATAATGTACTAGATTATGCTCTTTTCATAATGTATTAATTTATGCTCTTTTCATAATGTACTAATTCATGCTCTTTTCATAATGTACTAGATTATGCTCTTTTCATAATGTACTAATTTATGCTCTTTTCATAATGTACTAATTTATGCTCTTTTCATAATGTATTAGATTATGCTCTTTTCATAATGTACTAATTTATGCTCTTTTGATAATGTACTAATTCATGCTCTTTTCATAATGTACTAATTTATGCTCTTTTCATAATGTATTAGATTATGCTCTTTTCATAATGTACTAATTTATGCTCTTTTCATAATGTACTAATTTATGCTCTTTTCATAATGTACTAATTTATGCTCTTTTCATAATGTACTAATTTATGCTCTTTTCATAATGTACTAGATTATGCTCTTTTCATAATGTACTAATTTATACTCTTTTCATAATGTACTAATTTATGCTCTTTTCAAAATGTACTAATTTATGCTCTTTTCATAATGTACTAATTTATGCTCTTTTCATAATGTACTAATTTATGCTCTTTTCATAATGTACTAATTTATGCTCTTTTCATAATGTACTAGATTATGCTCTTTTCATAATGTACTAGATTATGCTCTTTTCATAATGTACTAGATTATGCTCTCTTCATAATGTACTAATTCATGCTCTTTTCATAATGTACTAATTTAAGCTCTTTTCATAATGTACTAGATTATGCTCTTTTCAAAATGTACTAGATTATGCTCTGTTCATAATGTACTAATTTATACTCTTTTATTAATGTACTAGATTATGCTCTTTTCATAATGTACTAATTTATACTCTTTTCATAATGTACTAATTTATACTCTGTTCATAATGTACTAATTTATGCTCTTTTCATAATGTATTATATTATGCTCTTTTCATAATGTACTAATTAATGCTCTTTTCATAATGTACTAATTTATGCTCTTTTCATAATGTACTAGATTATGCTCTTTTCATAATGTACTAGATTATGCTCTCTTCATAATGTACTAATTCATGCTCTTTTCATAATGTACTAATTTATGCTCTTTTCATAATGTACTAGATTATGCTCTTTTCAAAATGTACTAGATTATGCTCTTTTCATAATGTACTAATTTATACTCTTTTATTAATGTACTAGATTATGCTCTTTTCATAATGTACTAATTTATGCACTTTTCATAATGTATTAATTTATGCTCTTTTCATAATGTACTAGATTATGCTCTTTTCATAATCTATTAATTTATGCTCTTTGCATAATGTACTAGATTATGCTCTTTTCATAATGTACTAGATTATGCTCTTTTCATAATGTACTAGATTATGCTCTTTTCATAATGTACTAATTTATGCTCTTTTCATAATGTATTAATTTATGCTCTTTTCATAATGTACTAGATTATGCTCTTTTCATAATGTACTAATTAATGCTCTTTTCATAATGTACTAATTTATGCTCTTTTCATAATGTACTAGATTATGCTCTTTTCATAATGTACTAGATTATGCTCTTTTCATAATGTACTAGATTATGCTCTCTTCATAATGTACTAATTCATGCTCTTTTCATAATGTACTAATTTATGCTCTTTTCATAATGTACTAGATTATGCTCTTTTCAAAATGTACTAGATTATGCTCTTTTCATAATGTACTAATTTATACTCTTTTATTAATGTACTAGATTATGCTCTTTTCATAATGTACTAATTTATGCACTTTTCATAATGTATTAATTTATGCTCTTTTCATAATGTACTAGATTATGCTCTTTTCATAATCTATTAATTTATGCTCTTTGCATAATGTACTAGATTATGCTCTTTTCATAATGTACTAGATTATGCTCTTTTCATAATGTACTAGATTATGCTCTTTTCATAATGTACTAATTTATGCTCTTTTCATAATGTATTAATTTATGCTCTTTTCATAATGTACTAGATTATGCTCTTTTCATAATGTACTTGATTATGCTCTTTTCATAATGTACTAATGTATGCTCTTTTCATAATGTACTAGATTATGCTCTTTTCATAATGTACTAGATTATGCTCTTTTCATAATGTACTAGATTATGCTCTCTTCATAATGTTCTAATTCATGCTCTTTTCATAATGTACTAATTTATGCTCTTTTCATAATGTACTAGATTATGCTCTTTTCAAAATGTACTAGATTATGCTCTTTTCATAATGTACTAATTTATACTCTTTTATTAATGTACTAGATTATGCTCTTTTCATAATGTACTAATTTATGCACTTTTCATAATGTATTAATTTATGCTCTTTTCATAATGTACTAGATTATGCTCTTTTCATAATCTATTAATTTATGCTCTTTGCATAATGTACTAGATTATGCTCTTTTCATATTGTACTAGATTATGCTCTTTTCATAATGTACTAGATTATGCTCTTTTCATAATGTACTAATTTATGCTCTTTTCATAATGTATTAATTTATGCTCTTTTCATAATGTACTAGATTATGCTCTTTTCATAATGTACTAGATTATGCTCTTTTCATGATGTACTAGATTATTCTCTTTTAATAATGTACTAGATTATGCTCTTTTCATAATGTATTAATTTATGCTCTTTTCATAATGTACTAGATTATGCTCTTTTCATAATGTATTAATTTATGCTCTTTTCATAATGTACTAGATTATGCCCTTTTCATAATGTACTAGATTATGCTCTTTTCATAATGTACTAGATTATGCTCTTTTCATGATGTACTAGATTATGCTCTTTTAATAATGTACTAGATTGTGCTCTTTTCATAATGTACTAGATTATGCTCTTTTCATAATGTATTAATTTATGCTCTTTTCATAATGTATTAATTTATGCTCTTTTCATAATGTACTAGATTATGCTCTGTTCATGATGTACTAGATTATGCTCTTTTAATAATGTACTAGATTATGCTCTTTTCATAATGTACTAGATTATGCTCTTTTCATAATGTACTAGATTATGCTCTTTTCATGATGTACTAGATTATTCTCTTTTAATAATGTACTAGATTATGCTCTTTTCATAATGTATTAATTTATGCTCTTTTCATAATGTACTAGATTATGCTCTTTTCATAATGTATTAATTTATGCTCTTTTCATAATGTATTAATTTATGCTCTTTTCATAATGTATTATTTTATGCTCTTTTCATAATGTACAAGATTATGCTCTTTTCATAATGTACTAAGTTATGCTCTTTTCATAATGTATTAATTTATGCTCTTTTCATGATGTACTAGATTATGCTCTTTTCATAATGTATTAATTTATGCTCTTTTAATAATGTACTAGATTATGCTCTTTTCATAATGTACTAATTTATGCTCTTTTCATAATGTACTAATTTATGCTCTTTTCATAATGTACTAGATTATGCTCTTTTCATAATGTACTAGATTATGCTCTTTTCAAAATGTACTAGATTATGCTCTTTTACAATGTACTAATTTATACTCTTTTCATAATGTACTAGATTATGCTCTTTTCATAATGTAATAGATTATGCTCTTTTCATAATGTACTAATTTATTCTCTTTTCATAATGTACTAGATGATGCTCTTTTCATAATGTACTAGATTATGCTCTTTTCATAATGTACTAGATTATTCTCTTTTCATAATGTACTAATTTATACTCTTTTCATAATGTACTAATTTATACTCTGTTCATAATGTACTAATTTATGCTCTTTTCATAATGTATTAATTTATGCTCTTTTCATAATGTACTAATTCATGCTCTTTTCATAATGTACTAATTTATGCTCTTTTCATAATGTATTAGATTATGCTCTTTTCATAATGTACTAATTTATGCTCTTTTCATAATGTACTAGATTATGCTCTTTTCAAAATGTACTAGATTATGCTCTTTTCATAATGTACTAATTTATACTCTTTTCATAATGTACAAGATTATGCTCTTTTCATAATGTACTAGATCATGCTCTTTTCATAATGTACTAGATTATGCTCTTTTCAAAATGTACTAGATTATGCTCTTTTCATAATGTACTAATTTATACTCTTTTCATAATGTACTAGATTATGCTCTTTTCATAATGTACTAGATTATGCTCTTTTCATAATGTACTAATTTATACTCTTTTCATAATGTACTAGATTATGCTCTTTTCATAATGTATTAATTTATGCTCTTTTCATAATGTACTAATTCATGCTCTTTTCATAATGTACTAATTTATGCTCTTTTCATAATGTATTAGATTATGCTCTTTTCATAATGTACTAATTTATGCTCTTTTCATAATGTACTAGATTATGCTCTTTTCAAAATGTACTAGATTATGCTCTTTTCATAATGTACTAATTTATACTCTTTTCATAATGTACAAGATTATGCTCTTTTCATAATGTACTAGATTATGCTCTTTTCATAATGTACTAGATTATGCTCTTTTCAAAATGTACTAGATTATGCTCTTTTCATAATGTACTAGATTATGCTCTTTTCATAATGTACTAGATTATGCTCTTTTCATAATGTACTAGATTATGCTCTTTTCATAATGTACTAATTTATACTCTTTTCATAATGTACTAGATTATGCTCTTTTCATAATGTATTAATTTATGCTCTTTTCATAATGTACTAATTCATGCTCTTTTCATAATGTACTAATTTATGCTCTTTTCATAATGTATTAGATTATGCTCTTTTCATAATGTACTAATTTATGCTCTTTTCATAATGTACTAATTTATGCTCTTTTCATAATGTACTAATTTATGCTCTTTTCATAATGTACTAATTTATGCTCTTTTCATAATGTACTAGATTATGCTCTTTTCATAATGTACTAATTTATACTCTTTTCATAATGTACTAATTTATGCTCTTTTCAAAATGTACTAATTTATGCTCTTTTCATAATGTACTAATTTATGCTCTTTTCATAATGTACTAATTTATGCTCTTTTCATAATGTACTAATTTATGCTCTTTTCATAATGTACTAGATTATGCTCTTTTCATAATGTACTAGATTATGCTCTTTTCATAATGTACTAGATTATGCTCTCTTCATAATGTACTAATTCATGCTCTTTTCATAATGTACTAATTTAAGCTCTTTTCATAATGTACTAGATTATGCTCTTTTCAAAATGTACTAGATTATGCTCTGTTCATAATGTACTAATTTATACTCTTTTATTAATGTACTAGATTATGCTCTTTTCATAATGTACTAATTTATACTCTTTTCATAATGTACTAATTTATACTCTGTTCATAATGTACTAATTTATGCTCTTTTCATAATGTATTATATTATGCTCTTTTCATAATGTACTAATTAATGCTCTTTTCATAATGTACTAATTTATGCTCTTTTCATAATGTACTAGATTATGCTCTTTTCATAATGTACTAGATTATGCTCTTTTCATAATGTACTAGATTATGCTCTCTTCATAATGTACTAATTCATGCTCTTTTCATAATGTACTAATTTATGCTCTTTTCATAATGTACTAGATTATGCTCTTTTCAAAATGTACTAGATTATGCTCTTTTCATAATGTACTAATTTATACTCTTTTATTAATGTACTAGATTATGCTCCTTTCATAATGTACTAATTTATGCACTTTTCATAATGTATTAATTTATGCTCTTTTCATAATGTACTAGATTATGCTCTTTTCATAATCTATTAATTTATGCTCTTTGCATAATGTACTAGATTATGCTCTTTTCATAATGTACTAGATTATGCTCTTTTCATAATGTACTAGATTATGCTCTTTTCATAATGTACTAATTTATGCTCTTTTCATAATGTATTAATTTATGCTCTTTTCATAATGTACTAGATTATGCTCTTTTCATAATGTACTAATTTATGCTCTTTTCATAATGTACTAGATTATGCTCTTTTCATAATGTACTAGATTGTGCTCTTTTCATGATGTACTAGATTATGCTCTTTTCATAATGTACTAGATTATGCTTTTTTCATAATGTATTAATTTATGCTCTTTTCATAATGTACTAGATTATGCTCTTTTCATAATGTACTAGATTATGCTCTTTTCATAATGTACTAGATTATGCTCTTTTCATAATGTACTAGATTATGCTCTTTTCATGATGTACTAGATTATGCTCTTTTCATAATGTACTAGATTATGCTCTTTTCATAATGTACTAGATTATGCTCTTTTCATGATGTACTAGATTATGCTCTTTTATTAATGTACTAGATTATGCTCTTTTCATGATGTACTAGATTATGCTCTTTTAATAATGTACTAGATTGTGCTCTTTTCATAATGTACTAGATTATGCTCTTTTCATAATGTATTAATTTATGCTCTTTTCATAATGTATTAATTTATGCTCTTTTCATAATGTACTAGATTATGCTCTGTTCATGATGTACTAGATTATGCTCTTTTAATAATGTACTAGATTATGCTCTTTTAATAATGTACTAGATTATGCTCTTTTCATAATGTACTAGATTATGCTCTTTTCATAATGTACTAGATTATGCTCTTTTCATGATGTACTAGATTATTCTCTTTTAATAATGTACTAGATTATGCTCTTTTCATAATGTATTAATTTATGCTCTTTTCATAATGTACTAGATTATGCTCTTTTCATAATGTATTAATTTATGCTCTTTTCATAATGTATTAATTTATGCTCTTTTCATAATGTATTATTTTATGCTCTTTTCATAATGTACAAGATTATTCTCTTTTCATAATGTACTAAGTTATGCTCTTTTCATAATGTATTAATTTATGCTCTTTTCATGATGTACTAGATTATGCTCTTTTCATAATGTATTAATTTATGCTCTTTTAATAATGTACTAGATTATGCTCTTTTCATAATGTACTAATTTATGCTCTTTTCATAATGTACTAATTTATGCTCTTTTCATAATGTACTAGATTATGCTCTTTTCATAATGTACTAGATTATGCACTTTTCAAAATGTACTAGATTATGCTCTTTTACAATGTACTAATTTATACTCTTTTCATAATGTACTAGATTATGCTCTTTTCATAATGTAATAGATTATGCTCTTTTCATAATGTACTAATTTATTCTCTTTTCATAATGTACTAGATGATGCTCTTTTCATAATGTACTAGATTATGCTCTTTTCATAATGTACTAGATTATTCTCTTTTCATAATGTACTAATTTATACTCTTTTCATAATGTACTAATTTATACTCTGTTCATAATGTACTAATTTATGCTCTTTTCATAATGTATTAATTTATGCTCTTTTCATAATGTACTAATTCATGCTCTTTTCATAATGTACTAGATTATGCTCTTTTCATAATGTATTAGATTATGCTCTTTTCATAATGTACTAATTTATGCTCTTTTCATAATGTACTAGATTATGCTCTTTTCAAAATGTACTAGATTATGCTCTTTTCATAATGTACTAATTTATACTCTTTTCATAATGTACAAGATTATGCTCTTTTCATAATGTACTAGATCATGCTCTTTTCATAATGTACTAGATTATGCTCTTTTCAAAATGTACTAGATTATGCTCTTTTCATAATGTACTAATTTATACTCTTTTCATAATGTACTAGATTATGCTCTTTTCATAATGAACTAGATTATGCTCTTTTCATAATGTACTAATTTATACTCTTTTCATAATGTACTAGATTATGCTCTTTTCATAATGTATTAATTTATGCTCTTTTCATAATGTACTAATTCATGCTCTTTTCATAATGTACTAATTTATGCTCTTTTCATAATGTATTAGATTATGCTCTTTTCATAATGTACTAATTTATGCTCTTTTCATAATGTACTAGATTATGCTCTTTTCAAAATGTACTAGATTATGCTCTTTTCATAATGTACTAATTTATACTCTTTTCATAATGTACAAGATTATGCTCTTTTCATAATGTACTAGATTATGCTCTTTTCATAATGTACTAGATTATTCTCTTTTCAAAATGTACTAGATTATGCTCTTTTCATAATGTATTAGATTATGCTCTTTTCATAATGTACTAGATTATGCTCTTTTCATAATGTACTAGATTATGCTCTTTTCATAATGTACTAATTTATACTCTTTTCATAATGTACTAGATTATGCTCTTTTCATAATGTATTAATTTATGCTCTTTTCATAATGTACTAATTCATGCTCTTTTCATAATGTATTAGATTATGCTCTTTTCATAATGTACTAATTTATGCTCTTTTCATAATGTACTAATTTATGCTCTTTTCATAATGTAATAATTTATGCTCTTTTCATAATGTACTAGATTATGCTCTTTTCATAATGTACTAATTTATACTCTTTTCATAATGTACTAATTTATGCTCTTTTCAAAATGTACTAATTTATGCTCTTTTCATAATGTACTAATTTATGCTCTTTTCATAATGTACTAATTTATGCTCTTTTCATAATGTACTAATTTATGCTCTTTTCATAATGTACTAATTTATGCTCTTTTCATAATGTACTAATTTATACTCTTTTCATAATGTACAAGATTATGCTCTTTCCATAATGTACTAGATTATGCTCTTTTCATAATGTACTAGATTATGCTCTTTTCATAATGTACTAATTTATACTCTTTTCATAATGTACTAATTTATGCTCTTTTCATAATGTACTAATTTATGCTCTTTTCATAATGTACTAATTTATGCTCTTTTCAAAATGTACTAGATTATGCTCTTTTCATAATGTACTAATTTATACTCTTTTCATAATGTACAAGATTATGCTCTTTTCATAATGTACTAGATTATGCTCTTTTCATAATGTACTAGATTATGCTCTTTTCAAAATGTACTAGATTATGCTCTTTTCATAATGTACTAGATTATGCTCTTTTCATAATGTACTAGATTATGCTCTTTTCATAATGTACTAGATTATGCTCTTTTCATAATGTACTAATTTATACTCTTTTCATAATGTACTAGATTATGCTCTTTTCATAATGTATTAATTTATGCTCTTTTCATAATGTACTAATTCATGCTCTTTTCATAATGTACTAATTTATGCTCTTTTCATAATGTATTAGATTATGCTCTTTTCATAATGTACTAATTTATGCTCTTTTCATAATGTACTAGATTATGCTCTTTTCAAAATGTACTAGATTATGCTCTTTTCATAATGTACTAATTTATACTCTTTTCATAATGTACAAGATTATGCTCTTTTCATAATGTACTAGATTATGCTCTTTTCATAATGTACTAGATTATGCTCTTTTCAAAATGTACTAGATTATGCTCTTTTCATAATGTACTAATTTATGCTCTTTTCATAATGTACTAGATTATGCTCTTTTCATAATGTACTAGATTATGCTCTTTTCATAATCTATTAATTTATGCTCTTTGCATAATGTACTAGATTATGCTCTTTTCATAATGTACTAGATTATGCTCTTTTCATAATGTACTAGATTATGCTCTTTTCATAATGTACTAATTTATGCTCTTTTCATAATGTATTAATTTATGCTCTTTTCATAATGTACTAGATTATGCTCTTTTCATAATGTATTAATTTATGCTCTTTTCATAATGTACTAGATTATGCTCTTTTCAGAATGTACTAGATTATGCTCTTTTCATAATGTACTAATTTATGCTCTTTTCATAATGTACTAGATTATGCTCTTTTCATAATGTACTAGATTATGCTCTTTTCATGATGTACTAGATTATGCTCTTTTCATAATGTACTAGATTATGCTATTTTCATAATGTATTAATTTATGCTCTTTTCATAATGTACTAGATTATGCTCTTTTCATAATGTACTAGATTATGCTCTTTTCATGATGTACTAGATTATGCTCTTTTCATAATGTACTAGATTATGCTCTTTTCATAATGTACTAGATTATGCTCTTTTAATAATGTACTAGATTATGCTCTTTTCATAATGTACTAGATTATGCTCTTTTCATAATGTATTAATTTATGCTCTGTTCATAATGTATTAATTTATGCTCTTTTCATAATGTACTAGATTATGCTCTTTTCATAATGTACTAGATTATGCTCTTTTCATAATGTACTAATTTATGCTCTTTTCATAATGTATTAATTTATGCTCTTTTCATAATGTACAAGATTATGCTCTTTTCATAATGTACTAGATTATGCTCTTTTAATAATGTACTAAGTTTTGCTCTTTTCATAATGTATTAATTTATGCTCTTTAAATAATGTACTAGATTATGCTCTTTTCATAATGTACTAGATTATGCTCTTTTCATAATGTACTAGATTATGCTCTTTTCATAATGTATTAATTTATGCTCTTTTCATAATGTATTAATTTATGCTCTTTTCATAATGTACTAGATTATGCTCTTTTCATAATGTATTAATTTATGCTCTTTTCATAATGTACTAAGTTATGCTCTTTTCATAATGTATTAATTTATGCTCTTTTCATAATGTACAAGATTATGCTCTTTTCATAATGTACAAGATTATGCTCTCATCATGATGTACATAGTTATGCTCTTTTAATAATGTATTAATTTATGCTCTTTTCATAATGTACTAGATTATGCTCTTTTCATAATGTATTAATTTATGCTCTTTTAATAATGTACTAGATTATGCTCTTTTCATAATGTATTAATTTATGCTCTTTTCATAATGTACTAATTTATGCTCTTTTAATAATGTACTAGATTATGCTCTTTTCATAATGTACTAGATTATGCTCTTTTCATGATGTACTAGATTATGCTCTTTTCATAATGTACTAGATTATGCTCTTTTCATAATGTATTAATTTATGCTCTTTTCATAATGTACTAGATTATGCTCTTTTCATAATGTACTAGATTATGCTCTTTTCATGATGTACTAGATTATGCTCTTTTCATAATGTACTAGATTATGCTCTTTTCATGATGTACTTGATTATGCTCTTTTAATAATGTACTAGATTGTGCTCTTTTCATAATGTACTAGATTATGCTCTTTTAATAATGTACTAGATTATGCTCTTTTCCTAATGTACTAATTCATGCTCTTTTCATAATGTACTAATTTATGCTCTTTTCATAATGTACAAGATTATGCTCTTTTCATAATGTACTAGATTATGCTCTTTTCATAATGTACTAGATTATGCTCTTTTCATAATGTACTAGATTATGCTCTTTTCATAATGTATTAATTTATGCTCTTTTCATAATGTATTAATTTATGCTCTTTTCATAATGTACTAGATTATGCTCTTTTCATAATGTATTAATTTATGCTCTTTTCATAATGTATTAATTTATGCTCTTTTCATAATGTACTAGATTATGCTCTTTTCATAATGTACTAGATTATGCTCTTTTCATAATGTACTAGATTATGCTCTTTTCATGATGTACTTGATTATGCTCTTTTCATGATGTATTAGATTATGCTCTTTTAATAATGTACTAGATTATGCTCTTTTCATAATGTACTAGATTATGCTCTTTTCATAATGTACTAGATTATGCTCTTTTAATAATGTATTAATTTATGCTCTGTTCATAATGTATTAATTTATGCTCTTTTCATAATGTACTAGATTATGCTCTTTTCATAATGTACTAGATTATGCTCTTTTCATAATGTACTAGATTATGCTCTTTTCATAATGTATTAATTTATGCTCTTTTCATAATGTATTAATTTATGCTCTTTTCATAATGTACTAGATTATGCTCTTTTCATAATGTACTAGATTATGCTCTTTTCATAATGTATTAATTTATGCTCTGTTCATAATGTATTAATTTATGCTCTTTTAATAATGTACTAGATTATGCTCTTTTCATAATGTACTAGATTATGCTCTTTTCATAATGTACTAGATTATGCTCTTTTCATAATGTACTAAGTTATGCTCTTTTCATAATGTATTAATTTATGCTCTTTTCATAATGTACAAGATTATGCTCTTTTCATAATGTACTAGATTATGCTCTTTTCATAATGTACTAAATTATGCTCTTTTCATAATGTATTAATTTATGCTCTTTTAATAATGTACTAGATTATGCTCTTTTCATAATGTACTAGATTATGCTCTTTTCATAATGTACTAGATTATGCTCTTTTCATAATGTATTAATTTATGCTCTTTTCATAATGTATTAATTTATGCTCTTTTCATAATGTACTAGATTATGCTCTTTTCATAATGTATTAATTTATGCTCTTTTCATAATGTACTAAGTTATGCTCTTTTCATAATGTATTAATTTATGCTCTTTTCATAATGTACAAATTTATGCTCTTTTCATAATGTACTAGATTATGCTCTTTTCATAATGTATTAATTTATGCTCTTTTCATAATGTACTAGATTATGCTCTTTTCATAATGTATTAATTTATGCTCTTTTCATAATGTACTAGATTATGCTCTTTTCATAATGTATTAATTTATGCTCTTTTCATAATGTACAAATTTATGCTCTTTTCATAATGTACTAGATTATGCTCTTTTCATAATGTATTAATTTATGCTCTTTTCATAATGTACTAGATTATGCTCTTTTCATAATGTATTAATTTATGCTCTTTTCATAATGTACAAATTTATGCTCTTTTCATAATGTACAAATTTATGCTCTTTTCATAATGTACTAGATTATGCTCTTTTCATAATGTATTAATTTATGCTCTTTTCATAATGTACTAGATTATGCTCTTTTCATAATGTATTAATTTATGCTCTTTTCATAATGTACTAGATTATGCTCTTTTCATAATGTATTAATTTATGCTCTTTTCATAATGTACAAATTTATGCTCTTTTCATAATGTACTAGATTATGCTCTTTTCATAATGTATTAATTTATGCTCTTTTCATAATGTACTAGATTATGCTCTTTTCATAATGTATTAATTTATGCTCTTTTCATAATGTATTAATTTATGCTCTTTTCATAATGTACTAGATTATGCTCTTTTCATAATGTATTAATTTATGCTCTTTTCATAATGTACTAAGTTATGCTCTTTTCATAATGTATTAATTTATGCTCTTTTCATAATGTACAAATTTATGTTCTTTTCATAATGTACTAGATTATGCTCTTTTCATAATGTACTAATTTATGCTCTTTTCATTATGTACTAATTTATGCTCTTTTCATAATGTACAAGATTATGCTCTTTTCCTAATGTATTAATTTATGCTCTTTTCATAATGTACTAGATTATGCTCTTTTCATAATGTACTAATTTATGCTCTTTTCATTATGTACTAATTTATGCTCTTTTCATAATGTACAAGATTATGCTCTTTTCCTAATGTATTAATTTATGCTCTTTTCATAATGTACTAGATTATGCTCTTTTCATAATGTACTAATTTATGCTCTTTTCATAATGTACTAATTCATGCTCTTTTCATAATGTACTAATTTATGCTCTTTTCATAATGTACTAGATTATGCTCTTTTCATAATGTACTAATTTATGCTCTTTTCATAATGTACTAGATTATGCTCTTTTCATAATGTACTAATTTATGCTCTTTTCATGATGTACTAGATTATGCTCTTTTCCTAATGTACTAATTCATGCTCTTTTCATAATGTACTAATTTATGCTCTTTTCATAATGTACAAGATTATGCTCTTTTCATAATGTACTAGATTATTCTCTTTTCATAATGTACTAGATTATGCTCTTTTCATAATGTACTAGATTATGCTCTTTTCATAATGTACTAATTTATACTCTTTTCATAATGTACTAATTTATACTCTTTTCATAATGTACTAATTTATGCTCTTTTCATAATGTATTAATTTATGCTCTTTTCATAATGTACTAATTCATGCTCTTTTCATAATGTATTAATTTATGCTCTTTTCATAATGTACTAATTTATGCTCTTTTCATAATGTACTAGATTGTGCTCTTTTCATAATGTATTAATTTATGCTCTTTTTATAATGTATTAATTTATGCTCTTTTCATAATGTATTAATTTATGCTCTTTTCATAATGTACTTATTCATGCTCTTTTCATAATGTACTAATTTATGCTCTTTTCATAATGTACTAGATTATGCTCTTTTCATAATGTACTAGATTATGCTCTTTTCATAATGTACTAATTTATGCTCTTTTCATAATGTACTAATTTATGCTCTTTTCATAATGTACTAGATTATGCTCTTTTCATAATGTACTAGATTATGCTCTTTTCATAATGTACTAGATTATGCTCTTTTCATAATGTACTAATTTATGCTCTTTTCATAATGTACTAGATTATGCTCTTTTCATAATGTACTAATTTATGCTCTTTTCATAATGTACTAGATTATGCTCTTTTCATAATGTACTTATTTATACTCTTTTCATAATGTACTAGATTATGCTCTTTTCATAATGTACTAGATTATGCTCTTTTCATAATGTACTAAATTATGCTCTTTTCATAATGTATTAATTTATGCTCTTTTAATAATGTACTAGATTATGCTCTTTTCATAATGTACTAGATTATGCTCTTTTCATAATGTACTAGATTATGCTCTTTTCATAATGTATTAATTTATGCTCTTTTCATAATGTATTAATTTATGCTCTTTTCATAATGTACTAGATTATGCTCTTTTCATAATGTATTAATTTATGCTCTTTTCATAATGTACTAAGTTATGCTCTTTTCATAATGTATTAATTTATGCTCTTTTCATAATGTACAAATTTATGCTCTTTTCATAATGTACTAGATTATGCTCTTTTCATAATGTATTAATTTATGCTCTTTTCATAATGTACTAGATTATGCTCTTTTCCTAATGTACTAATTTATGCTCTTTTCATTATGTACTAATTTATGCTCTTTTCATAATGTACAAGATTATGCTCTTTTCCTAATGTATTAATTTATGCTCTTTTCATAATGTACTAATTTATGCTCTTTTCATAATGTACTAATTCATGCTCTTTTCATAATGTACTAATTTATGCTCTTTTCATAATGTACTAGATTATGCTCTTTTCATAATGTACTAATTTATGCTCTTTTCATAATGTACTAGATTATGCTCTTTTCCTAATGTACTAATTTATGCTCTTTTCATAATGTATTAATTTATGCTCTTTTCATAATGTACTAATTTATGCTCTTTTAATAATGTACTAATTCATGCTCTTTTCATAATGTACTAATTTATGCTCTTTTCATAATGTACAAGATTATTCTCTTTTCATAATGTACTAATTTATGCTCTTTTCATAATGTACTAGATTATGCTCTGTTCATAATGTACTAATTTATGCTCTTTTCATAATGTACTAGATTATTCTCTTTTCATAATGTACTAGATTATGCTCTTTTCATAATGTACTAGATTATGCTCTTTTCATAATGTACTAATTTATACTCTTTTCATAATGTACTAATTTATACTCTTTTCATAATGTACTAATTTATGCTCTTTTCATAATGTACTAGATTATGCTCTTTTCATAATGTACTAATTTATGCTCTTTTCATAATGTACTAGATTATGCTCTTTTCATAATGTACTTATTTATACTCTTTTCATAATGTACTAGATTATGCTCTTTTCATAATGTACTAGATTATGCTCTTTTCATAATGTACTAAATTATGCTCTTTTCATAATTTATTAATTTATGCTCTTTTAATAATGTACTAGATTATGCTCTTTTCATAATGTACTAGATTATGCTCTTTTCATGATGTACTAGATTATGCTCTTTTCATAATGTATTAATTTATGCTCTTTTCATAATGTATTAATTTATGCTCTTTTCATAATGTACTAGATTATGCTCTTTTCATAATGTATTAATTTATGCTCTTTTCATAATGTACTAAGTTATGCTCTTTTCATAATGTATTAATTTATGCTCTTTTCATAATGTACAAATTTATGCTCTTTTCATAATGTACTAGATTATGCTCTTTTCATAATGTATTAATTTATGCTCTTTTCATAATGTACTAATTTATGCTCTTTTCATTATGTACTAATTTATGCTCTTTTCATAATGTACAAGATTATGCTCTTTTCCTAATGTATTAATTTATGCTCTTTTCATAATGTACTAATTTATGCTCTTTTCATAATGTACTAATTCATGCTCTTTTCATAATGTACTAATTTATTCTCTTTTCATAATGTACTAGATTATGCTCTTTTCATAATGTACTAATTTATGCTCTTTTCATAATGTACTAGATTATGCTCTTTTCATAATGTACTAATTCATGCTCTTTTCATAATGTACTAATTTATGCTCTTTTCATAATGTACAAGATTATTCTCTTTTCATAATGTACTAATTTATGCTCTTTTCATAATGTACTAGATTATGCTCTGTTCATAATGTACTAATTTATGCTCTTTTCATAATGTACTAGATTATTCTCTTTTCATAATGTACTAGATTATGCTCTTTTCATAATGTACTAGATTATGCTCTTTTCATAATGTACTAATTTATACTCTTTTCATAATGTACTAATTTATACTCTTTTCATAATGTACTAATTTATGCTCTTTTCATAATGTATTAATTTATGCTCTTTTCATAATGTACTAATTCATGCTCTTTTCATAATGTATTAATTCATGCTCTTTTCATAATGTACTAATTTATGCTCTTTTCATAATGTACTAGATTGTGCTCTTTTCATAATGTATTAATTTATGCTCTTTTTATAATGTATTAATTTATGCTCTTTTCATAATGTATTAATTTATGCTCTTTTCATAATGTACTTATTCATGCTCTTTTCATAATGTACTAGATTATGCTCTTTTCATAATGTACTAGATTATGCTCTTTTCATAATGTACTAGATTATGCTCTTTTCATAATGTACTAATTTATGCTCTTTTCATAATGTACTAATTTATGCTCTTTTCATAATGTACTAGATTATGCTCTTTTCATAATGTACTAGATTATGCTCTTTTCATAATGTACTAGATTATGCTCTTTTCATAATGTACTAATTTATGCTCTTTTCATAATGTACTAATTTATGCTCTTTTCATAATGTACTAGATTATGCTCTTTTCATAATGTACTAGATTATGCTCTTTTCATAATGTACTAATTTATGCTCTTTTCATAATGTACTAGATTATGCTCTTTTCATAATGTACTTATTTATACTCTTTTCATAATGTACTAGATTATGCTCTTTTCATAATGTACTAGATTATGCTCTTTTCATAATGTACTAATTTATGCTCTTTTCATAATGTACTAGATTATGCTCTTTTCATAATGTATTAATTTATGCTCTTTTCATAATGTACTAGATTATGCTCTTTTCATAATCTATTAATTTATGCTCTTTTCATAATGTACTAGATTATGCTCTTTTCATAATGTACTAATTTATACTCTTTTCATAATGTACTAGATTATGCTCTTTTCATAATCTATTAATTTATGCTCTTTTCATAATGTACTAGATTATGCTCTTTTCATAATGTACTAATTTATACTCTTTTCATAATGTACTAGATTATGCTCTTTTCATAATGTACTAATTTATGCTCTTTTCATAATGTACTAGATTATGCTCTTTTCATAATGTACTAATTCATGCTCTTTTCATAATGTACTAATTTATGCTCTTTTCATAATGTACTAGATTATGCTCTTTTCATAATCTATTAATTTATGCTTTTTTCATAATGTACTAGATTATGCTCTTTTCATAATGTACTGATTTATGATCTTTTCATAATGTACTAGATTATGCTCTTTTCATAATGTACTAGATTATGCTCTTTTCATAATGTACTAGATTATGCTCTTTTCATGATGTACTAGATTATGCTCTTTTCATAATGTACTAGATTATGCTCTTTTCATAATGTACTAGATTATGCTCTTTTCATAATGTACTAATTTATGCTCTTTTCATAATGTATTAATTTATGCTCTTTAAATAATGTACTAGATTATGCTCTTTTCATAATGTATTAATTTATGCTCTTTTCATAATGTACTAGATTATGCTCTTTTCATAATGTATTAATTTATGCTCTTTTCATAATGTACTAGATTATGCTCTTTTCATAATGTATTAGATTATGCTCTTTTCATAATGTACTAGATTATGCTCTTTTCATGATGTACTAGATTATGCTCTTTTCATAATGTACTAGATTATGCTCTTTTCATAATGTACTAATTTATGCTCTTTTCATAATGTACTAATTTATGCTCTTTTCATAATGTATTAATTTATGCTCTTTTCATAATGTACTAGATTATGCTCTTTTCATAATGTATTAATTTATGCTCTTTTCATAATGTACTAGATTATGCTCTTTTCATAATGTATTAATTTATGTTCTTTTCATAATGAACTAGATTATGCTCTTTTCATAATGTACTAGATTATGCTCTTTTCATAATGTAATAATTTATGCTCTTTTCATAATGTACTAGATTATGCTCTTTTCATAATGTATTAATTTATGTTCTTTTCATAATGAACTAGATTATGCTCTTTTCATAATGTACTAGATTATGCTCTTTTCATAATGTATTAATTTATGCTCTTTTCATAATGTACTAGATTATGCTCTTTTCATGATGTACTAGATTATGCTCTTTTCATAATGTACTAGATTATGCTCTTTTCATAATGTACTAGATTATGCTCTTTTCATAATGTATTAATTTATGCTCTTTTCATAATGTACTAGATTATGCTCTTTTCATAATGTACTAGATTATGCTCTTTTCATAATGTATTAATTTATGCTCTTTTCATAATGTACTAGATTATGCTCTTTTCATAATGTATTAATTTATGCTCTTTTCATAATGTACTAGATTATGCTCTTTTCATAATGTATTAATTTATGCTCTTTTCATAATGTACTAGATTATGCTCTTTTCATAATGTACTAGATTATGCTCTTTTCATAATGTATTAATTTATGCTCTTTTCATGATGTACTAGATTATGCTCTTTTCATAATGTATTAATTTATGCTCTTTTCATAATGTACTAGATTATGCTCTTTTCATAATGTACTAGATTATGCTCTTTTCATAATGTACTAGATTATGCTCTTTTCATAATGTATTAATTTATGCTCTTTTCATAATGTACTAGATTATGCTCTTTTCATAATGTACTAATTTATGCTCTTTTCATGATGTACTAGATTTTGCTCTTTTCATAATGTATTAATTTATGCTCTTTTCATAATGTACTAGATTATGCTCTTTTCATAATGTACTAGATTATGCTCTTTTGATAATGTATTAATTTATGCTCTTTTCATAATGTACTAGATTATGCTCTTTTCATAATGTATTAATTTATGCTCTTTTCATGATGTACTAGATTATGCTCTTTTCATAATGTACTAGATTATGCTCTTTTCATAATGTATTAATTTATGCTCTTTTCATAATGTATTAATTTATGCTCTTTTCATAATGTACTAGATTATGCTCTTTTCATGATGTACTAGATTCTGCTCTTTTCATAATGTATTAATTTATGCTCTTTTCATAATGTACTAGATTATGCTCTTTTCATAATGTATTAATTTATGCTCTTTTCATAATGTACTAGATTATGCTCTTTTCATAATGTACTAGATTATGCTCTTTTTATAATGTATTAATTTATGCTCTTTTCATAATGTACTAGATTATGCTCTTTTCATAATGTACTAATTTATGCTCTTTTCATAATGTACTAGATTATGCTCTTTTCATAATGTATTAATTTATCCTCTTTTCATAATGTACTAGATTATGTTCTTTTCATAATGTATTAAGTTATGCTCTTTTATAATGTACTAGATTATGCTCTTTTCATAATGTACTAGATTATGCTCTTTTAATAATGTACTAGATTATGCTCTTTTCATGATGTACTAGATTATGCTCTGTTCATAATGTACTAGATTATGCTCTTTTCATAATGTACTAGATTATGCTCTTTTCATAATGTATTAATTTATGCTCTTTTCATAATGTACTAGATTATGCTCTTTTCATCATGTACTAGATTATGCTCTTTTCATAATGTATTAATTTATGCTCTTTTCATAATGTACTAAGTTATGCTCTTTTCATAATGTATTAATTTATGCTCTTTTCATAATGTATTAATTTATGCTCTTTTCATAATGTACTAAGTTATGCTCTTTTCATAATGTATTAATTTATGCTCTTTTCATAATGTATTAATTTATGCTCTTTTCATAATGTACTAGATCATGCTCTTTTCATCATGTACTAGATTATGCTCTTTTCATAATGTATTAATTTATGCTCTTTTCATAATGTACTAATTTATGCTCTTTTCATAATGTATTAATTTATGCTCTTTTCATAATGTACTAATTTATGCTCTTTTCATAATGTATTAATTTATGCTCTTTTCATAATGTATTAATTTATGCTCTTTTCATAATGTACTAGATTATGCTCTTTTCATAATGTACTAGATTATGCTCTTTTCATAATGTACTAGATTATGCTCTTTTCATAATGTACTAGATTATGCTCTTTTCATAATGTACTAATTCATGCTCTTTTCATAATGTATTAATTTATGCTCTTTTCATAATGTATTAATTCATGCTCTTTTCATAATGTACTAGATAATTCTCTTTTCATAATGTACTAGATTATGCTCTTTTCATAATGTACTAGATTATGCTCTTTTCATAATGTACTAGATTATGCTCTTTTCATAATGTACTAGATTATGCTCTTTTCATAATGTACTAGATTATGCTCTTTTCATAATGTACTAGATTATGCTCTTTTCATAATGTATTAATTCATGCTCTTTTCATAATGTATTAATTTATGCTCTTTTCATAATGTATTAATTCATGCTCTTTTCATAATGTACTGGATTATGCTCTTTTCATAATGTACTAGATTATGCTCTTTTCATAATGTATTAATTTATGCTCTTTTCATAATGTACTAGATTATGCTCTTTTCATAATGTACTAGATTATGCTCTTTTCATAATGTACTAGATTATGCTCTTTTCATGATGTACTAGATTATGCTCTTTTCATAATGTACTAGATTATGCTCTTTTCATAATGTACTAGATAATGCTCTTTTCATAATGTATTAATTTATGCTCTTTTCATAATGTACTAGATTATGCTCTTTTCATAATGTACTAGATTATGCTCTTTTCATAATGTATTAATTTATGCTCTTTTCATAATGTACTAGATTATGCACTTTTCATAATGTATTAATTTATGCTCTTTTCATAATGTACTAGATTATGCTCTTTTCATAATGTACTAGATTATGCTCTTTTCATGATGTACTAGATTATGCTCTTTTCATAATGTACTAGATTATGCTCTTTTCATAATGTACTAGATTATGCTCTTTTCATAATGTACTAATTTATGCTCTTTTCATAATGTATTAATTTATGCTCTTTTCATAATGTACTAGATTATGCTCTTTTCATAATGTATTAATTTATGCTCTTTTCATAATGTATTAATTTATGCTCTTTTTATAATGTACTAGATTATGCTCTTTTCATAATGTACTAGATTATGCTCTTTTAATAATGTACGAGATTATGCTCTTTTCATGATGTACTAGATTATGCTCTTTTCATAATGTACTAGATTATGCTCTTTTCATAATGTACTAGATTATGCTCTTTTCATAATGTACTAATTTATGCTCTTTTCATAATGTACTAATTTATGCTCTTTTCATAATGTATTAATTAATGCTCTTTTCATAATGTACTTGATTATGCTCTTTTATTAATGTATTAATTTATGCTCTTTTCATAATGTACTAGATTATGCTCTTTTCATAATGTATTAATTTATGCTCTTTTCATAATGTACTAGATTATGCTCTTTTCATAATGTACTAGATTATGCTCTTTTCATAATGTACTAGATTATGCTCTTTTCATAATGTATTAATTTATGCTCTTTTCATAATGTACTAGATTATGCTCTTTTCATAATGTACTAGATTATGCTCTTTTCATGATGTACTAGATTATGCTCTTTTCATAATGTACTAATTTATGCTCTTTTCATAATGTACTAATTTATGCTCTTTTCATAATGTATTAATTTATGCTCTTTTCATAATGTACTAGATTATGCTCTTTTCATAATGTATTAATTTATGCTCTTTTCATAATGTATTAATTTATGCTCTTTTCATGATGTACTAGATTATGCTCTTTTCATAATGTACTAGATTATGCTCTTTTCATAATGTACTAATTTATGCTCTTTTCATAATGTATTAATTTATGCTCTTTTCATGATGTACTAGATTATGCTCTTTTCATAATGTACTAGATTATGCTCTTTTCATAATGTACTAATTTATGCTCTTTTCATAATGTACTAATTTATGCTCTTTTCATAATGTATTAATTAATGCTCTTTTCATAATGTACTTGATTATGCTCTTTTATTAATGTATTAATTTATGCTCTTTTCATAATGTACTAGATTATGCTCTTTTCATAATGTATTAATTTATGCTCTTTTCATAATGTACTAGATTATGCTCTTTTCATAATGTACTAGATTATGCTCTTTTCATAATGTACTAGATTATGCTCTTTTCATAATGTATTAATTTATGCTCTTTTCATAATGTACTAGATTATGCTCTTTTCATAATGTACTAGATTATGCTCTTTTCATGATGTACTAGATTATGCTCTTTTCATAATGTACTAATTTATGCTCTTTTCATAATGTACTAATTTATGCTCTTTTCATAATGTATTAATTTATGCTCTTTTCATAATGTACTAGATTATGCTCTTTTCATAATGTATTAATTTATGCTCTTTTCATAATGTATTAATTTATGCTCTTTTCATGATGTACTAGATTATGCTCTTTTCATAATGTACTAGATTATGCTCTTTTCAAAATGTACTAGATTATGCTCTTTTCATAATGTACTAGATTATGCTCTTTTCATAATGTACTAGATTATGCTCTTTTCATAATGTACTAGATTATGCTCTTTTCATAATGTACTAATTTATGCTCTTTTCATAATGTACTAGATTATGCTCTTTTCATAATGTATTAATTTATGCTCTTTTCATAATGTACTAGATTATGCTCTTTTCATAATGTATTAATTTATGCTCTTTTCATAATGTACTAGATTATGCTCTTTTCATAATGTATTAATTTATGCTCTTTTCATAATGTACTAGATTATGCTCTTTTCATAATGTACTAGATTATGCTCTTTTCATAATGTACTAGATTATGCTCTTTTCATGATGTACTAGATTATGCTCTTTTCATAATGTACTAGATTATGCTCTTTTCATAATGTATTAATTTATGCTCTTTTCATAATGTACTAGATTATGCTCTTTTCATAATGTACTAGATTATGCTCTTTTCATAATGTACTAGATTATGCTCTTTTCATAATGTATTAATTTATGCTCTTTTCATAATGTACTAGATTATGCTCTTTTCATAATGTATTAATTTATGCTCTTTTCATAATGTACTAGATTATGCTCTTTTCATAATGTACTAGATTATGCTCTTTTCATAATGTACTAGATTATGCTCTTTTCATAATGTACTAGATTATGCTCTTTTCATAATGTACTAGATTATGCTCTTTTCATAATGTACTAATTTATGCTCTTTTCATAATGTATTAATTTATGCTCTTTTCATAATGTACTAGATTATGCTCTTTTCATAATGTATTAATTTATGCTCTTTTCATAATGTACTAGATTATGCTCTTTTCATAATGTATTAATTTATGCTCTTTTCATAATGTACTAGATTATGCTCTTTTAATAATGTACTAGATTATGCTCTTTTCATAATGTACTAGATTATGCTCTTTTCATGATGTACTAGATTATGCTCTTTTCATAATGTACTAGATTATGCTCTTTTCATAATGTACTAGATTATGCTCTTTTCATAATGTATTAATTTATGCTCTTTTCATAATGTACTAGATTATGCTCTTTTCATAATGTACTAGATTATGCTCTTTTCATAATGTATTAATTTATGCTCTTTTCATAATGTACTAGATTATGCTCTTTTCATAATGTATTAATTTATGCTCTTTTCATAATGTACTAGATTATGCTCTTTTCATAATGTACTAGATTATGCTCTTTTCATGATGTACTAGATTATGCTCTTTTCATAATGTACTAATTTATGCTCTTTTCATAATGTATTAATTTATGCTCTTTTCATAATGTACTAGATTATGCTCTTTTCATAATGTATTGATTTATGCTCTTTTCATAATGTATTAATTTATGCTCTTTTCATAATGTACTAGATTATGCTCTTTTCATAATGTACTAGATTATGCTCTTTTCATAATGTACAAGATTATGCTCTTTTCATGATGTACTAGATTATGCTCTTTTCATAATGTACAAGATTATGCTCTTTTCATAATGTACTAGATTATGCTCTTTTCATAATGTACTAATTTATGCTCTTTTCATAATGTATTAATTTATGCTCTTTTCATAATGCACTAGATTATGCTCTTTTCATAATGTATTAATTTATGCTCTTTTCATAATGTACTAGATTATGCTCTTTTCATGATGTATTAATTTATGCTCTTTTCATAATGTATTAATTTATGCTCTTTTCATAATGTACTAGATTATGCTCTTTTCATAATGTACTAAGTTATGCTCTTTTCATAATGTATTAATTTATGCTCTTTTCATAATGTACTAGATTATGCTCTTTTCATGATGTACTAAGTTATGCTCTTTTCATAATGTATTAATTTATGCTCTTTTCATAATGTACTAGATTATGCTCTTTTCATGATGTACTAGATTATGCTCTTTTCATAATGTATTAATTTATGCTCTTTTCATAATGTACTAGATTATGCTCTTTTCATAATGTACTAGATTATGCTCTTTTCATAATGTACTAATTTAGGCTCTTTTCATAATGTATTAATTTATGCTCTTTTCATAATGTACTAGATTATGCTCTTTTCATAATGTATTAATTTATGCTCTTTTCATAATGTATTAATTTATGCTCTTTTCATAATGTACTAGATTATGCTCTTTTCATAATGTACTAGATTATGCTCTTTTCATAATGTACTAGATTATGCTCTTTTCATGATGTACTAGATTATGCTCTTTTCATAATGTACTAGATTATGCTCTTTTCATAATGTACTAGATTATGCTTTTTTCATAATGTACTAATTTATGCTCTTTTCATAATGTATTAATTTATGCTCTTTTTATAATGTACTAGATTATGCTCTTTTCATAATGTATTAATTTATGCTCTTTTCATAATGTACTAGATTATGCTCTTTTCATAATGTATTAATTTATGCTCTTTTCATAATGTACTAGATTATGCTCTTTTCATAATGTACTAGATTATGCTCTTTTCATAATGTACTAGATTATGCTCCTTTCATAATGTACTAAGTTATGCTCTTTTCATAATGTATTAATTTATGCTCTTTTCATAATGTACTAGATTATGCTCTTTTCATAATGTACTAGATTATGCTCTTTTCATAATGTACAAGATTATGCTCGTTTCATAATGTACAAGATTATGCTCTTTTCATGATGTACTAGATTATGCTCTTTTCATAATGTACTAGATTATGCTCTTTTCATAATGTACTAATGTATGCTCTTTTCATAATGTATTAATTTATGCTCTTTTCATAATGTATTAATTTATGCTCTTTTCATATTGTACTAGATTATGCTCTTTTCATAATGTACTAGATTATGCTCTTTTCATATTGTACTAGATTATGCTCTTTTCATAATGTACTAGATTATGCTCTTTTCATATTGTACTAGATTATGCTCTTTTCATAATGTACTAGATTATGCTCTTTTCATAATGTACTAGATTATGCTCTTTTCATAATGTACTAATGTATGCTCTTTTCATAATGTATTAATTTATGCTCTTTTCATAATGTATTAATTTATACTCCTTTCATAATGTACTAGATTATGCTCTTTTCATATTGTACTAGATTATGCTCTTTTCATAATGTATTAATTTATGCTCTTTTCATAATGTACTAGATTATGCTCTTTTCATAATGTACTAATTTATGCTCTTTTCATAATGTACTAGATTATGCTCTTTTCATATTGTACTAGATTATGCTCTTTTCATAATGTACTAGATTATGCTCTTTTCATATTGTACTAGATTATGCTCTTTTCATAATGTATTAATTTATGCTCTTTTCATAATGTACTAGATTATGCTCTTTTCATAATGTATTAATTTATGCTCTTTTCATAATGTACTAATTTATGCTCTTTTCATAATGTACTAGATTATGCTCTTTTCATAATGTATTAATTTATGCTCTTTTCATAATGTACTAATTTATGCTCTTTTCATAATGTACTAGATTATGCTCTTTTCATATTGTACTAGATTATGCTCTTTTCATAATGTACTAGATTATGCTCTTTTCATAATGTACTAGATTATGCTCTTTTCATATTGTACTAGATTATGCTCTTTTCATAATGTACTAGATTATGCTCTTTTCATATTGTACTAGATTATGCTCTTTTCATATTGTACTAGATTATGCTCTTTTCATATTGTACTAGATTATGCTCTTTTCATAATGTACTAGATTATGCTCTTTTCATAATGTATTAATTTATGCTCTTTTCATAATGTACTAGATTATGCTCTTTTCATAATGTACTAGATTATTCTCTTTTCATAATGTACTAGATTATGCTCTTTTCATAATGTACTAAGTTATGCTCTTTTCATAATGTATTAATTTATGCTCTTTTCATAATGTACTAGATTATGCTCTTTTCATAATGTACTAGATTATGCTCTTTTCATAATGTACAAGATTATGCTCGTTTCATAATGTACAAGATTATGCTCTTTTCATGATGTACTAGATTATGCTCTTTTCATAATGTACTAGATTATGCTCTTTTCATAATGTACTAATGTATGCTCTTTTCATAATGTATTAATTTATGCTCTTTTCATAATGTATTAATTTATGCTCTTTTCATATTGTACTAGATTATGCTCTTTTCATAATGTACTAGATTATGCTCTTTTCATATTGTACTAGATTATGCTCTTTTCATAATGTACTAGATTATGCTCTTTTCATATTGTACTAGATTATGCTCTTTTCATAATGTACTAGATTATGCTCTTTTCATAATGTACTAGATTATGCTCTTTTCATAATGTACTAATGTATGCTCTTTTCATAATGTATTAATTTATGCTCTTTTCATAATGTATTAATTTATACTCTTTTCATAATGTACTAGATTATGCTCTTTTCATATTGTACTAGATTATGCTCTTTTCATAATGTATTAATTTATGCTCTTTTCATAATGTACTAGATTATGCTCTTTTCATAATGTATTAATTTATGCTCTTTTCATAATGTACTAGATTATGCTCTTTTCATATTGTACTAGATTATGCTCTTTTCATAAGGTACTAGATTATGCTCTTTTCATATTGTACTAGATTATGCTCTTTTCATAATGTATTAATTTATGCTCTTTTCATAATGTACTAGATTATGCTCTTTTCATAATGTATTAATTTATGCTCTTTTCATAATGTACTAATTTATGCTCTTTTCATAATGTACTAGATTATGCTCTTTTCATAATGTATTAATTTATGCTCTTTTCATAATGTACTAATTTATGCTCTTTTCATAATGTACTAGATTATGCTCTTTTCATATTGTACTAGATTATGCTCTTTTCATAATGTACTAATTTAGTCTCTTTTCATAATGTACTAATTTATGCTCTTTTCATAATGTACTAATTTATGCTCTTTTCATAATGTACTAGATTATGCTCTTTTCATAATGTACTAATTTATGCTCTTTTCATAATGTACTAATTTATGCTCTTTTCATAATGTACTAGATTATGCTCTTTTCATAATGTATTAATTTATGCTCTTTTCATAATGTACTAATTTATGCTCTTTTCATAATGTACTAGATTATGCTCTTTTCATAATGTACTAGATTATGCTCTTTTCATAATGTACTAGATTATGCTCTTTTCATATTGTACTAGATTATGCTCTTTTCATAATGTACTAGATTATGCTCTTTTCATATTGTACTAGATTATGCTCTTTTCATATTGTACTAGATTATGCTCTTTTCATATTGTACTAGATTATGCTCTTTTCATAATGTACTAGATTATGCTCTTTTCATAATGTACTAATTTATGCTCTTTGCATAATGTACTAGATTATGCTCTTTTCATATTGTACTAGATTATGCTCTTTTCATAATGTACTAGATTATGCTCTTTTCATAATGTACTAGATTATGCTCTTTTCATAATGTACTAATGTATGCTCTTTTCATAATGTATTAATTTATGCTCTTTTCATAATGTACTAATTTATGCTCTTTTCATAATGTACTAATTTATGCTCTTTTCATAATGTACTAATTTATGCTCTTTTCATAATGTACTAATTTATGCTCTTTTCATAATGTACTAATTTATGCTCTTTTCATAATGTACTAATTTATGCTCTTTTCATAATGTATTAATTTATGCTCTTTTCATAATGTACTAATTTATGCTCTTTTCATAATGTACTAGATTATGCTCTTTTCATAATGTACTAGATTATGCTCTTTTCATAATGTACTAATTTATGCTCTTTTCATAATGTACTAATTTATGCTCTTTTCATAATGTACTAATTTATGCTCTTTTCATAATGTACTAATTTATGCTCTTTTCATAATGTACTAATTTATGCTCTTTTCATAATGTATTAATTTATGCTCTTTTCATAATGTACTAATTTATGCTCTTTTCATAATGTACTAGATTATGCTCTTTTCATAATGTACTAATTTATGCTCTTTTCATAATGTACTAATTTATGCTCTTTTCATAATGTATTAATTTATGCTCTTTTCATAATGTACTAATTTATGCTCTTTTCATAATGTACTAGATTATGCTCTTTTCATAATGTACTAATTTATGCTCTTTTCATAATGTACTAATTTATGCTCTTTTCATAATGTACTAGATTATGCTCTTTTCATAATGTATTAATTTATGCTCTTTTCATAATGTACTAATTTATGCTCTTTTCATAATGTACTAGATTATGCTCTTTTCATAATGTACTAGATTATGCTCTTTTCATAATGTACTAGATTATGCTCTTTTCATATTGTACTAGATTATGCTCTTTTCATAATGTACTAGATTATGCTCTTTTCATAATGTACTAGATTATGCTCTTTTCATAATGTACTAGATTATGCTCTTTTCATAATGTACTAGATTATGCTCTTTTCATAATGTATTAATTTATGCTCTTTTCATAATGTACTAGATTATGCTCTTTTCATAATGTACTAATTTATGCTCTTTTCATAATGTACTAGATTATGCTCTTTTCATAATGTACTAGATTATGCTCTTTTCATATTGTACTAGATTATGCTCTTTTCATATTGTACTAGATTATGCTCTTTTCATATTGTACTAGATTATGCTCTTTTCATAATGTACTAGATTATGCTCTTTTCATAATGTACTAATTTATGCTCTTTTCATAATGTACTAGATTATGCTCTTTTCATATTGTACTAGATTATGCTCTTTTCATAATGTACTAGATTATGCTCTTTTCATAATGTACTAGATTATGCTCTTTTCATAATGTACTAATGTATGCTCTTTTCATAATGTATTAATTTATGCTCTTTTCATAATGTACTAGATTATGCTCTTTTCATAATGTATTAATTTATGCTCTTTTCATAATGTATTAATTTATGCTCTTTTCATAATGTACTAGATTACGCTCTTTTCATAATGTACTAGATTATGCTCTTTTCATAATGTACTAGATTATGCTCTTTTCATGATGTACTAATTTATGCTCTTTTCATAATGTAATAGATTAGTCTCTTTTCATAATGTACTAGATTATGCTCTTTTCATAATGTACTAGATTATGCTCTTTTCATAATGTACTAGATTATGCTCTTTTCATAATGTATTAATTTATGCTCTTTTCATAATGTATTAATTTATACTCTTTTCATAATGTACTAGATTATGCTCTTTTCATAATGTACTAGATTATGCTCTTTTCATAATGTACTAGATTATGCTCTTTTCATAATGTACTAGATTATGCTCTTTTCATAATGTACTAGATTATGCTCTTTTCATAATGTATTAATTTATGCTCTTTTCATAATGTATTAATTTATACTCTTTTCATAATGTACTAGATTATGCTCTTTTCATAATGTACTAGATTATGCTCTTTTCATAATGTATTAGATTATGCTCTTTTCATAATGAACTAGATTATGCTCTTTTCATAATGTACTAGATTATGCTCTTTTCATAATGTATTAATTTATGCTCTTTTCATAATGTACTAGATTATGCTCTTTTCATAATGTATTAATTTATGCTCTTTTCATAATGTACTAGATTATGCTCTTTTCATAATGTACTAGATTATGCTCTTTTCATAATGTATTAATTTATGCTCTTTTCATAATGTACTAGATTATGCTCTTTTCATAATGTACTAGATTATGCTCTTTTCATAATGTACTAGATTATGCTCTTTTCATAATGTACTAAGTTATGCTCTTTTCATAATGTATTAATTTATGCTCTTTTCATAATGTACTAGATAATGCTCTTTTCATAATGTACTAGATTATGCTCTTTTCATAATGTACAAGATTATGCTCGTTTCATAATGTACAAGATTATGCTCTTTTCATAATGTACTAGATTATGCTCTTTTCATAATGTACTAATGTATGCTCTTTTCATAATGTATTAATTTATGCTCTTTTAATAATGTATTAATTTATGCTCTTTTCATAATGTACTAGATTATGCTCTTTTCATAATGTACTAGATTATGCTCTTTTCATAATGTATTAATTTATGCTCTTTTCATAATGTACTAGATTATGCTCTTTTCATAATGTACTAGATTATGCTCTTTTCATAATGTATTAATTTATGCTCTTTTCATAATGTACTAGATTATGCTCTTTTCATAATGTACTAGATTATGCTCTTTTCATAATGTACTAGATTATGCTCTTTTCATAATGTACTAAGTTATGCTCTTTTCATAATGTATTAATTTATGCTCTTTTCATAATGTACTAGATAATGCTCTTTTCATAATGTACTAGATTATGCTCTTTTCATAATGTACAAGATTATGCTCGTTTCATAATGTACAAGATTATGCTCTTTTCATAATGTACTAGATTATGCTCTTTTCATAATGTACTAATGTATGCTCTTTTCATAATGTATTAATTTATGCTCTTTTCATAATGTATTAATTTATGCTCTTTTCATAATGTACTAGATTATGCTCCTTTCATAATGTACTAGATTATGCTCTTTTCATAATGTATTAATTTGTGCTCTTTTCATAATGTACTAGATTATGCTCTTTTCATATTGTACTAGATTATGCTCTTTTCATAATGTATTAATTTGTGCTCTTTTCATAATGTACTAGATTATGCTCTTTTCATAATGTATTAATTTGTGCTCTTTTCATAATGTACTAGATTATGCTCTTTTCATATTGTACTAATTTATGCTCTTTTCATAATGTATTAATTTGTGCTCTTTTCATAATGTACTAGATTATGCTCTTTTCATAATGTATTAATTTATGCTCTTTTCATAATGTACTAGATTATGCTCTTTTCATATTGTACTAGATTATGCTCTTTTCATAATGTACTAGATTATGCTCTTTTCATAATGTACTTGATTATGCTCTTTTCATAATGTACTAATGTATGCTCTTTTCATAATGTATTAATTTATGCTCTTTTCATAATGTATTAATTTATACTCTTTTCATAATGTACTAGATTATGCTCTTTTCATATTGTACTAATTTATGCTCTTTTCATAATGTATTAATTTATGCTCTTTTCATAATGTACTAGATTATGCTCTTTTCATAATGTATTAATTTATGCTCTTTTCATAATGTACTAGATTATGCTCTTTTCATAATGTACTAGATTATGCTCTTTTCATATTGTACTAGATTATGCTCTTTTCATAATGTACTAGATTATGCTCTTTTCATAATGTACTAATGTATGCTCTTTTCATAATGTATTAATTTATGCTCTTTTCATAATGTATTAATTTATGCTCTTTTCATAATGTACTAGATTATGCTCTTTTCATAATGTACTAGATTATGCTCTTTTCATAATGTACTAATGTATGCTCTTTTCATAATGTATTAATTTATGCTCTTTTCATAATGTACTAGATTATGCTCTTTTCATAATGTACTAGATTATGCTCTTTTTATATTGTACTAGATTATGCTCTTTTCATAATGTACTAGATTGTGCTCTTTTCATAATGTACTAATTTATGCTCTTTTCATAATGTACTAGATTATGCTCTTTTCATAATGTACTAGATTATGCTCTTTTCATAATGTATTAATTTATGCTCTTTTCATAATGTACTAGATTATGCTCTTTTCATAATGTACTAGATTATGCTCTTTTCATAATGTACTAGATTATGCTCTTTTCATAATGTACTAATTTATTCTCTTTTCATAATGTACTAGATTATGCTCTTTTCATAATGTACTAGATTGTGCTCTTTTCATAATGTACTAATTTATGCTCTTTTCATAATGTACTAGATTATGCTCTTTTCATAATGTACTAGATTATGCTCTTTTCATAATGTACTAGATTATGCTCTTTTCATAATGTACTAGATTATGCTCTTTTCATAATGTACTAGATTATGCTCTTTTCATAATGTACTAGATTATGCTCTTTTCATAATGTACTAGATTATGCTCTTTTCATAATGTACTAAGTTATGCTCTTTTTATAATGTATTAATTTATGCTCTTTTCATAATGTACAAGATTATGCTCTTTTCATAATGTACTAGATTATGCTCTTTTCATAATTTACTAGATTATGCTCTGTTCATAATGTACTAATTTATACTCTTTTCATAATGTACTAGATTATGCTCTTTTCATAATGTACTAATGTATGCTCTTTTCATAATGTACTAGATTATGCTCTTTTCATAATGTATTAATTTATGCTCTTTTCATAATGTACTAGATTATGCTCTTTTCATAATGTACTAGATTATGCTCTTTTCATAATGTATTAATTTATGCTCTTTTCATAATGTACTAGATTATGCTCTTTTCATAATGTACTAGATTATGCTCTTTTCATAATGTACTAGATTATGCTCTTTTCATAATGTACTAAGTTATGCTCTTTTCATAATGTATTAATTTATGCTCTTTTCATAATGTACTAGATAATGCTCTTTTCATAATGTACTAGATTATGCTCTTTTCATAATGTACAAGATTATGCTCGTTTCATAATGTACTAATTTATGCTCTTTTCATGATGTACTAGATTATGCTCTTTTCATAATGTACAAGATTATGCTCGTTTCATAATGTATTAATTTATGCTCTTTTCATAATGTACAAGATTATGCTCTTTTCATAATGTACTAGATTATGCTCTTTTCATAATGTATTAATTTATGCTCTTTTCATAATGTACTAGATTATGCTCTTTTCATAATGTACTAGATTATGCTCTTTTCATAATGTACTAGATTATGCTCTTTTCATAATGTACTAGATTATGCTCTTTTCATAATGTACTAGATTATGCTCTTTTCATAATGTATTAATTTATGCTCTTTTCATAATGTACTAGATTATGCTCTTTTCATAATGTACTTGATTATGCTCTTTTCATAATGTACTAATGTATGCTCTTTTCATAATGTACTAGATTATGCTCTTTTCATAATGTATTAATTTATGCTCTTTTCATAATGTACAAGATTATGCTCTTTTCATAATGTACTAGATTATGCTCTTTTCATAATGTATTAATTTATGCTCTTTTCATAATGTACTAGATTATGCTCTTTTCATAATGTACTAGATTATGCTCTTTTCATAATGTACTAGATTATGCTCTTTTCATAATGTACTAGATTATGCTCTTTTCATAATGTACTAGATTATGCTCTTTTCATAATGTATTAATTTATGCTCTTTTCATAATGTACTAGATTATGCTCTTTTCATAATGTACTTGATTATGCTCTTTTCATAATGTACTAATGTATGCTCTTTTCATAATGTATTAATTTATGCTCTTTTCATAATGTATTAATTTATGCTCGTTTCATAATGTACAAGATTATGCTCTTTTCATAATGTACTAAGTTATGCTCTTTTCATAATGTATTAATTTATGCTCTTTTCATGATGTACTAGATTATGCTCTTTTCATAATGTACTAGATTATGCTCTTTTCATATTGTACTAATTTATGCTCTTTTCATAATGTATTAATTTGTGCTCTTTTCATAATGTACTAGATTATGCTCTTTTCATAATGTATTAATTTATGCTCTTTTCATAATGTACTAGATTATGCTCTTTTCATATTGTACTAGATTATGCTCTTTTCATAATGTACTAGATTATGCTCTTTTCATAATGTACTAGATTATGCTCTTTTCATATTGTACTAGATTATGCTCTTTTCATAATGTACTAGATTATGCTCTTTTCATAATGTACTTGATTATGCTCTTTTCATAATGTACTAATGTATGCTCTTTTCATAATGTATTAAGTTATGCTCTTTTCATAATGTACTAATTTATGCTCTTTTCATAATGTATTAATTTATGCTCTTTTCATAATGTATTAATTTGTGCTCTTTTCATCATGTACTAGATTATGCTCTTTTCATAATGTATTAATTTATGCTCTTTTCATAATGTACTAGATTATGCTCTTTTCATATTGTACTAGATTATGCTCTTTTCATAATGTACTAGATTATGCTCTTTTCATAATGTACTAGATTATGCTCTTTTCATATTGTACTAGATTATGCTCTTTTCATAATGTACTAGATTATGCTCTTTTCATATTGTACTAGATTATGCTCTTTTCATAATGTACTAGATTATGCTCTTTTCATAATGTATTAATTTATGCTCTTTTCATAATGTACTAGATTATGCTCTTTTCATAATGTATTAATTTATGCTCTTTTCATAATGTACTAGATTATGCTCTTTTCATATTGTACTAGATTATGCTCTTTTCATATTGTACTAGATTATGCTGTTTTCATAATGTACTAGATTATGCTCTTTTCATAATGTACTAGATTATGCTCTTTTCATATTGTACTAGATTATGCTCTTTTCATAATGTACTAGATTATGCTCTTTTCATAATGTACTTGATTATGCTCTTTTCATAATGTACTAATGTATGCTCTTTTCATAATGTATTAAGTTATGCTCTTTTCATAATGTACTAATTTATGCTCTTTTCATAATGTATTAATTTATGCTCTTTTCATAATGTATTAATTTGTGCTCTTTTCATAATGTACTAGATTATGCTCTTTTCATAATGTATTAATTTATGCTCTTTTCATAATGTACTAGATTATGCTCTTTTCATATTGTACTAGATTATGCTCTTTTCATAATGTACTAGATTATGCTCTTTTCATAATGTACTAGATTATGCTCTTTTCATATTGTACTAGATTATGCTCTTTTCATAATGTACTAGATTATGCTCTTTTCATATTGTACTAGATTATGCTCTTTTCATAATGTACTAGATTATGCTCTTTTCATAATGTACTAATGTATGCTGTTTTCATAATGTATTAATTTATGCTCTTTTCATAATGTATTAATTTATGCTCTTTTCATAATGTACTAGATTATGCTCTTTTCATAATGTACTAGATTATGCTCTTTTCATATTGTACTAGATTATGCTCTTTTCATAATGTACTAGATTGTGCTCTTTTCATAATGTACTAATGTATGCTCTTTTCATAATGTACTAGATTATGCTCTTTTCATAATGTACTAATGTATGCTGTTTTCATAATGTATTAATTTATGCTCTTTTCATAATGTACTAATTTATGCTCTTTTCATAATGTACTAGATTATGCTCTTTTCATAATGTACTAGATTATGCTCTTTTCATATTGTACTAGATTATGCTCTTTTCATAATGTACTAGATTATGCTCTTTTCATAATGTACTAGATTATGCTCTTTTCATATTGTACTAATTTATGCTCTTTTCATAATGTACTAATTTATGCTCTTTTCATAATGTACTAATTTATGCTCTTTTCATAATGTACTAGATTATGCTCTTTTCATAATGTACTAGATTATGCTCTTTTCATAATGTATTAATTTATGCTCTTTTCATAATGTACTAGATTATGCTCTTTTCATAATGTACTAGATTATGCTCTTTTCATAATGTACTAGATTATGCTCTTTTCATAATGTACTAATTTATTCTCTTTTCATAATGTACTAGATTATGCTCTTTTCATAATGTACTAGATTGTGCTCTTTTCATAATGTACTAATTTATGCTCTTTTCATAATGTACTAGATTATGCTCTTTTCATAATGAACTAGATTATGCTCTTTTCATAATGTACTAGATTATGCTCTTTTCATAATGTACTAGTTTATGCTCTTTTCATAATGTACTAGATTATGCTCTTTTCATAATGTACTAGATTATGCTCTTTTCATAATGTACTAGATTATGCTCTTTTCATAATGTACTAAGTTATGCTCTTTTTATAATGTATTAATTTATGCTCTTTTCATAATGTACAAGATTATGCTCTTTTCATAATGTACTAGATTATGCTCTTTTCATAATGTACTAGATTATGCTCTGTTCATAATGTACTAATTTATACTCTTTTCATAATGTACTAGATTATGCTCTTTTCATAATGTACTAATGTATGCTCTTTTCATAATGTACTAATGTATGCTCTTTTCATAATGTATTAATTTATGCTCTTTTCATAATGTACTAGATTATGCTCTTTTCATAATGTACTAATTTATGCTCTTTTCATAATGTATTAATTTATGCTCTTTTCATAATGTACTAGATTATGCTCTTTTCATAATGTACTAATTTATGCTCTTTTCATAATGTACTAATTTATGCTCTTTTCATAATGTACTAGATTATGCTCTTTTCATAATGTACTAGATTATGCTCTGTTCATAATGTACTAGATTATGCTCTTTTCATAATGTACTAATGTATGCTCTTTTCATAATGTACTAATGTATGCTCTTTTCATAATGTACTAGATTATGCTCTTTTCATAATGTATTAATTCATGCTCTTTTCATGATGTACTAGATTATGCTCTTTTCATAATGTACTAGATTATGCTCTTTTTATGATGTACTAGATTATGCTCTTTTCATAATGTACTAGATTGTGCTCTTTTCATAATGCACTAAGTGATGCTCTTTTCAAAATGTACAAAGTTATGCTCTTTTTATAATGTACTGAGTTATGCTCTTTTCATAATGTACTAGATTATGCTCTTTTCATAATGTACTAGATTATGCTCTTTTAATGATGTACTAGATTATGCTCTTTTCATAATGTATTAATTTATGCTCTTTCATAATGTACTAGATTATGCTCTTTTCATAATGTACTAGATTATGCTCTTTTCATGATGTACTAGATTATGCTCTTTTCATAATGTACTAGATTATGCTCTTTTCATAATGTACTAGATCATGCTGTTTTCATAATGTACTAGATTATGCTCTTTTCATAATGTACTAGATTATGCTCTTTTCATAATGTACTAATTTATACTCTTTTCATAATGTACTAGATTATGTTCTTTTCATGATGTACTAGATTATTCTCTTTTCATAATGTACTAAGTTATGCTCTTTTCATAATGTATTAATTTATGCTCTTTTAATAATGTACTAGATTATGCTCTTTTCATAATGTACTAGATTATGCTCTTTCCATGATGTACTAGATTATGCTCTTTTCATGATGTACTAGATTATGCTCTTTTCATAATGTACTAGATTATGCTCTTTTCATAATGTACTAGATTATGCTCTTTTCATGATGTACTAGATTATGCTCTTTTCATGATGTACTAGATTATGCTCTTTTCATGATGTACTAGATTATGCTCTTTTCATGATGTACTAGATTATGCTCTTTTCATAATGTACTAGATTATGCTCTTTTCATAATGTACTAGATTGTGCTCTTTTCATAATGCACTAAGTTATGCTATTTTCAAAATGTACTAAGTTATGCTCTTTTAATAATGTACTAAGTTATGCTCTTTTCATAATGTACTAGATTATGCTCTTTTCATAATGTACTAGATTATGCTCTTTTCATGATGTACTAGATTATGCTCTTTTCATAATGTACTAAGTTATGCTCTTTTCATAATGTATTAATTCATGCTCTTTTCATAATGTACTAGATTATGCTCTTTTCATAATGCACTAAGTTATGCTCTTTTCATAATGTACTAGATTATGCTCTTTTAATAATGTACTAAGTTATGCTCTTTTCATAATGTACTAGATTATGCTCTTTTCATAATGTACTAGATTATGCTCTTTTCATGATGTACTAGATTATGCTGTTTTCATAATGTACTAAGTTATGCTCTTTTCATAATGTATTAATTCATGCTCTTTTCATAATGTACTAGATTATGCTCTTTTCATGATGTATTAGATTATGCTCTTTTCATAATGTAATAATTTATGCTCTTTTCATAATGTACTAGATTATGCTCTTTTCATGATGTATTAGATTATGCTCTTTTCATAATGTATTAATTTATGCTCTTTTTATAATGTACTAGATTATGCTCTTTTCATAATGTACTAGATTATGCTCTTTTCATGATGTACTAGATTATGCTCTTTTCATAATGTACTAAGTTATGCTCTTTTCATAATGTATTATTTTATGCTCTTTTCATAGGGTACTAGATTATGCTCTTTTCATGATTTACAAGATTATGCTCTTTTCATGATGTACTAGATTATGCTCTTTTCATGATGTACTAGATTATGCTCTTTTCATGATGTACTAGATTATGCTCTTTTCATAATGTACTAGATTATGCTCTTTTCATGATGTACTAGATTATGCTCTTTTCATAATGTACTAGATTATGCTCTTTTCATAATGTACTTGATTATGCTCTTTTCAAAATGTACTAGATTATGCTCTTTTCATGATGTACTAGATTATGCTCTTTTCATGATTTACAAGATTATGCTCTTTTCATAATGTACTAGATTATGCTCTTTTCATGATGTACTAGATTATGCTCTTTTCATGATGTACTAGATTATGCTCTTTTCATAATGTACTAGATTATGCTCTTTTCATAATGTACTTGATTATGCTCTTTTCATAATGTACTAGATTATGCTCTTTTCATGATGTACTAGATTATGCTCTTTTAATGATGTACTAGATTATGCTCTTTTCATAATGTACTAGATTATGCTCTTTTCATGATGTACTAGATTATGCTATTTTCATGATGTACTAGATTATGCTCTTTTCATAATGTACTAGATTATGCTCTTTTCATAATGTACTAGATTATGCTCTTTTCATGATGTACTAGATTATGCTCTTTTCATGATGTACTAGATTATGCTCTTTTCATAATGTACTAGATTATGCTCTTTTCATGATGTACTAGATTATGCTCTTTTCATGATGTACTAGATTATGCTCTTTTCATAATGTACTAGATTATGCTCTTTTCATGATGTACTAGATTATGCTCTTTTCATGATGTACTAGATTATGCTCTTTTCATAATGTACTAGATTATGCTCTTTTCATGATGTACTAGATTATGCTCTTTTCATAATGTACTAGATTATGCTCTTTTCATAATGTACTTGATTATGCTCTTTTCATAATGTACTAGATTATGCTCTTTTCATGATGTACTAGATTATGCTCTTTTCATGATTTACAAGATTATGCTCTTTTCATAATGTACTAGATTATGCTCTTTTCATGATGTACTAGATTATGCTCTTTTCATGATGTACTAGATTATGCTCTTTTCATAATGTACTAGATTATGCTCTTTTCATAATGTACTTGATTATGCTCTTTTCATAATGTACTAGATTATGCTCTTTTCATGATGTACTAGATTATGCTCTTTTAATGATGTACTAGATTATGCTCTTTTCATAATGTACTAGATTATGCTCTTTTCATGATGTACTATATTATGCTATTTTCATGATGTACTAGATTATGCTCTTTTCATAATGTACTAGATTATGCTCTTTTCATAATGTACTAGATTATGCTCTTTTCATGATGTACTAGATTATGCTCTTTTCATGATGTACTAGATTATGCTCTTTTCATAATGTACTAGATTATGCTCTTTTCATGATGTACTAGATTATGCTCTTTTCATGATGTACTAGATTATGCTCTTTTCATAATGTACTAGATTATGCTCTTTTCATAATGTACTAGATTATGCTCTTTTCATGATCTACTAGATTTTTCTCTTTTCATAATGTACTAGATTATGCTCTTTCCATGATGTACTAGATTATGCTCTTTTCATGATGTACTTGATTATGCTCTTTTCATGATGTACTAGATTATGCTCTTTTCATAATGTACTAGATTATGCTCTTTTCATGATGTACTAGATTATGCTCTTTTCATAATGTACTAGATTATGCTCTTTTCATAATGTACTAGATTATGCTCTTTTCATGATCTACTAGATTTTTCTCTTTTCATAATGTACTAGATTATGCTCTTTCCATGATGTACTAGATTATGCTCTTTTCATGATGTACTAGATTATGCTCTTTTCATGATGTACTAGATTATGCTCTTTTCATAATGTACTAGATTATGCTCTTTTCATGATGTACTAGATTATGCTCTTTTCATGATGTACTAGATTATGCTCTTTTCATAATGTACTAGATTATGCTCTTTTCATGATGTACTAGATTATGCTCTTTTCATAATGTACTAGATTATGCTCTTTTCATAATGTACTTGATTATGCTCTTTTCATAATGTACTAGATTATGCTCTTTTCATGATGTACTAGATTATGCTCTTTTCATGATTTACAAGATTATGCTCTTTTCATAATGTACTAGATTATGCTCTTTTCATGATGTACTAGATTATGCTCTTTTCATGATGTACTAGATTATGCTCTTTTCATAATGTACTAGATTATGCTCTTTTCATAATGTACTTGATTATGCTCTTTTCATAATGTACTAGATTATGCTCTTTTCATGATGTACTAGATTATGCTCTTTTAATGATGTACTAGATTATGCTCTTTTCATAATGTACTAGATTATGCTCTTTTCATGATGTACTAGATTATGCTATTTTCATGATGTACTAGATTATGCTCTTTTCATAATGTACTAGATTATGCTCTTTTCATAATGTACTAGATTATGCTCTTTTCATGATGTACTAGATTATGCTCTTTTCATGATGTACTAGATTATGCTCTTTTCATAATGTACTAGATTATGCTCTTTTCATGATGTACTAGATTATGCTCTTTTCATGATGTACTAGATTATGCTCTTTTCATAATGTACTAGATTATGCTCTTTTCATGATGTACTAGATTATGCTCTTTTCATGATGTACTAGATTATGCTCTTTTCATAATGTACTAGATTATGCTCTTTTCATGATGTACTAGATTATGCTCTTTTCATAATGTACTAGATTATGCTCTTTTCATAATGTACTTGATTATGCTCTTTTCATAATGTACTAGATTATGCTCTTTTCATGATGTACTAGATTATGCTCTTTTCATGATTTACAAGATTATGCTCTTTTCATAATGTACTAGATTATGCTCTTTTCATGATGTACTAGATTATGCTCTTTTCATGATGTACTAGATTATGCTCTTTTCATAATGTACTAGATTATGCTCTTTTCATAATGTACTTGATTATGCTCTTTTCATAATGTACTAGATTATGCTCTTTTCATGATGTACTAGATTATGCTCTTTTAATGATGTACTAGATTATGCTCTTTTCATAATGTACTAGATTATGCTCTTTTCATGATGTACTAGATTATGCTATTTTCATGATGTACTAGATTATGCTCTTTTCATAATGTACTAGATTATGCTCTTTTCATAATGTACTAGATTATGCTCTTTTCATGATGTACTAGATTATGCTCTTTTCATGATGTACTAGATTATGCTCTTTTCATAATGTACTAGATTATGCTCTTTTCATGATGTACTAGATTATGCTCTTTTCATGATGTACTAGATTATGCTCTTTTCATAATGTACTAGATTATGCTCTTTTCATAATGTACTAGATTATGCTCTTTTCATGATCTACTAGATTTTTCTCTTTTCATAATGTACTAGATTATGCTCTTTCCATGATGTACTAGATTATGCTCTTTTCATGATGTACTTGATTATGCTCTTTTCATAATGTACAAGATTATGCTCTTTTCATGATGTACTAGATTATGCTCTTTTCATAATGTACTAAACTGTGCTCTTTTCATAATGAACTAAATTGTGCTCTATTCATAATGCACTAAGTTATGCTGTTTTCAAAATGTACTAAGTTATGCTCTTTTAATAATGTACTAGATTATGCTCTTTTCATAATGTACTAGATTATGCTCTTTTCATGATGTACTAGATTATGCTCTTTTCGTAATGTATTAATTTATGCTCTTTTCATAATGTATTAATTTATGCTCTTTTCATAATGTACTAGATTATGCTCTTTTCATGATGTACTAGATTATGCTCTTTTCATAATGTATTAATTTATGCACTTTTCATAATGTACTAGATTATGCTCTTTTCATAATGTACTAGATTATGCTCTTTTCATAATGTACTAATTTATGCTCTTTTAATAATGTACTAGATTATGCTCTTTTCATAATGTACTAGATTATGCTCTTTCCATGATGTACTAGATTATGCTCTTTTCATAATGTACTAGATTATGCTCTTTTCATAATGTACTAGATTATGCTCTTTTCATAATGTACTAGATTATGCTCTTTTCATGATGTACTAGATTATGCTCTTTTCATAATGTACTAGATTATGCTCTTTTCATGATGTACTAGATTATGCTCTTTTCATGATGTACTAGATTATGCTCTTTTCATAATGTACTAGATTATGCTCTTTTCATAATGTACTTGATTATGCTCTTTTCATAATGTACTAGATTATGCTCTTTTAATGATGTACTAGATTATGCTCTTTTCATGATGTACTAGATTATGCTCTTTTCATAATGTACTAGATTATGCTCTTTTCATGATGTACTAGATTATGCTCTTTTCATGATGTACTAGATTATGCTCTTTTCATGATGTACTAGATTATGCTCTTTTCATAATGTACTAGATTATGCTCTTTCCATGATGTACTAGATTATGCTCTTTTAATAATGTACTAGATTATGCTCTTTTCAAAATGTACTAGATTATGCTCTTTTCATGATGTACTAAATTATGCTCTTTTCATAATGTATTAATTTATGCTCTTTTCATAATGTATTAATTTATGCTCTTTTCATAATGTACTAGATTATGCTCTTTTCATGATATACTAGATTATGCTCTTTTCATAATGTATTAATTTATGCTCTTTTCATAATGTATGAATTTATGCTCTTTTAATAATGTACTAGATTATGCTCTTTTCATAATGTACTAGATTATGCTCTTTTCATGATGTACTCGATTATGCTCTTTTCATAATGTACTAAGTTATGCTCTTTTCATAATGTATTAATTTATGCTCTTTTCATAATGTACTAGATTATACTCTTTTCATGATGTACTAGATTATGCTCTTTTCATGATGTACTAGATTATGCTCTTTTCATAATGTACTAGATTATGCTCTTTTCATAATGTACTAGATTATGCTCTTTTCATAATTTACTAGATTAAGCACTTTTCATAATGTACTAATTTATGCTCTTTTCATAATGTACTAATTTATGATCTTTTCATAATGTACTAATTTATGCTCTTTTCATAATTTACTAGATTATGCTCTTTTCATAATGTACTAATTTACGCTCTTTTCATAATGTACTAATTTATGCTCTTTTAATAATGTACTAGATTATGCTCTTTTCATAATGTACTAGATTATGCTCTTTTCATAATGTACTAGATTATGCTCTTTTCATGATGTACTAGATTATGCTCTTTTCATGATGTACTAGATTATGCTCTTTTCATAATGTACTAGATTATGCTCTTTTCATAATGTACTAGATTATGCTCTTTTCATAATGTACTAGATTATGCTCTTTCCATGATGTACTAGATTATGCTCTTTTCATAATGTACTAGATTATGCTCTTTTCATAATGTACTAGATTATGCTCTTTTCATAATGTACTAGATTATGCTCTTTTCATAATGTACTAGATTATGCTCTTTTCATAATGTACTAGATTATGCTCTTTTCATGATGTACTAGATTATGCTCTTTTCATGATGTACTAGATTATGCTCTTTTCATAATGTACTAGATTATGCTCTTTTCATAATGTACTAGATTATGCTCTTTTCATAATGTACTAGATTATGCTCTTTTCATGATGTACTTGATTATGCTCTTTTCATGATGTACTAGATTATGCTCTTTTCATAATGCACTAAGTTATGCTCTTTTCAAAATGTACTAAGTTATGCTCTTTTCATAATGTACTAGATTATGCTCTTTTCATAATGTACTAGATTATGCTCTTTACATGATGTACTAGATTATGCTCTTTTCATAATGTACTAGATTGTGCTCTTTTCATAATGCACTAAGTTATGCACTTTTCAAAATGTACTAAGTTATGCTCTTTTCATAATGTACTAAGTTATGCTCTTTTCATAATGTACTAGATTATGCTCTTTTCATAATGTACTAGATTATGCTCTTTTCATGATGTACTAGATTATGCTCTTTTCATAATGTATTAATTTATGCTCTTTTCATAATGTTATAGATTATGCTCTTTTCATAATGTACTAGATTATGCTCTTTTCATAATGTACTAGATTATGCTCTTTTCATGATGTACTAGATTATGCTCTTTTCATAATGTACTAAGTTATGCTCTTTTCACAATGTATTAATTTATGCTCTTTTAATGATGTACTAAGTTATGCTCTTTTCATAATGTATTAATTTATGCTCTTTTAATGATGTACTAAGTTATGCTCTTTTCACAATGTATTAATTTATGCTCTTTTCATAATGTACTAGATTATGCTCTTTTCATGATGTACTAAGTTATGCTCTTTTCATAATGTATTAATTTATGCTCTTTTCATAATGTACTAGATTATGCTCTTTTAATGATGTACTAGATTATGCTCTTTTTATAATGTATTAATTCATGATCTTTTCATAATGTACTAGATTATGCTCTTTTCATAATGTACAAGATTATGCTCTTTTAATGATATACTAGATTATGCTCTTTTCATAATGTACTAAGTTATGCTCTTTTCATAATGTATTAATTTATGCTCTTTTAATAATGTACTAGATTATGCTCTTTTCATGATGTACTAGATTATGCTCTTTTCATGATGTACTAGATTATGCTCTTTTCATGATGTACTAGATTATGCTCTTTTCATAATGTACTAGATTATGCTCTTTTCATAATGTACTAGATTATGCTCTTTTCATAATGTACTAAGTTATGCTCGTTTCATAATGTACTAGATTATGCTCTTTTCATAATGTACTAGATTATGCTCTTTTCATAATGTACTAAGTTGTGCTCTTTTCATAATGTATTAATTTATGCTCTTTTCATAATGTACTAGATTATGCTCTTTTCATGATGTACTAGATTATGCTCTTTTCATGATGTACTAGATTATTCTCTTTTCATAATGTACTAAGTTATGCTCTTTTCATAATGTATTAATTTATGCTCTTTTCATAATGTACTAGATTATGCTCTTTTCATGATTTACTAGATTATGCTCTTTTAATGATGTACTAGATTATGCTCTTTTCATGATGTACTAAGTTATGCTCTTTTCATAATGTACTAGATTATGCTCTTTTTATAATTTACTAAGTTATGCTCTTTTCATAATGTACTAAGTTATGCTCTTTTCATAATGTACTAGATTATGCTCTTTTCATAATGTACTAGATTATGCTCTTTTCATAATGTACTAGATTATGCTCTTTTCATGATCTACTAGATTATGCTCTTTTCATAATGTACTAAGTTATGCTCTTTTCATAATGTACTAGATTATGCTCTTTTCATAATGTACTAGATTATGCTCTTTTCATAATGTACTAGATTATGCTCTTTTCATAATGTACTAGATTATGCTCTTTTCATAATGTACTAATTTATACTCTTTTCATAATGTACTAGATTATGCTCTTTTCATAATGTACTAGATTATGCTCTTTTCATAATGTACTAGATTATGCTCTTTTCATAATGTACTAATTTATACTCTTTTCATAATGTACTAATTTATACTCTTTTCATAATGTACTAGATTATGCTCTTTTCATAATGTACTAGATTATGCTCTTTTCATAATGTACTAGATTATGCTCTTTTCATAATGTACTAATTTATACTCTTTTGATAATGTACTAATTTATGCTCTTTTCATGATGTACTAATTTATGCTCTTTTCATAATGTACTAGATTATGCTCTTTTCATAATGTACTAGATTATGCTCTTTTCATAATGTACTAATTTATGCTCTTTTCATAATGTACTAATTTATGCTCTTTTCATAATGTACTAGATTATGCTCTTTTCATAATGTACTAATTTATACTCTTTTCATAATGTAATAATTTATACTCTTTTCATAATGTACTAGATTATGCTCTTTTCATAATGTACTAATTTATGCTCTTTTCATAATGTACTAGATTATGCTATTTTCATAATGTACTAATTTATACTCTTTTCATAATGTACTAGATTATGCTCTTTTCATAATGTATTAATTTATGCTCTTTTCATAATGTACTAGATTATGCTCTTTTCATAATGTACTAGATTATGCTCTTTTCATAATGTACTAATTTATACTCTTTTCATAATGTACTAGATTATGCTCTTTTCATAATGTACTAGATTATGCTCTTTTCACAATGTACTAGATTATGCTCTTTTCATAATGTACTAATTTATACTCTTTTCATAATGTACTAGATTATGCTCTTTTCATAATGTACTAGATTATGCTTATTTCATAATGTACTAATTTATACTCTTTTCATAATGTACTAGATTATGCTCTTTTCATAATGTACTAGATTATGCTCTTTTCATAATGTATCAGATTATGCTCTTTTCATAATCTACTAATTTATGCTCTTTTCATAATGTACTAATTTATGCTTTTTTCATAATGTACTAATTTATGCTCTTTTCATAATGTACTAATTTATGCTCTTTTCATAATGTACTAGATTATGCTATTTTCATAATGTACTAATTTATGCTCTTTTAATAATGTACTAATTTATGCTCTTTTCATAATGTACTAGATTATGCTCTTTTCATAATGTACTAATTTATGCTCTTTTCATAATCTACTAATTTATGCTCTTTTCATAATGTACTAATTTATGCTCTTTTCATAATCTACTAATTTATGCTCTTTTCATAATCTACTAATTTATGCTCTTTTCATAATGTACTAATTTATGCTCTTTTCATAATGTACTAGATTATGCTATTTTCATAATGTACTAGATTATGCTCTTTTCATAATGTACTAATTTATGCTCTTTTCATAATGTACTAATTTATGCTCTTTTCATAATGTACTTATTTATGCTCTTTTCATAATGTACTAGATTATGCTATTTTTATAATCTACTAATTTATGCTCTTTTCATAATGTACTAATTTATGCTCTTTTCATAATGTACTAGATTATGCTCTTTTCATAATCTACTAATTTATGCTCTTTTCATAATGTACTAATTTATGCTCTTTTCATAATGTACTAGATTATGCTCTTTTCATAATGTACTAATTTATGCTCTTTTCATAATGTACTAATTTATGCTCTTTTCATAATGTACTAATTTATGCTCTTTTCATAATGTACTAGATTATGCTCTTTTCATAATCTACTAATTTATGCTCTTTTCATAATGTACTAGATTATGCTCTTTTCATAATGTACTAGATTATGCTCTTTTCATAATGTACTAATTTATGCTCTTTTCATAATGTACTAATTTATGCTCTTTTCATAATGTACTAATTTATGCTCTTTTCATAATGTACTAATTTATGCTCTTTTCATAATGTACTAATTTATGCTCTTTTCATAATGTACTAGATTATGCTCTTTTCATAATCTACTAATTTATGCTCTTTTCATAATGTACTAATTTATGCTCTTTTCATAATGTACTAGATTATGCTCTTTTCATAATGTACTAATTTATGCTCTTTTCATAATGTACTAATTTATGCTCTTTTCATAATGTACTAATTTATGCTCTTTTCATAATGTACTAGATTATGCTATTTTAATAAGGTACTAATTTATGCTCTTTTCATAATGTACTAATTTATGCTCTTTTCATAATGTACTAGATTATGCTCTTTTCATAATGTACTAATTTATGCTCTTTTCATAATGTACTAGATTATTCTCTTTTCATAATCTACTAATTTATGCTCTTTTCATAATATACTAATTTATGCTCTTTTCATAATGTACTAATTTATGCTCTTTTCATAATGTACTAATTTATGCTCTTTTCATAATGTACTAATTTATGCTCTTTTCATAATGTACTAATTTATGCTCTTTTCATAATGTACTAATTTATGCTCTTTTCATAATGTACTAATTTATGCTCTTTTCATAATGTACTAGATTATGCTATTTTCATAAGGTACTAATTTATGCTCTTTTCATAATGTACTAATTTATGCTCTTTTCATAATGTACTAATATATGCTCTTTTCATAATGTACTAATTTATGCTCTTTTCATAATGTACAAGATTATGCTCTTTTCATAATGTACTAATTTATGCTCTTTTCATAATGTACTAGATTATGCTCTTTTCATAATCTACTAATTTATGCTCTTTTCATAATGTACTAATTTATGCTCTTTTCATAATGTACTAGATTATGCTCTTTTCATAATGTACTAATTTATGCTCTTTTCATAATGTACTAATTTATGCTCTTTTCATAATGTACTAATTTATGCTCTTTTCATAATGTACTAGATTATGCTATTTTCATAAGGTACTAATTTATGCTCTTTTCATAATGTACTAATTTATGCTCTTTTCATAATGTACTAGATTATGCTCTTTTCATAATGTACTAATTTATGCTCTTTTCATAATGTACTAGATTATGCTCTTTTCATAATCTACTAATTTATGCTCTTTTCATAATGTACTAATTTATGCTCTTTTCATAATGTACTAATTTATGCTCTTTTCATAATGTACTAATTTATGCTCTTTTCATAATGTACTAATATATGCTCTTTTCATAATGTACTAATTTATGCTCTTTTCATAATGTACTAGATTATGCTATTTTCATAAGGTACTAATTTATGCTCTTTTCATAATGTACTAATTTATGCTCTTTTCATAATGTACTAGATTATGCTCTTTTCATAATGTACTAATTTATGCTCTTTTCATAATGTACTAATTTATGCTCTTTTCATAATGTACTAATTTATGCTCTTTTCTTAATGTACTAATTTATGCTCTTTTCATAATGTACTAATTTATGCTCTTTTCATAATGTACTAGATTATGCTCTTTTCATAATCTATTAATTTATGCTCTTTTCATAATGTACTAATTTCTGCTCTTTTCATAATGTACTAGATTATGCTCTTTTCATAATGTACTAATTTATGCTCTTTTCATAATGTACTAATTTATGCTCTTTTCATAATGTACTAATTTATGCTCTTTTCATAATGTACTAGATTATGCTCTTTTCATAATGTACTAGATTATGCTCTTTTCATAATGTACTAGATTATGCTCTATTCATAATGTACTAGATTATGCTCTTTTCATAATCTACTAATTTATGCTCTTTTCATAATGTACTAATTTATGCTCTTTTCATAATGTACTAGATTATGCTCTTTTCATAATGTATTAATTTATGCTCTTTTCATAATGTATTAATTTATGCTCTTTTCATAATGTACTAATTCATGCTCTTTTCATAATGTACTAATTTATGCTCTTTTCATAATGTACTAGATTATGCTCTTTTAATAATGTACTAGATTATGCTCTTTTCATAATGTACTAATTTATGCTCTTTTCTATAATGTACTAATTTATGCTCTTTTCATAATGTACTAATTTATGCTCTTTTCATAATGTACTAATTTATGCTCTTTTCATAATGTACTAATTTATGCTCTTTTCTATAATGTACTAATTTATGCTCTTTTCATAATGTACTAATTTATGCTCTTTTCATAATGTACTAGATTATGCTCTTTTCATAATGTACTAATTTATGCTCTTTTCTATAATGTACTAATTTATGCTCTTTTCATAATGTACTAATTTATGCTCTTTTCATAATGTACTAATTTATGCTCTTTTCATAATGTACTAATTTATGCTCTTTTCATAATGTACTAATTTATGCTCTTTTCATAATGTACTAGATTATGCTCTTTTCATAATCTACTAATTTATGCTCTTTTCATAATGTACTAATTTATGCTCTTTTCATAATGTACTAGATTATGCTCTTTTCATAATGTACTAATTTATGCTCTTTTCTATAATGTACTAATTTATGCTCTTTTCATAATGTACTCATTTATGCTCTTTTCATAATGTACTAGATTATGCTCTTTTCATAATGTACTAATTTATGCTCTTTTCTATAATGTACTAATTTATGCTCTTTTCATAATGTACTAATTTATGCTCTTTTCATAATGTACTAATTTATGCTCTTTTCATAATGTACTAATTTATGCTCTTTTCATAATGTACTAATTTATGCTCTTTTCATAATGTACTAGATTATGCTCTTTTCATAATCTACTAATTTATGCTCTTTTCATAATGTACTAATTTATGCTCTTTTCATAATGTACTAGATTGTGCTCGTGTCATAATGTACTAGATTGTGCTCGTTTTCTAATGTACTAGATTATGCTCTTTTCATTATGTACTAATTTATACTGTTTTCATAATGTACTTATTTATGCTCTTTTCATAATGTACTAATTTATGCTCTTTTCATAATGTACTAGATTATGCTCTGTTCATTATGTACTAATTTTTGCTCTTTTCATAATGTACTAATTTATGCTCTTTTCATAATGAACTAGATTATGCTCTTTTCATTATGTACTAATTGATACTGTTTTCATAATGTACTTATTTATGCTCTTTTCATAATGTACTAATTAATGCTCTTTTCATAATGTACTAGATTATGCTCTGTTCATTATGTACGTATTGATACTGTTTTCATAATGTACTAATTTATGCTCTTTTCATAATCTACTTATTTATGCTCTGTTCATAATGTACTAATTTATGCTCTTTTCATAATGTACTAGATTATGCTCTTTTCATAATGTACTAATTTATGCTCTTTTCATAATGTACTAATTTATGCTCTTTTCATAATGTACTAGATTATGCTCTTTTCATAATGTATTAGATTATGCTATTTTCATAATGTACTAATTTATGCTCTTTTAATAATGTACTAATTTATGCTCTTTTCATAATGTACTAGATTATGCTCTTTTCATAATCTACTAATTTATGCTCTTTTCATAATGTACTTATTTATGCTCTTTTCATAATGTACTAATTTATGCTCTTTTCATAATGTACTAATTTATGCTCTTTTAATAATGTACTAATTTATGCTCTTTTCATAATGTACTAGATTATGCTCTTTTCATAATCTACTAATTTATGCTCTTTTCATAATGTACTAATTTATGCTCTTTTCATAATGTACTAATTTATGCTCTTTTCATAATGTACTAATTTATGCTCTTTTCATAATGTACTAATTTATGCTCTTTTCATAATGTACTAGATTATGCTCTTTTCATAATGTACTAGATTATGCTATTTTAATAATCTACTAATTTATGCTCTTTTCATAATGTACTAGATTATGCTCTTTTCATAATGTACTAGATTATGCTATTTTCATAATCTACTAATTTATGCTCTTTTCATAATGTACTAATTTATGCTCTTTTCATAATGTACTAGATTATGCTATTTTCATAATCTACTAATTTATGCTCTTTTCATAATGTACTAATTTATGCTCTTTTCATAATGTACTAATTTATGCTCTTTTCATAATGTACTAATTTATGCTCTTTTCATAATGTACTAGATTATGCTCTTTTCATAATCTACTAATTTATGCTCTTTTCATAATGTACTAATTTATGCTCTTTTAATAATGTACTAATTTATGCTCTTTTCATAATGTACTAGATTATGCTCTTTTCATAATCTACTAATTTATGCTCTTTTCATAATGTACTAATTTATGCTCTTTTCATAATGTACTAATTTATGCTCTTTTCATAATGTACTAATTTATGCTCTTTTCATAATGTACTAATTTATGCTCTTTTCATAATGTACTAGATTATGCTCTTTTCATAATGTACTAGATTATGCTATTTTCATAATCTACTAATTTATGCTCTTTTCATAATGTACTAGATTATGCTCTTTTCATAATGTACTAATTTATGCTCTTTTCATAATGTACTAGATTATGCTCTTTTCATAATGTACAAGATTATGCTCTTTTCATAATGTACTAGATTATGCTATTTTCATAATCTACTAATTTATGCTCTTTTCATAATGTACTAGATTATGCTCTTTTCATAATGTACTAGATTATGCTATTTTCATAATCTACTAATTTATGCTCTTTTCATAATGTACTAATTTATGCTCTTTTCATAATGTACTAATTTATGCTCTTTTCATAATGTACTAGATTATGCTCTTTTCATAATCTACTAATTTATGCTCTTTTCATAATGTACTAATTTATGCTCTTTTCATAATGTACTAGATTGTGCTCGTGTCATAATGTACTAGATTGTGCTCGTTTCATAATGTACTAGATTATGCTCTTTTCATTATGTACTAATTTATACTGTTTTCATAATGTACTAATTTATGCTCTTTTCATAATGTACTAATTTATGCTCTTTTCATAATGTACTAATTTATGCTCTTTTCATTATGTACTAATTTATGCTCTTTTCATAATGTACTAATTTATGCTCTTTTCATAATGTACTAGATTATGCTCTTTTCATTATGTACTAATTTATACTCTTTTCATAATGTCCTACTTTATGCTCTTTTCATAATGTACTAATTTATGCTCTTTTCATAATGTACTACTTTATGCTCTTTTCATAATGTACTAGATTATGCTCTTTTCATAATGTACTAGATTATGCTCTTTTCATAATGTACTAGATTATGCTCTTTTCATAATGTAATAGATTATGCTCTTTTCATAATGTACTAGATTATGCTCTTTTCATAATGTAATAGATTATGCTCTTTTCATAATGTACTAATTTATGCTCTTTTCATAATGTACTAATTTATGCTCTTTTCATAATGTACTAATTTATGCTCTTTTCATAATGTACTAGATTATGCTCTTTTCATAATGTAATAGATTATGCTCTTTTCATAATGTACTAGATTATGCTCTTTTCATAATGTAATAGATTATGCTCTTTTCATAATGTACTAATTTATGCTCTTTTCATAATGTACTAATTTATGCTCTTTTCATAATGTACTAATTTATGCTCTTTTCATAATGTACTAATTTATGCTCTTTTCATAATGTACTAGATTATGCTCTTTTCATAATCTACTAATTTATGCTCTTTTCATAATGTACTAATTTATGCTCTTTTCATAATGTACTAGATTGTGCTCGTGTCATAATGTACTAGATTGTGCTCGTTTCATAATGTACTAGATTATGCTCTTTTCATTATGTACTAATTTATACTGTTTTATAATGTACTTATTTATGCTCTTTTCATAATGTACTAATTTATGCTCTTTTCATAATGTACTAGATTATGCTCTTTTCATTATGTACTAATTGATACTGTTTTCATAATGTACTAATTTATGCTCTTTTCATAATGTACTAATTTATGCTCTTTTCATAATGTACTAGATTATGCTCTGTTCATTATGTACTAATTGATACTGTTTTCATAATGTACTAATTTATGCTCTTTTCATAATGTACTAGATTATGCTCTTTTCATAATGTACTAATTTATGCTCTTTTCTATAATGTACTAATTTATGCTCTTTTCATAATGTACTTATTTATGCTCTTTTCATAATGTACTAATTTATGCTCTTTTCATAATGTACTAGATTATGCTCTGTTCATTATGTACTAATTTATGCTCTTTTCATAATGTACTAATTTATGCTCTTTTCATAATGTACTAGATTATGCTCTGTTCATTATGTACTAATTGATACTGTTTTCATAATGTACTAATTTATGCTCTTTTCATAATGTACTAATTTATGCTCTTTTCATAAGATACTAGATTATGCTCTTTTCATAATGTACTAATTTATGCTCTTTTCTATAATGTACTAATTTATGCTCTTTTCATAATGTACTAATTTATGCTCTTTTCATAATGTACTAATTTATGCTCTTTTCATAATGTACTAATTTATGCTCTTTTCATAATGTACTAATTTATGCTCTTTTCATAATGTACTAGATTATGCTCTTTTCATAATCTACTAATTTATGCTCTTTTCATAATGTACTAATTTATGCTCTTTTCATAATGTACTAGATTATGCTCTTTTCATAATGTACTAATTTATGCTCTTTTCATAATGTACTAATTTATGCTCTTTTCATAATGTACTAATTTATGCTCTTTTCATAATGTACTAATTTATGCTCTTTTCATAATGTACTAATTTATGCTCTTTTCATAATGTACTAGATTATGCTCTTTTCATAATCTACTAATTTATGCTCTTTTCATAATGTACTAATTTATGCTCTTTTCATAATGTACTAGATTATGCTCTTTTCATAATGTACTAATTTATGCTCTTTTCATAATGTACTAATTTATGCTCTTTTCATAATGTACTAATTTATGCTCTTTTCATAATGTACTAGATTATGCTCTTTTCATAATGTACTAATTTATGCTCTTTTCATAATGTACTAATTTATGCTCTTTTCATAATGTACTAATTTATGCTCTTTTAATAATGTACTAATTTATGCTCTTTTCATAATGTACTAGATTATGCTCTTTTAATAATCTACTAATTTATGCTCTTTTCATAATGTACTAATTTATGCTCTTTTCATAATGTACTAATTTATGCTCTTTTCATAATGTACTAGATTATGCTCTTTTCATAATGTACTAATTTATGCTCTTTTCATAATGTACTAATTTATGCTCTTTTCATAATGTACTAATTTATGCTCTTTTAATAATGTACTAATTTATGCTCTTTTCATAATGTACTATATTATGCTCTTTTCATAATCTACTAATTTATGCTCTTTTCATAATGTACTAGATTATGCTCTTTTCATAATGTACTAGATTCTGCTCTTTTCATAATGTACTAATTTGTGCTCTTTTCATAATGTACTAATTTATGCTCTTTTCATAATGTACTAGATTCTGCTCTTTTCATAATGTACTAATTTATGCTCTTTTCATAATCTACTAATTTATGCTCTTTTCATAATGTACTAATTTATGCTCTTTTCATAATGTACTAGATTATGCTCTTTTCATAATGTACTAATTTATGCTCTTTTCATAATGTACTAATTTATGCTCTTTTCATAATGTACTAATTTATGCTCTTTTCATAATGTACTAGATTATTGTCTTTTCATAATGTACTAATTTATGCTCTTTTCATAATGTACTAATTTATGCTCTTTTCATAATGTACTAATTTATGCTCTTTTAATAATGTACTAATTTATGCTCTTTTCATAATGTACTATATTATGCTCCTTTCATAATCTACTAATTTATGCTCTTTTCATAATGTACTAGATTATGCTCTTTTCATAATGTACTAGATTCTGCTCTTTTCATAATGTACTAATTTGTGCTCTTTTCATAATGTACTAATTTATGCTCTTTTCATAATGTACTAATTTATGCTCTTTTCATAATGTACTAATTTATGCTCTTTTCATAATGTACTAGATTATGCTCTTTTCATAATGTACTAATTTATGCTCTTTTCATAATGTACTAATTTATGCTCTTTTCATAATGTACTAATTTATGCTCTTTTCATAATGTACTAATTTATGCTCTTTTCATAATGTACTAGATTATGCTCTTTTCATAATGTACTAATTTATGCTCTTTTCATAATGTACTAGATTATGCTCTTTTCATAATGTACTAGATTATGCTCTTTTCATAATGTACTAATTTATGCTCTTTTCATAATGTACTAGATTATGCTCTTTTCATAATGTACTAGATTATGCTATTTTCATAATCTACTAATTTATGCTCTTTTCATAATGTACTAGATTATGCACTTTTCATAATGTACTAATTTATGCTCTTTTCATAATGTACTAGATTATGCTCTTTTCATAATGTACAAGATTATGCTCTTTTGATAATGTACTAGATTATGCTATTTTCATAATCTACTAATTTATGCTCTTTTCATAATGTACTAGATTATGCTCTTTTCATAATGTACTAGATTATGCTATTTTCATAATCTACTAATTTATGCTCTTTTCATAATGTACTAATTTATGCTCTTTTCATAATGTACTAATTTATGCTCTTTTCATAATGTACTAGATTATGCTCTTTTCATAATCTACTAATTTATGCTCTTTTCATAATGTACTAATTTATGCTCTTTTCATAATATACTAGATTGTGCTCGTGTCATAATGTACTAGATTGTGCTCGTTTCATAATGTACTAGATTATGCTCTTTTCATTATGTACTAATTTATACTGTTTTCATAATGTACTAATTTATGCTCTTTTCATAATGTACTAATTTATGCTCTTTTCATAATGTACTAATTTATGCTCTTTTCATTATGTACTAATTTATGCTCTTTTCATAATGTACTAATTTATGCTCTTTTCATAATGTACTAGATTATGCTCTTTTCATTATGTACTAATTTATACTCTTTTCATAATGTCCTACTTTATGCTCTTTTAATAATGTACTAATTTATGCTCTTTTCATAATGTACTACTTTATGCTCTTTTCATAATGTACTAGATTATGCTCTTTTCATAATGTACTAGATTATGCTCTTTTCATAATGTACTAGATTATGCTCTTTTCATAATGTAATAGATTATGCTCTTTTCATAATGTACTAGATTATGCTCTTTTCATAATGTAATAGATTATGCTCTTTTCATAATGTACTAATTTATGCTCTTTTCATAATGTACTAATTTATGCTCTTTTCATAATGTACTAATTTATGCTCTTTTCATAATGTACTAATTTATGCTCTTTTCATAATGTACTAGATTATGCTCTTTTCATAATGTAATAGATTATGCTCTTTTCATAATGTACTAGATTATGCTCTTTTCATAATGTAATAGATTATGCTCTTTTCATAATGTACTAATTTATGCTCTTTTCATAATGTACTAATTTATGCTCTTTTCATAATGTACTAATTTATGCTCTTTTCATAATGTACTAATTTATGCTCTTTTCATAATGTACTAGATTATGCTCTTTTCATAATCTACTAATTTATGCTCTTTTCATAATGTACTAATTTATGCTCTTTTCATAATGTACTAGATTGTGCTCGTGTCATAATGTACTAGATTGTGCTCGTTTCATAATGTACTAGATTATGCTCTTTTCATTATGTACTAATTTATACTGTTTTATAATGTACTTATTTATGCTCTTTTCATAATGTACTAATTTATGCTCTTTTCATAATGTACTAGATTATGCTCTTTTCATTATGTACTAATTGATACTGTTTTCATAATGTACTAATTTATGCTCTTTTCATAATGTACTAATTTATGCTCTTTTCATAATGTACTAGATTATGCTCTGTTCATTATGTACTAATTGATACTGTTTTCATAATGTACTAATTTATGCTCTTTTCATAATGTACTAGATTATGCTCTTTTCATAATGTACTAATTTATGCTCTTTTCTATAATGTACTAATTTATGCTCTTTTCATAATGTACTTATTTATGCTCTTTTCATAATGTACTAATTTATGCTCTTTTCATAATGTACTAGATTATGCTCTGTTCATTATGTACTAATTTATGCTCTTTTCATAATGTACTAATTTATGCTCTTTTCATAATGTACTAGATTATGCTCTGTTCATTATGTACTAATTGATACTGTTTTCATAATGTACTAATTTATGCTCTTTTCATAATGTACTAATTTATGCTCTTTTCATAATGTACTAGATTATGCTCTTTTCATAATGTACTAATTTATGCTCTTTTCTATAATGTACTAATTTATGCTCTTTTCATAATGTACTAATTTATGCTCTTTTCATAATGTACTAATTTATGCTCTTTTCATAATGTACTAATTTATGCTCTTTTCATAATGTACTAATTTATGCTCTTTTCATAATGTACTAGATTATGCTCTTTTCATAATCTACTAATTTATGCTCTTTTCATAATGTACTAATTTATGCTCTTTTCATAATGTACTAGATTATGCTCTTTTCATAATGTACTAATTTATGCTCTTTTCATAATGTACTAATTTATGCTCTTTTCATAATGTACTAATTTATGCTCTTTTCATAATGTACTAATTTATGCTCTTTTCATAATGTACTAATTTGTGCTCTTTTCATAATGTACTAGATTATGCTCTTTTCATAATCTACTAATTTATGCTCTTTTCATAATGTACTAATTTATGCTCTTTTCATAATGTACTAGATTATGCTCTTTTCATAATGTACTCATTTATGCTCTTTTCATAATGTACTAATTTATGCTCTTTTCATAATGTACTAATTTATGCTCTTTTCATAATGTACTAGATTATGCTCTTTTCATAATGTACTAATTTATGCTCTTTTCATAATGTACTAATTTATGCTCTTTTCATAATGTACTAATTTATGCTCTTTTAATAATGTACTAATTTATGCTCTTTTCATAATGTACTAGATTATGCTCTTTTAATAATCTACTAATTTATGCTCTTTTCATAATGTACTAATTTATGCTCTTTTCATAATGTACTAATTTATGCTCTTTTCATAATGTACTAGATTATGCTCTTTTCATAATCTACTAATTTATGCTCTTTTCATAATGTACTAATTTATGCTCTTTTCATAATGTACTAGATTATGCTCTTTTCATAATGTACTAATTTATGCTCTTTTCATAATGTACTAATTTATGCTCTTTTCATAATGTACTAATTTATGCTCTTTTCATAATGTACTAGATTATGCTCTTTTCATAATGTACTAATTTATGCTCTTTTCATAATGTACTAATTTATGCTCTTTTCATAATGTACTAATTTATGCTCTTTTAATAATGTACTAATTTATGCTCTTTTCATAATGTACTAGATTATGCTCTTTTCATAATCTACTAATTTATGCTCTTTTCATAATGTACTAGATTATGCTCTTTTCATAATGTACTAGATTCTGCTATTTTCATAATGTACTAATTTGTGCTCTTTTCATAATGTACTAATTTATGCTCTTTTCATAATGTACTAATTTATGCTCTTTTCATAATGTACTAATTTATGCTCTTTTCATAATGTACTAGATTATGCTCTTTTCATAATGTACTAATTTATGCTCTTTTCATAATGTACTAATTTATGCTCTTTTCATAATGTACTAATTTATGCTCTTTTAATAATGTACTAATTTATGCTCTTTTCATAATGTACTAGATTATGCTCTTTTCATAATGTACTAATTTATGCTCTTTTCATAATGTACTAGATTATGCTCTTTTCATAATGTACTAGATTATGCTCTTTTCATAATGTACTAATTTATGCTCTTTTCATAATGTACTAATTTATGCTCTTTTCATAATGTACTAATTTATGCTCTTTTCATAATGTACTAATTTATGCTCTTTTCATAATGTACTAGATTATGCTCTTTTCATAATGTACTAGATTATGCTATTTTCATAATCTACTAATTTATGCTCTTTTCATAATGTACTAATTTATGCTCTTTTCATAATCTACTAATTTATGCTCTTTTCATAATGTACTAATTTATGCTCTTTTCATAATGTACTAGATTATGCTCTTTTCATAATCTACTAATTTATGCTCTTTTCATAATGTACTAATTTATGCTCTTTTCATAATGTACTAGATTATGCTCTTTTCATAATGTACTAATTTATGCTCTTTTCATAATGTACTAGATTATGCTCTTTTCATAATGTACTAGATTATGCTCTTTTCATAATGTACTAATTTATGCTCTTTTCATAATGTACTAATTTATGCTCTTTTCATAATGTACTAATTTATGCTCTTTTCATAATGTACTAATTTATGCTCTTTTCATAATGTACTAGATTATGCTCTTTTCATAATGTACTAGATTATGCTATTTTCATAATCTACTAATTTATGCTCTTTTCATAATGTACTAATTTATGCTCTTTTCATAATGTACTAATTTATGCTCTTTTCATAATGTACTAATTTATGCTCTTTTCATAATGTACTAATTTATGCTCTTTTCATAATGTACTAGATTATGCTCTTTTCATAATGTACTAGATTATGCTATTTTCATAATGTACTAATTTATGCTCTTTTCATAATGTACTAGATTATGCTCTTTTCATAATGTACTAATTTATGCTCTTTTCATAATGTACTAATTTATGCTCTTTTCATAATGTACTAGATTATGCTCTTTTCATAATGTACTAATTTATGCTCTTTTCATAATGTACTAATTTATGCTCTTTTCATAATGTACTAATTTATGCTCTTTTCATAATGTACTAATTTATGCTCTTTTCATAATGTACTAATTTATGCTCTTTTCATAATGTACTTATTTATGCTCTTTTCATAATGTACTAATTTATGCTCTTTTCATAATGTACTAGATTATGCTCTTTTCATAATCTACTAATTTATGCTCTTTTCATAATGTACTAATTTATGCTCTTTTCATAATGTACTAATTTATGCTCTTTTCATAATGTACTAATTTATGCTCTTTTCATAATGTACTAGATTATGCTCTTTTCATAATGTACTAGATTATGCTCTTTTCATAATCTACTAATTTATGCTCTTTTCATAATGTACTAATTTATGCTCTTTTCATAATGTACTAATTTATGCTCTTTTCATAATGTACTAATTTATGCTCTTTTCATAATGTACTAATTTATGCTCTTTTCATAATGTACTAGATTATGCTCTTTTCATAATGTACTAATTTATGCTCTTTTCATAATGTACTAATTTATGCTCTTTTCATAATGTACTAATTTATGCTCTTTTCATAATGTACTAGATTATGCTCTTTTCATAATGTACTAATTTATGCTCTTTTCATAATGTACTAATTTTTTGCTCTTTTCATAATGTACTAATTTATGCTCTTTTAATAATGTACTAATTTATGCTCTTTTCATAATGTACTAGATTATGCTCTTTTCATAATGTACTAATTTATGCTCTTTTCATAATGTACTAATTTATGCTCTTTTCATAATGTACTAATTTATGCTCTTTTCATAATGTACTAGATTATGCTCTTTTCATAATCTACTAATTTATGCTCTTTTCATAATGTACTAATTTATGCTCTTTTCATAATGTACTAGATTATGCTCTTTTCATAATGTACTAATTTATGCTCTTTTCATAATGTACTAATTTATGCTCTTTTCATAATGTACTAATTTATGCTCTTTTCATAATGTACTAGATTATGCTCTTTTCATAATGTACTAATTTATGCTCTTTTCATAATGTACTAATTTATGCTCTTTTCATAATGTACTAATTTATGCTCTTTTAATAATGTACTAATTTATGCTCCTTTAATAATGTACTAGATTATGCTCTTTTCATAATCTACTAATTTATGCTCTTTTCATAATGTACTAGATTATGCTCTTTTCATAATGTACTAGATTATGCTCTTTTCATAATGTACTAATTTATGCTCTTTTCATAATGTACTAATTTATGCTCTTTTCATAATGTACTAATTTATGCTCTTTTCATAATGTACTAATTTATGCTCTTTTCATAATGTACTAGATTATGCTCTTTTCATAATGTACTAATTTATGCTCTTTTCATAATGTACTAATTTATGCTCTTTTCATAATGTACTAATTTATGCTCTTTTAATAATGTACTAATTTATGCTCTTTTCATAATGTACTAGATTATGCTCTTTTCATAATGTACTAATTTATGCTCTTTTCATAATGTACTAGATTATGCTCTTTTCATAATGTACTAGATTATGCTCTTTTCATAATGTACTAATTTATGCTCTTTTCATAATGTACTAATTTATGCTCTTTTCATAATGTACTAATTTATGCTCTTTTCATAATGTACTAATTTATGCTCTTTTCATAATGTACTAGATTATGCTCTTTTCATAATGTACTAGATTATGCTCTTTTCATAATGTACTAATTAATGCTCTTTTCATAATGTACTAATTTATGCTCTTTTCATTATGTACTAATTTATGCTCTTTTCATAATGTACTTATTTATGCCCTTTTCATAATGTACTATATTATGCTCTTTTCATTATGTACTAATTTATACTCTTTTCATAATGTCCTACTTTATGCTCTTTTCATAATGTACTAATTTATGCTCTTTTCATAATGTACTACTTTATGCTCTTTTCATAATGTACTAGATTATGCTCTTTTCATAATGTACTAAATTATGCTCTTTTCATAATGTACTAGATTATGCGCTTTTCATAATGTAATAGATTATGCTCTTTTCATAATGTACTAGATTATGCTCTTTTCATAATGTAATAGATTATGCTCTTTTCATAATGTAATAGATTATGCTCTTTTCATAATGTACTAATTTATGGTCTTTTCATAATGTACTAATTCATGCTCTTTTCATAATGTACTAATTTATGCTCTGTTCATAATGTACTAGATTATGCTCTTTTCATAATGTACTAATTTATACTCTTTTCATAATGTCCTAATTTATGCTCTTTTCATAATGTACTAATTTATGCTCTGTTCATAATGTAATATATTATACTCTTTTCATAATGTACTAATTTATGCTCTTTTCATAATGTACTTATTCATGCTCTTTTCATAATGTACTAATTTATGCTCTGTTCATAATGTACTAGATTATGCTCTTTTCATAATGTACTAATTTATACTCTTTTCATAATGTCCTAATTTATGCTCTTTTCATAATGTACTAATTTATGCTCTGTTCATAATGTAATAGATTATGCTCTTTTCATAATGTACTAATTTATGCTCTTTTCATAATGTACTAATTCATGCTCTTTTCATAATGTACTAATTTATGCTCTGTTCATAATGTACTAGATTATGCTCTTTTCATAATGTACTAATTTATACTCTTTTCATAATGTCCTAATTTATGCTCTTTTCATAATGTCCTAATTTATGCTCTGTTCATAATGTAATAGATTATACTCTTTTCATAATGTACTAATTTATGCTCTGTTCATAATGTACTAGATTATGCTCTTTTCATAATGTACTAATTTATGCTCGTTTCATAATGTACTAATTTATGCTCTTTTCATAATGTACTAATTTATGCTCTGTTCATAATGTACTAGATTATGCTCTTTTCATAATGTACTAATTTATGCTCTTTTCATAATGTACTAATTTATGCTCTTTTCATAATGTACTTCTTTATGCTCTTTTCATAATGTACTAGATTATGCTCTTTTCATAATCTACTAATTTATGCTCTTTTCATAATGTACTAATTTATGCTCTTTTCATAATGTACTAGATTATGCTCTTTTCATAATGTACTAATTTATGCTCTTTTCATAATGTACTAATTTATGCTCTTTTCATAATGTACTAATTTATGCTCTTTTCATAATGTACTAGATTATGCTCTTTTCATAATGTACTAATTTATGCTCTTTTCATAATGTACTAATTTATGCTCTTTTCATAATGTACTAATTTATGCTCTTTTAATAATGTACTAATTTATGCTCTTTTCATAATGTACTAGATTATGCTCTTTTCATAATCTACTAATTTATGCTCTTTTCATAATGTACTAGATTATGCTCTTTTCATAATGTACTAGATTCTGCTCTTTTCATAATGTACTAATTTATGCTCTTTTCATAATGTACTAATTTATGCTCTTTTCATAATGTACTAATTTATGCTCTTTTCATAATGTACTAATTTATGCTCTTTTCATAATGTACTAGATTATGCTCTTTTCATAATGTACTAATTTATGCTCTTTTCATAATGTACTAATTTATGCTCTTTTCATAATGTACTAATTTATGCTCTTTTAATAATGTACTAATTTATGCTCTTTTCATAATGTACTAGATTATGCTCTTTTCATAATGTATTAATTTATGCTCTTTTCATAATGTACTAGATTATGCTCTTTTCATAATGTACTAGATTATGCTCTTTTCATAATGTACTAATTTATGCTCTTTTCATAATGTACTAATTTATGCTCTTTTCATAATGTACTAATTTATGCTCTTTTCATAATGTACTAATTTATGCTCTTTTCATAATGTACTAGATTATGCTCTTTTCATAATGTACTAGATTATGCTATTTTCATAATCTACTAATTTATGCTCTTTTCATAATGTACTAATTTATGCTCTTTTCATAATCTACTAATTTATGCTCTTTTCATAATGTACTAGATTATGCTCTTTTCATAATGTACTAGATTATGCTCTTTTCATAATCTACTAATTTATGCTCTTTTCATAATGTACTAATTTATGCTCTTTTCATAATGTACTAGATTATGCTCTTTTCATAATGTACTAATTTATGCTCTTTTCATAATGTACTAGATTATGCTCTTTTCATGATGTACTAGATTATGCACTTTTCATAATGTACTAATTTATGCTCTGTTCATAATGTACTAATTTATGCTCTTTTCATAATGTACTAATTTATGCTCTTTTCATAATGTACTAATTTATGCTCTTTTCATAATGTACTAGATTATGCTATTTTCATAATGTACTAATTTATGCTCTTTTCATAATGTACTAATTTATGCTCTTTTCATAATGTACTAATTTATGCTCTTTTCATAATGTACTAATTTATGCTCTTTTCATAATGTACTAATTTATGCTCTTTTCATAATGTACTAATTTATGCTCTTTTCATAATGTACTAATTTATGCTCTTTTAATAATGTACTAATTTATGCTCTTTTAATAATGTACTAATTTATGCTCTTTTCATAATGTACTAATTTATGCTCTTTTCATAATGTACTAATTTATGCTCTTTTCATAATGTACTAGATTATGCTCTTTTCATAATCTACTAATTTATGCTCTTTTCATAATGTACTAATTTATGCTCTTTTCATAATGTACTAGATTATGCTCTTTTCATAATGTACTAATTTATGCTCTTTTCATAATGTACTAATTTATGCTCTTTTCATAATGTACTAATTTATGCTCTTTTAATAATGTACTAATTTATGCTCTTTTCATAATGTACTAGATTATGCTCTTTTCATAATGTACTAATTTATGCTCTTTTCATAATGTACTAATTTATGCTCTTTTCATAATGTACTAATTTATGCTCTTTTCATAATGTACTAGATTATGCTCTTTTCATAATGTACTAATTTATGCTCTTTTCATAATGTACTAATTTATGCTCTTTTCATAATGTACTAGATTATGCTCTTTTCATAATGTACTAATTTATGCTCTTTTCATAATGTACTAATTTATGCTCTTTTCATAATGTACTAATTTATGCTCTTTTCATAATGTACTAATTTATGCTCTTTTCATAATGTACTAGATTATGCTCTTTTCATAATGTACTAATTTATGCTCTTTTCATAATGTACTAATTTATGCTCTTTTCATAATGTACTAGATTATGCTCTTTTCATAATGTACTAATTTATGCTCTTTTCATAATGTACTAATTTATGCTCTTTTCATAATGTACTAGATTATGCTCTTTTCATAATGTACTAATTTATGCTCTTTTCATAATGTACTAATTTATGCTCTTTTCATAATGTACTAATTTATGCTCTTTTCATAATGTACTAATTTATGCTCTTTTCATAATGTACTAGATTATGCTCTTTTCATAATGTACTAATTTATGCTCTTTTCATAATGTACTAATTTATGCTCTTTTCATAATGTACTAATTTATGCTCTTTTCATAATGTACTAGATTATGCTCTTTTCATAATGTACTAATTTATGCTCTTTTCATAATGTACTAATTTATGCTCTTTTCATAATGTACTAATTTATGCTCTTTTAATAATGTACTAATTTATGCTCTTTTCATAATGTACTAGATTATGCTCTTTTCATAATGTACTAATTTATGCTCTTTTCATAATGTACTAATTTATGCTCTTTTCATAATGTACTAATTTATGCTCTTTTCATAATGTACTAGATTATGCTCTTTTCATAATGTACTAATTTATGCTCTTTTCATAATGTACTAATTTATGCTCTTTTCATAATGTACTAGATTATGCTCTTTTCATAATGTACTAATTTATGCTCTTTTCATAATGTACTAATTTATGCTCTTTTCATAATGTACTAGATTATGCTCTTTTCATAATGTACTAATTTATGCTCTTTTCATAATGTACTAATTTATGCTCTTTTCATAATGTACTAGATTATGCTCTTTTCATAATCTACTAATTTATGCTCTTTTCATAATGTACTAATTTATGCTCTTTTCATAATGTACTAGATTATGCTCTTTTCATAATGTACTAATTTATGCTCTTTTCATAATGTACTAATTTATGCTCTTTTCATAATGTACTAATTTATGCTCTTTTCATAATGTACTAGATTATGCTCTTTTCATAATGTACTAATTTATGCTCTTTTCATAATGTACTAATTTATGCTCTTTTCATAATGTACTAATTTATGCTCTTTTAATAATGTACTAATTTATGCTCTTTTCATAATGTACTAGATTATGCTCTTTTCATAATGTACTAGATTATGCTCTTTTCATAATCTACTAATTTATGCTCTTTTCATAATGTACTAATTTATGCTCTTTTCATAATGTACTAGATTATGCTCTTTTCATAATGTACTAATTTATGCTCTTTTCATAATGTACTAATTTATGCTCTTTTCATAATGTACTAATTTATGCTCTTTTCATAATGTACTAATTTATGCTCTTTTCATAATGTACTAATTCATGCTCTTTTCATAATGTACTAGATTATGCTCTTTTCATAATGTACTAGATTATGCTCTTTTCATAATGTACTAGATTATGCTCTTTTCATAATGTACTAATTTATGCTCTTTTCATAATGTACTAATTTATGCTCTTTTCATAATGTACTAGATTATGCTCTTTTCATAATGTACTAATTTATGCTCTTTTCATAATGTACTAATTTATGCTCTTTTCATAATGTACTAATTTATGCTCTTTTAATAATGTACTAATTTATGCTCTTTTCATAATGTACTAGATTATGCTCTTTTCATAATGTACTAATTTATGCTCTTTTCATAATGTACTAGATTATGCTCTTTTCATAATGTACTAGATTATGCTCTTTTCATAATGTACTAATTTATGCTCTTTTCATAATGTACTAATTTATGCTCTTTTCATAATGTACTAATTTATGCTCTTTTCATAATGTACTAATTCATGCTCTTTTCATAATGTACTAGATTATGCTCTTTTCATAATGTACTAGATTATGCTCTTTTCATAATGTACTAATTAATGCTCTTTTCATAATGTACTAATTTATGCTCTTTTCATTATGTACTAATTTATGCTCTTTTCATAATGTACTAATTTATGCTCTTTTCATAATGTACTATATTATGCTCTTTTCATTATGTACTAATTTATACTCTTTTCATAATGTCCTACTTTATGCTCTTTTCATAATGTACTAATTTATGCTCTTTTCATAATGTACTACTTTATGCTCTTTTCATAATGTACTAGATTATGCTCTTTTCATAATGTACTAGATTATGCTCTTTTCATAATGTACTAGATTATGCGCTTTTCATAATGTAATAGATTATGCTCTTTTCATAATGTACTAGATTATGCTCTTTTCATAATGTAATAGATTATGCTCTTTTCATAATGTAATAGATTATGCTCTTTTCATAATGTACTAATTTATGGTCTTTTCATAATGTACTAATTCATGCTCTTTTCATAATGTACTAATTTATGCTCTGTTCATAATGTACTAGATTATGCTCTTTTCATAATGTACTAATTTATACTCTTTTCATAATGTCCTAATTTATGCTCTTTTCATAATGTACTAATTTATGCTCTGTTCATAATGTAATAGATTATACTCTTTTCATAATGTACTAATTTATGCTCTTTTCATAATGTACTTATTCATGCTCTTTTCATAATGTACTAATTTATGCTCTGTTCATAATGTACTAGATTATGCTCTTTTCATAATGTACTAATTTATACTCTTTTCATAATGTCCTAATTTATGCTCTTTTCATAATGTACTAATTTATGCTCTGTTCATAATGTAATAGATTATGCTCTTTTCATAATGTACTAATTTATGCTCTTTTCATAATGTACTAATTTATGCTCTGTTCATAATGTAATAGATTATGCTCTTTTCATAATGTACTAATTTATGCTCTTTTCATAATGTACTAATTCATGCTCTTTTCATAATGTACTAATTTATGCTCTGTTCATAATGTACTAGATTATGCTCTTTTCATAATGTACTAATTTATACTATTTTCATAATGTCCTAATTTATGCTCTTTTCATAATGTCCTAATTTATGCTCTGTTCATAATGTAATAGATTATACTCTTTTCATAATGTACTAATTTATGCTCTTTTCATAATGTACTAATTCATGCTCTTTTCATAATGTACTAATTTATGCTCTGTTCATAATGTACTAGATTATGCTCTTTTCATAATGTACTAATTTATGCTCGTTTCATAATGTACTAGATTATGCTCTTTTCATAATGTACTAATTTATGCTCTTTTCATAATGTACTAATTTATGCTCTTTTCATAATGTACTAATTTATGCTCTGTTCATAATGTACTAGATTATGCTCTTTTCATAATGTACTAATTTATGCTCTTTTCATAATGTACTAATTTATGCTCTTTTCATAATGTACTTCTTTATGCTCTTTTCATAATGTACTAGATTATGCTCTTTTCATAATGTACTAATTTATGCTCTTTTCATAATGTACTAATTTATGCTCTTTTCATAATGTACTAATTTATGCTCTGTTCATAATGTACTAATTTATGCTCTTTTCATAATGTACTAGATTATGCTCTTTTCATAATGTACTAATTTATGCTCTTTTCATAATGTCCTACTTTATGCTCTTTTCATAATGTACTACTTTATGCTCTTTTCATAATGTACTAGATTATGCTCTTTTCATAATGTACTAATTTATGCTCTTTTCATAATGTACTAATTTATGCTCTTTTCATAATGTACTAGATTATGCTCTTTTCATAATGTACTAATTTCTGCTCTTTTCATAATGTACTGATTTATGCTCTTTTCATAATGTACTACTTTATGCTCTTTTCATAATGTACTAGATTATGCTCTTTTCATAATGTACTAGATTATGCTCTTTTCATAATGTACTAGATTATGCTCTTTTAATAATGTAATAGATTATGCTCTTTTCATAATGTACTAGATTATGCTCTTTTCATAATGTAATAGATTATGCTCTTTTAATAATGTACTAGATTATGCTCTTTTCATAATGTACTAATTTATGCTCTTTTCATAATGTACTAATTTATGCTCTTTTCATAATGTACTAATTTATGCTCTTTTCATAATGTACTAATTTATACCCTTTTCATAATGTACGAGATTATGCTCTTTTCATAATGTACTAATTTATGCTCTTTTCATAATGTACTAATTTATGCTCTTTTCATAATGTACTAGATTATGCTATTTTCATAATGTACTAGATTATGCTCTTTTCATAATGTACTAATTTATGCTCTTTTCATAATGTACTTATTCATGCTCTTTTCATAATGTACTAATTTATGCTCTGTTCATAATGTACTAGATTATGCTCTTTTCATAATGTACTAATTTATACTCTTTTCATAATGTCCTAATTTATGCTCTTTTCATAATGTACTAATTTATGCTCTGTTCATAATGTAATAGATTATACTCTTTTCATAATGTACTAATTTATGCTCTTTTCATAATGTACTTATTCATGCTCTTTTCATAATGTACTAATTTATGCTCTGTTCATAATGTACTAGATTATGCTCTTTTCATAATGTACTAATTTATACTCTTTTCATAATGTCCTAATTTATGCTCTTTTCATAATGTACTAATTTATGCTCTGTTCATAATGTAATAGATTATGCTCTTTTCATAATGTACTAATTTATGCTCTTTTCATAATGTACTAATTCATGCTCTTTTCATAATGTACTAATTTATGCTCTGTTCATAATGTACTAGATTATGCTCTTTTCATAATGTACTAATTTATACTCTTTTCATAATGTCCTAATTTATGCTCTTTTCATAATGTCCTAATTTATGCTCTGATCATAATGTAATAGATTATACTCTTTTCATAATGTACTAATTTATGCTCTTTTCATAATGTACTAATTCATGCTCTTTTCATAATGTACTAATTTATGCTCTGTTCATAATGTACTAGATTATGCTCTTTTCATAATGTACTAATTTATGCTCGTTTCATAATGTACTAGATTATGCTCTTTTCATAATGTACTAATTTATGCTCTTTTCATAATGTACTAATTTATGCTCTTTTCATAATGTACTAATTTATGCTCTTTTCATAATGTACTAATTTATACTCTGTTCATAATGTACTAGATTATGCTCTTTTCATAATGTACTAATTTATGCTCTGTTCATAATGTACTAGATTATGCTCTTTTCATAATGTACTAATTTATGCTCTTTTCATAATGTACTAATTTATGCTCTTTTCATAATGTACTTCTTTATGCTCTTTTCATAATGTACTAGATTATGCTCTTTTCATAATGTACTAATTTATGCTCTTTTCATAATGTACTAATTAATGCTCTTTTCATAATGTACTAATTTATGCTCTGTTCATAATGTACTAATTTATGCTCTTTTCATAATGTACTAGATTATGCTCTTTTCATAATGTACTAATTTATGCTCTTTTCATAATGTCCTACTTTATGCTCTTTTCATAATGTACTACTTTATGCTCTTTTCATAATGTACTAGATTATGCTCTTTTCATAATGTACTAATTTATGCTCTTTTCATAATGTACTAATTTATGCTCTTTTCATAATGTACTAGATTATGCTCTTTTCATAATGTACTAATTTCTGCTCTTTTCATAATGTACTGATTTATGCTCTTTTCATAATGTACTACTTTATGCTCTTTTCATAATGTACTAGATTATGCTCTTTTCATAATGTACTAGATTATGCTCTTTTCATAATGTACTAGATTATGCTCTTTTAATAATGTAATAGATTATGCTCTTTTCATAATGTACTAGATTATGCTCTTTTCATAATGTAATAGATTATGCTCTTTTCATAATGTACTAGATTATGCTCTTTTCATAATGTACTAATTTATGCTCTTTTCATAATGTACTAATTTATGCTCTTTTCATAATGTACTAATTTATGCTCTTTTCATAATGTACTAATTTATACCCTTTTCATAATGTACGAGATTATGCTCTTTTCATAATGTACTAATTTATGCTCTTTTCATAATGTACTAATTTATGCTCTTTTCATAATGTACTAGATTATGCTATTTTCATAATGTACTAGATTATGCTCTTTTCATAATGTACTAGATTATGCTCTTTTCATAATGTACTAATTTATGCTCTTTTCATAATGTACTAATTTATGCTCTGTTCATAATGTACTAGATTATGCTCTTTTCATAATGTACTAATTTATGCTCTTTTCATAATGTACTAATTTATGCTCTTTTCATAATGTACTAGATTATGCTCTTTTCATAATGTACTAGATTATGCTCTTTTCATAATGTACTAATTTATGCTCTTTTCATAATGTACTAATTTATGCTCTTTTCATAATGTACTAATTTATGCTCTTTTCATAATGTACTAATTTATGCTCTTTTCATAATGTCCTACTTTATGCTCTTTTCATAATGTACTTCTTTATTCTCTTTTCATAATGTACTAGATTATGCTCTTTTCATAATGTACTAATTTATGCTCTTTTCATAATGTACTAGATTATGCTCTTTTCATAATGTACTACTTTATGCTCTTTTCATAATGTACTAATTTATGCTCTTTTCATAATGTACTAGATTATGCTCTTTTCATAATGTACTAGATTATGCTCTTTTCATAATGTACTAATTTATGCTCTTTTCATAATGTACTAATTTATGCTCTTTTCATAATGTACTAATTTATGCTCTTTTCATAATGTACTAGATTATGCTCTTTTCATAATGTACTAATTTATGCTCTTTTCATAATGTACTAATTTATGCTCTTTTCATAATGTACTAATTTATGCTCTTTTCATAATGTACTAGATTATGCTATTTTCATAATGTACTAGATTATGCTCTTTTCATAATGTACTAGATTATGCTCTTTTCATAATGTACTAATTTATGCTCTTTTCATAATGTACTAATTTATGCTCTTTTCATAATGTACTAATTTATGCTCTGTTCATAATGTACTAATTTATGCTCTTTTCATAATGTCCTACTTTATGCTCTTTTCATAATGTACTTCTTTATTCTCTTTTCATAATGTACTAGATTATGCTCTTTTCATAATGTACTAATTTATGCTCTTTTCATAATGTACTAGATTATGCTCTTTTCATAATGTACTACTTTATGCTCTTTTCATAATGTACTAATTTATGCTCTTTTCATAATGTACTAGATTATGCTCTTTTCATAATGTACTAGATTATGCTCTTTTCATAATGTACTAATTTATGCTCTTTTCATAATGTACTAATTTATGCTCTTTTCATAATGTACTAATTTATGCTCTTTTCATAATGTACTAATTTATGCTCTTTTCATAATGTCCTACTTTATGCTCTTTTCATAATGTACTTCTTTATTCTCTTTTCATAATGTACTAGATTATGCTCTTTTCATAATGTACTAATTTATGCTCTTTTCATAATGTACTAGATTATGCTCTTTTCATAATGTACTACTTTATGCTCTTTTCATAATGTACTAATTTATGCTCTTTTCATAATGTACTAGATTATGCTCTTTTCATAATGTACTAGATTATGCTCTTTTCATAATGTACTAATTTATGCTCTTTTCATAATGTACTAATTTATGCTCTTTTCATAATGTACTAATTTATGCTCTTTTCATAATGTACTAGATTATGCTCTTTTCATAATGTACTAATTTATGCTCTTTTCATAATGTACTAATTTATGCTCTTTTCATAATGTACTAATTTATGCTCTTTTCATAATGTACTAGATTATGCTATTTTCATAATGTACTAGATTATGCTCTTTTCATAATGTACTAGATTATTCTCTTTTCATAATGTACTAATTTATGCTCTTTTCATAATGTACTAATTTATGCTCTGTTCATAATGTACTAGATTATGCTCTTTTCATAATGTACTAATTTATGCTCTTTTCATAATGTCCTACTTTATGCTCTTTTCATAATGTACTAGATTATGCTCTTTTCATAATGTACTAATTTATGCTCTTTTCATAATGTACTAATTTATGCTCTTTTCATAATGTACTAGATTATGCTCTTTTCATAATGTACTAATTTCTCCTCTTTTCATAATGTACTAGATTATGCTCTTTTCATAATGTACTAATTTATGCTCTTTTCATAATGTACTAGATTATGCTCTTTTCATAATGTACTAATTTATGCTCTTTTCATAATGTACTAGATTATGCTCTTTTCATAATGTACTAATTTATGCTCTTTTCATAATGTACTACTTTATGCTCTTTTCATAATGTACTAGATTATGCTCTTTTCATAATGTACTAATTTATGCTCTTTTCATAATGTACTACTTTATGCTCTTTTCATAATGTACTAATTTATGCTCTTTTCATAATGTACTACTTTATGCTCTTTTCATAATGTACTAGATTATGCTCTTTTCATAATGTACTAGATTATGCTCTTTTCATAATGTACTAGATTATGCTCTTTTCATAATGTACTAGATTATGCTCTTTTCATAATGTAATAGAGTATGCTCTTTTCATAATGTACTAATTTATGCTCTTTTCATAATGTACTAGATTATGCTCTTTTCATAATGTATTAATTTATACTCTTTTGATAATGTACTAGATTATGCTCTTTTCATAATGTAATAGATTATGCTATTTTCATAATGTACTAGATTATGCTCTTTTCATAATGTACTAGATTATGCTCTTTTCATAATGTACTAATTTATGCTCTTTTCATAATGTATTAATTTATGCTCTTTTCATAATGTACTAGATTATGCTCTTTTCATAATGTACTAATTTATGCTCTTTTCATAATGTACTAATTTATACTCTTTTCATAATGTACTAGATTATGCTCTTTTCATAATGTACTAGATTATGCTCTTTTCCTAATGTACTAGATTATGCTCTTTTCATAATGTACTAGATTATGCTCTTTTCATAATGTACTAATTTATACTCTTTTCATAATGTACTAGATTATGCTCTTTTCATAATGTACTAGATTATGCTCTTTTCATAATGTACTAATTTATGCTCTTTTCATAATGTACTAATTTATGCTCTGTTCATAATGTACTAGATTATGCTCTTTTCATAATGTACTAATTTATGCTCTTTTCATAATGTACTACTTTATGCTCTTTTCATAATGTACTAGATTATGCTCTTTTCATAATGTCCTACTTTATGCTCTTTTCATAATGTACTACTTTATGCTCTTTTCATAATGTACTAGATTATGCTCTTTTCATAATGTACTAATTTATGCTCTTTTCATAATGTACTAATTTATGCTCTTTTCATAATGTACTAGATTATGCTCTTTTCATAATGTACTAATTTCTGCTCTTTTCATAATGTACTAATTTCTGCTCTTTTCATAATGTACTACTTTATGCTCTTTTCATAATGTACTACTTTATGCTCTTTTCATAATGTACTAGATTATGCTCTTTTCATAATGTACTAGATTATGCTCTTTTCATAATGTACTAGATTATGCTCTTTTCATAATGTAATAGATTATGCTCTTTTCATAATGTACTAGATTATGCTCTTTTCATAATGTAATAGATTATGCTATTTTTATAATGTACTAGATTATGCTCTTTTCATAATGTAATAGATTATGCTCTTTTCATAATGTACTAATTTATGCTCTTTCCATAATGTACTAATGTATGCTCTTTTCATAATGTACTAATTTATGCTCTTTTCATAATGTACTAATTTATGCTCTTTTCATAATGTACTTATTTATGCTCTTTTCATAATGTACTAATTTATGCTCTTTTCATAATGTACTAATTTATGCTCTTTTCATAATGTACTAATTTATACTCTTTTCATAATGTAATAGATTATGCTATTTTTATAATGTACTAGATTATGCTCTTTTCATAATGTACTAGATTATTCTCTTTTCATAATGTACTAAAGTATACTGTTTTCATAATGTACTTATTTATGCTCTTTTCCTAATGTGCTAGATTATGGTCTGTTCATAATGTACTAGATTATGCTCTTTTCATAATGTACTAGATTATGCTCTTTTCATAATGTACTAATTCATGCTCTTTTCATAATGTACTAATTTATGCTCTTTTCATAATGTACTAGATTGTGGTCTGTTCATAATGTACTAGATTATGCTCTTTTCATAATGTACTAGATTATGCTCTTTTCATAATGTACTAATTTATACTCTTTTCATAATGTACTAGATTATGCTCTTTTCATAATGTAATAGATTATGCTCTTTTCATAATGTACTAATTTATACTCTTTTCATAATGTCCTACTTTATGCTCTTTTCATAATGTACTAGATTATGCTCTTTTCATAATGTACTAGATTATGCTCTTTTCATAATGTACTAATTTATACTCTTTTCATAATGTACTAGATTATGCTCTTTTCATAATGTACTAATTTATGCTCTTTTCATAATGTACTAATTTATGCTCTTTTCATAATGTACTAGATTATGCTCTTTTCATAATGTACTAGATTATGCTCTTTTCATAATGTACTAATTTATACTCTTTTCATAATGTACTAGATTATGCTCTTTTCATAATGTACTAGATTATGCTCTTTTCATAATGTACTAATTTAGTCTCTTTTCATAATGTACTAATTTATGCTCTTTTCATAATGTACTAATTTATACTCTTTTCATAATGTACTAGATTATGCTATTTTCATAATGTACTAATTTATGCTCTTTTCATAATGAACTAGATTATGCTCTGTTCATAATGTACTAATTTATGCTCTTTTCATAATGTACTAATTTATGCTCTTTTCATAATGTACTAGATTATGCTCTTTTCATAATGTACTAATTTATACTCTTTTCATAATGTACTAGATTATGCTCTTTTCATAATGTACTAATTTATGCTCTTTTCATAATGTACTAGATTATGCTCTTTTCATAATGTACTAATTTATACTCTTTTCATAATGTACTAGATTATGCTCTTTTCATAATGTCCTACTTTATGCTCTTTTCATAATGTACTAGATTATGCTCTTTTCATAATGTACTAATTTATACTCTTTTCATAATGTACTAGATTATGCTCTTTTCATAATGTACTAGATTATGCTCTTTTCATAATGTACTAGATTATGCTCTTTTCATAATGTACTAATTTATACTCTTTTCATAATGTACTAGATTATGCTCTTTTCATAATGTACTAATTTAGTCTCTTTTCATAATGTACTAATTTATGCTCTTTTCATAATGTACTAATTTATACGCTTTTCATAATGTACTAGATTATGCTATTTTCATAATGTACTAATTTATGCTCTTTTCATAATGTACTAGATTATGCTCTGTTCATAATGTACTAATTTATGCTCTTTTCATAATGTACTAATTTATTCTCTTTTCATAATGTACTAGATTATGCTCTTTTCATAATGTACTAGATTATGCTCTTTTCATAATGTACTAGATTATGCTCTTTTCATAATGTACTAGATTATGCTCTTTTCATGATGTACTAGATTATGCTCTTTTCATAATGTACGAATTTATGCTCTTTTCATAATGTACTAGATTATGCTCTTTTCATAATGTACTAGATTATGCTCTTTTCATAATGTACTAATTTATGCTCTTTTCATAATGTACTTATTTATGCTCTTTTCATAATGTACTAATTTATGCTCTTTTCATAATGTACTAATTTATGCTCTTTTAATAATGTACTAATTTATGCTCTTTTCATAATGTACTAGATTATGCTCTTTTCATAATGTACTAATTTATGCTCTTTTCATAATGTACTAGATTATGCTCTTTTCATAATGTACTAATTTATGCTCTTTTCATAATGTACTAGATTATGCTCTTTTCATAATGTACTAGATTATGCTCTTTTCATAATGTACTAGATTATACTCTTTTCATAATGTATTAATTTATGCTCTTTTCATGATGTACTAGATTATGCTCTTTTCATAATGTACTAGATTATGCTCTTTTCATAATGTACTAGATTATGCTCTTTTCATGATGTACTAGATTATGCTCTTTTCATAATGTACGAATTTATGCTCTTTTCATAATGTACTAGATTATGCTCTTTTCATAATGTACTAGATTATGCTCTTTTCATAATGTACTAATTTATGCTCTTTTCATAATGTACTAGATTATGCTCTTTTCATAATGTACTAGATTATGCTCTTTTCATAATGTACTAATTTATGCTCTTTTCATAATGTACTAGATTATGCTCTTTTCATAATGTACTAGATTATGCTCTTTTCATAATGTACTAATTTATGCTCTTTTCATAATGTACTAGATTATGCTCTTTTCATAATGTACTAGATTATGCTCTTTTCATGATGTACTAGATTATACTGTTTTCATAATGTACTAATTTATGCTCTTTTCATAATGTACTAATTTATGCTCTTTTCATAATGTACTAGAATATGCTCTTTTCATAATGTACTAATTTATGCTCTTTTAATAATGTACTAGATTATGCTCTTTTCATAATGTACTAGATTATGCTCTTTTCATAATGTACTAGATTATGCTCTTTTCATAATGTACTAGATTATGCTCTTTTAATGATGTACTAGATTATGCTCTTTTCATAATGTACGAATTTATGCTCTTTTAATAATGTACTAGATTATGCTCTTTTCATAATGTACTAGATTATGCTCTTTTCATAATGTACTAATTTATGCTCTTTTCATAATGTACTTATTTATGCTCTTTTCATAATGTACTAATTTATGCTCTTTTCATAATGTACTAATTTATGCTCTTTTAATAATGTACTAATTTATGCTCTTTTCATAATGTACTAGATTATGCTCTTTTCATAATCTACTAATTTATGCTCTTTTCATAATGTACTAATTTATGCTCTTTTCATAATGTACTAATTTATGCTCTTTTCATAATGTACTAATTTATGCTCTTTTCATAATGTACTAATTTATGCTCTTTTCATAATCTACTAATTTATGCTCTTTTCATAATGTACTAATTTATGCTCTTTTCATAATGTACTAGATTATGCTCTTTTCATAATCTACTAATTTATGCTCTTTTCATAATGTACTAATTTATGCTCTTTTAATAATGTACTAATTTATGCTCTTTTCATAATGTACTAGATTATGCTCTTTTCATAATCTACTAATTTATGCTCTTTTCATAATGTACTAATTTATGCTATTTTCATAATGTACTAATTTATGCTCTTTTCATAATGTACTAATTTATGCTCTTTTCATAATGTACTAATTTATGCTCTTTTCATAATGTACTAGATTATGCTCTTTTCATAATGTACTAGATTATGCTATTTTCATAATCTACTAATTTATGCTCTTTTCATAATGTACTAGATTATGCTCTTTTCATAATGTACTAGATTATGCTATTTTCATAATCTACTAATTTATGCTCTTTTCATAATGTACTAGATTATGCTTTTTTCATAATGTACTAGATTATGCTATTTTCATAATCTACTAATTTATGCTCTTTTCATAATGTACTAATTTATGCTCTTTTCATAATGTACTAATTTATGCTCTTTTCATAATGTACTAGATTATGCTCTTTTCATAATCTACTAATTTATGCTCTTTTCATAATGTACTAATTTATGCTCTTTTCATAATGTACTAGATTGTGCTGCTGTCATAATGTACTAGATTGTGCTCGTTTCATAATGTACTAGATTATGCTCTTTTCATTATGTACTAATTTATACTGTTTTCATAATGTACTAATTTATGCTCTTTTCATTATGTACTAATTTATGCTCTTTTCATTATGTACTAATTTATGCTCTTTTCATAATGTACTAATTTATGCTCTTTTCATAATGTACTAATTTATGCTCTTTTCATAATGTACTAATTTATGCTCTTTTCATTATGTACTAATTTATGCTCTTTTCATAATGTACTAATTTATGCTCTTTTCATTATGTACTAATTTATGCTCTTTTCATAATGTACTAATTTATGCTCTTTTCATAATGTACTAGATTATGCTCTTTTCATTATGTACTAATTTATACTCTTTTCATAATGTCCTACTTTATGCTCTTTTCATAATGTACTAATTTATGCTCTTTTCATAATGTACTACTTTATGCTCTTTTCATAATGTACTAGATTATGCTCTTTTCATAATGTACTAGATTATGCTCTTTTCATAATGTACTAGATTATGCTCTTTTCATAATGTCATAGATTATGCTCTTTTCATAATGTACTAGATTATGCTCTTTTCATAATGTAATAGATTATGCTCTTTTCATAATGTACTAATTTATGCTCTTTTCATAATGTACTAATTTATGCTCTTTTCATAATGTACTAATTTATGCTCTTTTCATAATGTACTAATTTATGCTCTTTTCATAATGTACTAGATTATGCTCTTTTCATAATGTAATAGATTATGCTCTTTTCATAATATACTAGATTATTCTCTTTTCATAATGTACTAATGTATGCTCTTTTCATAATGTACTAATTTATGCTCTTTTCATAATGTACTAATTTATGCTCTTTTCATAATGTACTAGATTATGCTCTTTTCATAATGTACTAATTTATGCTCTTTTCATAATGTACTAATTTATGCTCTTTTCATAATGTACTAATTTATGCTCTTTTAATAATGTACTAATTTATGCTCTTTTCATAATGTACTAGATTATGCTCTTTTCATAATCTACTAATTTATGCTCTTTTCCTAATGTACTAATTTATGCTCTTTTCATAATGTACTAATTTATGCTCTTTTCATAATGTACTAGATTATGCTCTTTTCATAATGTACTAATTTATGCTCTTTTCATAATGTACTAATTTATGCTCTTTTCATAATGTACTAGATTATGCTCTTTTCATAATGTACTAATTTATGCTCTTTTCATAATGTACTAATTTATGCTCTTTTCATAATGTACTAATTTATGCTCTTTTCATAATGTACTAGATTATGCTCTTTTCATAATGTACTAATTTATGCTCTTTTCATAATGTACTAATTTATGCTCTTTTCATAATGTACTAATTTATGCTCTTTTAATAATGTACTAATTTATGCTCTTTTCATAATGTACTAGATTATGCTCTTTTCATAATCTACTAATTTATGCTCTTTTCATAATGTACTAGATTATGCTCTTTTCATAATGTACTAGATTATGCTCTTTTCATAATGTACTAATTTATGCTCTTTTCATAATGTACTAATTTATGCTCTTTTCATAATGTACTAATTTATGCTCTTTTCATAATGTACTAATTTATGCTCTTTTCATAATGTACTAGATTATGCTCTTTTCATAATGTACTAATTTATGCTCTTTTCATAATGTACTAATTTATGCTCTTTTCATTATGTACTAATATATGCTCTTTTAATAATGTACTAATTTATGCTCTTTTCATAATGTACTAGATTATGCTCTTTTCATAATGTACTAATTTATGCTCTTTTCATAATGTACTAGATTATGCTCTTTTCATAATGTACTAGATTATGCTCTTTTCATAATGTACTAATTTATGCTCTTTTCATAATGTACTAATTTATGCTCTTTTCATAATGTACTAATTTATGCTCTTTTCATAATGTACTAATTTATGCTCTTTTCATAATGTACTAGATTATGCTCTTTTCATAATGTACTAGATTATGCTATTTTCATAATCTACTAATTTATGCTCTTTTCATAATGTACTAATTTATGCTCTTTTCATAATCTACTAATTTATGCTCTTTTCATAATGTACTAATTTATGCTCTTTTCATAATGTACTAGATTATGCTCTTTCATAATCTACTAATTTATGCTCTTTTCATAATGTACTAATTTATGCTCTTTTCATAATGTACTAGATTATGCTCTTTTCATAATGTACTAATTTATGCTCTTTTCATAATGTACTAGATTATGCTCTTTTCATAATGTACTAGATTATGCTCTTTTCATAATGTACTAATTTATGCTCTTTTCATAATGTACTAATTTATGCTCTTTTCATAATGTACTAATTTATGCTCTTTTCATAATGTACTAATTTATGCTCTTTTCATAATGTACTAGATTATGCTCTTTTCATAATGTACTAGATTATGCTATTTTCATAATCTACTAATTTATGCTCTTTTCATAATGTACTAATTTATGCTCTTTTCATAATGTACTAATTTATGCTCTTTTCATAATGTACTAATTTATGCTCTTTTCATAATGTACTAGATTATGCTCTTTTCATAATGTACTAATTTATGCTCTTTTCATAATGTACTAATTTATGCTCTTTTCATAATGTACTAGATTATGCTCTTTTCATAATGTACTAATTTATGCTCTTTTCATAATGTACTAATTTATGCTCTTTTCATAATGTACTAATTTATGCTCTTTTCATAATGTACTAATTTATGCTCTTTTCATAATGTACTAATTTATGCTCTTTTCATAATGTACTAGATTATGCTCTTTTCATAATCTACTAATTTATGCTCTTTTCATAATGTACTAATTTATGCTCTTTTCATAATGTACTAGATTATGCTCTTTTCATAATGTACTAATTTATGCTCTTTTCATAATGTACTAATTTATGCTCTTTTCATAATCTACTAATTTATGCTCTTTTCATAATGTACTAGATTATGCTCTTTTCATAATGTACTAATTTATGCTCTTTTCATAATGTACTAATTTATGCTCTTTTCATAATGTACTAGATTATGCTCTTTTCATAATGTACTAATTTATGCTCTTTTCATAATGTACTAATTTATGCTCTTTTCATAATGTACTAATTTATGCTCTTTTCATAATGTACTAATTTATGCTGTTTTCATAATGTACTAATTTATGCTCTTTTCATAATGTACTAGATTATGCTCTTTTCATAATGTACTAATTTATGCTCTTTTCATAATGTACTAATTTATGCTCTTTTCATAATCTACTAATTTATGCTCTTTTCATAATGTACTAGATTATGCTCTTTTCATAATGTACTAATTTATGCTCTTTTCATAATGTACTAATTTATGCTCTTTTCATAATGTACTAGATTATGCTCTTTTCATAATGTACTAATTTATGCTCTTTTCATAATGTACTAATTTATGCTCTTTTCATAATGTACTAATTTATGCTCTTTTCATAATGTACTAATTTATGCTCTTTTCATAATGTACTAATTTATGCTCTTTTCATAATGTACTAGATTATGCTCTTTTCATAATCTACTAATTTATGCTCTTTTCATAATGTACTAATTTATGCTCTTTTCATAATGTACTAGATTATGCTCTTTTCATAATGTACTAATTTATGCTCTTTTCATAATGTACTAATTTATGCTCTTTTCATAATCTACTAATTTATGCTCTTTTCATAATGTACTAGATTATGCTCTTTTCATAATGTACTAATTTATGCTCTTTTAATAATGTACTAATTTATGCTCTTTTCATAATGTACTAGATTATGCTCTTTTCATAATCTACTAATTTATGCTCTTTTCATAATGTACTAATTTATGCTCTTTTCATAATGTACTAATTTATGCTCTTTTCATAATGTACTAGATTATGCTCTTTTCATAATCTACTAATTTATGCTCTTTTCATAATGTACTAATTTATGCTCTTTTCATAATGTACTAGATTATGCTCTTTTCATAATGTACTAATTTATGCTCTTTTCATAATGTACTAATTTATGCTCTTTTCATAATGTACTAATTTATGCTCTTTTCATAATGTACTAGATTATGCTCTTTTCATAATGTACTAATTTATGCTCTTTTCATAATGTACTAATTTATGCTCTTTTCATAATGTACTAATTTATGCTCTTTTAATAATGTACTAATTTATGCTCTTTTCATAATGTACTAGATTATGCTCTTTTCATAATCTACTAATTTATGCTCTTTTCATAATGTACTAGATTATGCTCTTTTCATAATGTACTAATTTATGCTCTTTTCATAATGTACTAATTTATGCTCTTTTCATAATGTACTAATTTATGCTCTTTTAATAATGTACTAATTTATGCTCTTTTCATAATGTACTAGATTATGCTCTTTTCATAATGTACTAATTTATGCTCTTTTCATAATGTACTAATTTATGCTCTTTTCATAATGTACTAGATTATGCTCTTTTCATAATGTACTAATTTATGCTCTTTTCATAATGTACTAATTTATGCTCTTTTCATAATGTACTAATTTATACTCTTTTCATAATGTACTAGATTATGCTCTTTTAATAATGTACTAATTTATGCTCTTTTCATAATGTACTAGATTATGCTCTTTTCATAATGTACTAATTTATGCTCTTTTAATAATGTACTAATTTATGCTCTTTTCATAATGTACTAATTTATGCTCTTTTCATAATGTACTAATTTATGCTCTTTTAATAATGTACTAATTTATGCTCTTTTCATAATGTACTAGATTATGCTCTTTTCATAATGTACTAATTTATGCTCTTTTAATAATGTATTAATTTATGCTCTTTTCATAATGTACTAGATTATGCTCTTTTCATAATGTACTAATTTATGCTCTTTTCATAATGTACTAATTTATGCTCTTTTCATAATGTACTAATTTATGCTCTTTTCATAATGTACTAGATTATGCTCTTTTCATAATGTACTAATTTATGCTCTTTTCATAATGTACTAGATTATGCTCTTTTCATAATGTACTAATTTATGCTCTTTTAATAATGTACTAATTTATGCTCTTTTCATAATGTACTAGATTATGCTCTTTTCATAATGTACTAATTTATGCTCTTTTCATAATGTACTAGATTATGCTCTTTTCATAATCTACTAATTTATGCTCTTTTCATAATGTACTAATTTATGCTCTTTTCATAATGTACTAGATTATGCTCTTTTCATAATGTACTAATTTATGCTCTTTTCATAATGTACTAATTTATGCTCTTTTCATAATGTACTAATTTATGCTCTTTTCATAATGTACTAGATTATGCTCTTTTCATAATGTACTAATTTATGCTCTTTTCATAATGTACTAATTTATGCTCTTTTCATAATGTACTAATTTATGCTCTTTTAATAATGTACTAATTTATGCTCTTTTCATAATGTACTAGATTATGCTCTTTTCATAATCTACTAATTTATGCTCTTTTCATAATGTACTAGATTATGCTCTTTTCATAATGTACTAATTTATGCTCTTTTCATAATGTACTAATTTATGCTCTTTTCATAATGTACTAATTTATGCTCTTTTAATAATGTACTAATTTATGCTCTTTTCATAATGTACTAGATTATGCTCTTTTCATAATGTACTAATTTATGCTCTTTTCATAATGTACTAATTTATGCTCTTTTCATAATGTACTAGATTATGCTCTTTTCATAATGTACTAATTTATGCTCTTTTAATAATGTACTAATTTATGCTCTTTTCATAATGTACTAATTTATGCTCTTTTCATAATGTACTAATTTATGCTCTTTTAATAATGTACTAATTTATGCTCTTTTCATAATGTACTAGATTATGCTCTTTTCATAATGTACTAATTTATGCTCTTTTAATAATGTACTAATTTATGCTCTTTTCATAATGTACTAGATTATGCTCTTTTCATAATGTACTAATTTATGCTCTTTTCATAATGTACTAATTTATGCTCTTTTCATAATGTACTAATTTATGCTCTTTTCATAATGTACTAGATTATGCTCTTTTCATAATGTACTAATTTATGCTCTTTTCATAATGTACTAGATTATGCTCTTTTCATAATGTACTAATTTATGCTCTTTTAATAATGTACTAATTTATGCTCTTTTCATAATGTACTAGATTATGCTCTTTTCATAATGTACTAATTTATGCTCTTTTCATAATGTACTAATTTATGCTCTTTTCATAATGTACTAGATTATGCTCTTTTCATAATGTACTAATTTATGCTCTTTTCATAATGTACTAATTTATGCTCTTTTCATAATGTACTAATTTATGCTCTTTTCATAATGTACTAATTTATGCTCTTTTCATAATGTACTAGATTATGCTCTTTTCATAATGTACTAATTTATGCTCTTTTCATAATGTACTAATTTATGCTCTTTTCATAATGTACTAATTTATGCTCTTTTAATAATGTACTAATTTATGCTCTTTTCATAATGTACTAGATTATGCTCTTTTCATAATGTACTAATTTATGCTCTTTTCATAATGTACTAGATTATGCTCTTTTCATAATTTACTAGATTATGCTCTTTTCATAATGTACTAATTTATGCTCTTTTCATAATGTACTAATTTATGCTCTTTTCATAATGTACTAATTTATGCTCTTTTCATAATGTACTAATTTATGCTCTTTTCATAATGTACTAGATTATGCTCTTTTCATAATGTACTAGATTATGCTCGTTTCATAATGTACTAGATTATGCTCTTTTCATAATGTACTAATTTATGCTCTTTTCATAATGTACTAATTTATGCTCTTTTCATAATGTACTAATTTATGCTCTGTTCATAATGTACTAGATTATGCTCTTTTCATAATGTACTAATTTATGCTCTTTTCATAATGTACTAATTTATGCTCTTTTCATAATGTACTTCTTTATGCTCTTTTCATAATGTACTAGATTATGCTCTTTTCATAATGTACTAATTTATGCTCTTTTCATAATGTACTAATTTATGCTCTTTTCATAATGTACTAATTTATGCTCTGTTCATAATGTACTAATTTATGCTCTTTTCATAATGTACTAGATTATGCTCTTTTCATAATGTACTAATTTATGCTCTTTTCATAATGTCCTACTTTATGCTCTTTTCATAATGTACTACTTTATGCTCTTTTCATAATGTACTAGATTATGCTCTTTTCATAATGTACTAATTTATGCTCTTTTCATAATGTACTAATTTATGCTCTTTTCATAATGTACTAGATTATGCTCTTTTCATAATGTACTAATTTCTGCTCTTTTCATAATGTACTGATTTATGCTCTTTTCATAATGTACTACTTTATGCTCTTTTCATAATGTACTAGATTATGCTCTTTTCATAATGTACTAGATTATGCTCTTTTCATAATGTACTAGATTATGCTCTTTTAATAATGTAATAGATTATGCTCTTTTCATAATGTACTAGATTATGCTCTTTTCATAATGTAATAGATTATGCTCTTTTCATAATGTACTAGATTATGCTCTTTTCATAATGTACTAATTTATGCTCTTTTCATAATGTACTAATTTATGCTCTTTTCATAATGTACTAATTTATGCTCTTTTCATAATGTACTAATTTATACCCTTTTCATAATGTACGAGATTATGCTCTTTTCATAATGTACTAATTTATGCTCTTTTCATTATGTACTAATTTATGCTCTTTTCATAATGTACTAGATTATGCTATTTTCATAATGTACTAGATTATGCTCTTTTCATAATGTACTAGATTATGCTCTCTTCATAATGTACTAATTTATGCTCTTTTCATAATGTACTAATTTATGCTCTGTTCATAATGTACTAGATTATGCTCTTTTCATAATGTACTAATTTATGCTCTTTTCATAATGTACTAATTTATGCTCTTTTCATAATGTACTAATTTATGCTCTTTTCATAATGTACTAGATTATGCTCTTTTCATAATGTACTAGATTATGCTCTTTTCATAATGTACTAATTTATGCTCTTTTCATAATGTACTAATTTATGCTCTTTTCATAATGTACTAATTTATGCTCTTTTCATAATGTACTTCTTTATGCTCTTTTCATAATGTACTAGATTATGCTCTTTTCATAATGTACTAATTTATGCTCTTTTCATAATGTACTAATTTATGCTCTGTTCATAATGTACTAGATTATGCTCTTTTCATAATGTACTAGATTATGCTCTTTTCATAATGTACTAATTTATGCTCTTTTCATAATGTACTAATTTATGCTCTTTTCATAATGTACTAATTTATGCTCTTTTCATAATGTACTTCTTTATGCTCTTTTCATAATGTACTAGATTATGCTCTTTTCATAATGTACTAATTTATGCTCTTTTCATAATGTACTAATTTATGCTCTTTTCATAATGTACTAATTTATGCTCTTTTCATAATGTACTAATTTATGCTCTTTTCATAATGTACTTCTTTATGCTCTTTTCATAATGTACTAGATTATGCTCTTTTCATAATGTACTAATTTATGCTCTTTTCATAATGTACTAATTTATGCTCTTTTCATAATGTACTAGATTATGCTCTTTTCATAATGTACTAATTTATGCTCTTTTCATAATGTACTAATTTATGCTCTTTTCATAATGTACTAGATTATGCTCTTTTCATAATGTACTAGATTATGCTCTTTTCATAATGTACTAATTTATGCTCTTTTCATAATGTACTAATTTATGCTCTTTTCATAATGTACTAATTTATGCTCTTTTCATAATGTACTTCTTTATGCTCTTTTCATAATGTACTAGATTATGCTCTTTTCATAATGTACTAATTTATGCTCTTTTCATAATGTACTAATTTATGCTCTTTTCATAATGTACTAGATTATGCTCTTTTCATAATGTACTAGATTATGCTCTTTTCATAATGTACTAATTTATGCTCTTTTCATAATGTACTAATTTATGCTCTTTTCATAATGTACTAATTTATGCTCTTTTCATAATGTACTTCTTTATGCTCTTTTCATAATGTACTAGATTATGCTCTTTTCATAATGTACTAATTTATGCTCTTTTCATAATGTACTAATTTATGCTCTGTTCATAATGTACTAGATTATGCTCTTTTCATAATGTACTAATTTATGCTCTTTTCATAATGTACTAATTTATGCTCTTTTCATAATGTACTAGATTATGCTCTTTTCATAATGTACTAGATTATGCTCTTTTCATAATGTACTAATTTATGCTCTTTTCATAATGTACTAATTTATGCTCTTTTCATAATGTACTAATTTATGCTCTTTTCATAATGTACTAATTTATGCTCTTTTCATAATGTCCTACTTTATGCTCTTTTCATAATGTACTACTTTATGCTCTTTTCATAATGTACTAGATTATGCTCTTTTCATAATGTACTAATTTATGCTCTTTTCATAATGTACTAGATTATGCTCTTTTCATAATGTACTACTTTATACTCTTTTCATAATGTACTAATTTATGCTCTTTTCATAATGTACTAGATTATGCTCTTTTCATAATGTACTAGATTATGCTCTTTTCATAATGTACTAGATTATGCTCTTTTCATAATGTACTAATTTATGCTCTTTTCATAATGTACTAATTTATGCTCTTTTCATAATGTACTAATTTATGCTCTTTTCATAATGTACTAGATTATGCTATTTTCATAATGTACTAGATTATGCTCTTTTCATAATGTACTAGATTATTCTCTTTTCATAATGTACTAATTTATGCTCTTTTCATAATGTACTAATTTATGCTCTGTTCATAATGTACTAGATTATGCTCTTTTCATAATGTACTAATTTATGCTCTTTTCATAATGTCCTACTTTATGCTCTTTTCATAATGTACTACTTTATGCTCTTTTCATAATGTACTAGATTATGCTCTTTTCATAATGTACTAATTTATGCTCTTTTCATAATGTACTAATTTATGCTCTTTTCATAATGTACTAGATTATGCTCTTTTCATAATGTACTAATTTCTGCTCTTTTCATAATGTACTAGATTATGCTCTTTTCATAATGTACTAATTTATGCTCTTTTCATAATGTACTAGATTATGCTCTTTTCATAATGTACTAATTTATGCTCTTTTCATAATGTACTACTTTATGCTCTTTTCATAATGTACTAATTTATGATCTTTTCATAATGTACTACTTTATGCTCTTTTCATAATGTACTAGATTATGCTCTTTTCATAATGTACTAGATTATGCTCTTTTCATAATGTACTAGATTATGCTCTTTTCATAATGTACTAGATTATGCTCTTTTCATAATGTAATAGAGTATGCTCTTTTCATAATGTACTAATTTATGCTCTTTTCATAATGTACTAGATTATGCTCTTTTCATAATGTATTAATTTATACTCTTTTGATAATGTACTAGATTATGCTCTTTTCATAATGTAATAGATTATGCTATTTTCATAATGTACTAGATTATGCTCTTTTCATAATGTACTAGATTATGCTCTTTTCATAATGTACTAATTTATGCTCTTTTCATAATGTATTAATTTATGCTCTTTTCATAATGTACTAGATTATGCTCTTTTCATAATGTACTAATTTATGCTCTTTTCATAATGTACTAATTTATACTCTTTTCATAATGTACTAGATTATGCTATTTTCATAATGTACTAGATTATGCTCTTTTCCTAATGTACTAGATTATGCTCTTTTCATAATGTACTAGATTATGCTCTTTTCATAATGTACTAATTTATACTCTTTTCATAATGTACTAGATTATGCTCTTTTCATAATGTACTAGATTATGCTCTTTTCATAATGTACTAATTTATGCTCTTTTCATAATGTACTAATTTATGCTCTGTTCATAATGTACTAGATTATGCTCTTTTCATAATGTACTAATTTATGCTCTTTTCATAATGTACTACTTTATGCTCTTTTCATAATGTACTAGATTATGCTCTTTTCATAATGTCCTACTTTATGCTCTTTTCATAATGTACTACTTTATGCTCTTTTCATAATGTACTAGATTATGCTCTTTTCATAATGTACTAATTTATGCTCTTTTCATAATGTACTAATTTATGCTCTTTTCATAATGTACTAGATTATGCTCTTTTCATAATGTACTAATTTCTGCTCTTTTCATAATGTACTAATTTATGCTCTTTTCATAATGTACTACTTTATGCTCTTTTCATAATGTACTAGATTATGCTCTTTTCATAATGTACTAGATTATGCTCTTTTCATAATGTACTAGATTATGCTCTTTTCATAATGTAATAGATTATGCTCTTTCCATAATGTACTAGATTATGCTCTTTTCATAATGTAATAGATTATGCTATTTTCATAATGTACTAGATTATGCTCTTTTCATAATGTAATAGATTATGCTCTTTTCATAATGTACTAATTTATGCTCTTTCCATAATGTACTAATTTATGCTCTTTTCATAATGTACTAATTTATGCTCTTTTCATAATGTACTAATTTATACTCTTTTCATAATGTACTAGATTATGCTATTTTCATAATGTACTAATTTATACTCTTTTCATAATGTACTAATGTATGCTCTGTTCATAATGTACTAGATTATGCTCTGTTCATTATGTACTAAAGTATACTGTTTTCATAATGTACTTATTTATGCTCTTTTCCTAATGTGCTAGATTATGGTCTGTTCATAATGTACTAGATTATGCTCTTTTCATAATGTACTAGATTATGCTCTTTTCATAATGTACTAATTCATGCTCTTTTCATAATGTACTAATTTATGCTCTTTTCATAATGTACTAGATTGTGGTCTGTTCATAATGTACTAGATTATGCTCTTTTCATAATGTACTAGATTATGCTCTTTTCATAATGTACTAATTTATACTCTTTTCATAATGTACTAGATTATGCTCTTTTCATAATGTAATAGATTATGCTCTTTTCATAATGTACTAATTTATACTCTTTTCATAATGTCCTACTTTATGCTCTTTTCATAATGTACTAGATTATGCTATTTTCATAATGTACTAGATTATGCTCTTTTCATAATGTACTAATTTATACTCTTTTCATAATGTACTAGATTATGCTCTTTTCATAATGTACTAATTTATGCTCTTTTCATAATGTACTAATTTATGCTCTTTTCATAATGTACTAGATTATGCTCTTTTCATAATGTACTAGATTATGCTCTTTTCATAATGTACTAATTTATACTCTTTTCATAATGTACAAGATTATGCTCTTTTCATAATGTACTAGATTATGCTCTTTTCATAATGTACTAATTTAGTCTCTTTTCATAATGTACTAATTTATGCTCTTTTCATAATGTACTAATTTATACTCTTTTCATAATGTACTAGATTATGCTATTTTCATAATGTACTAATTTATGCTCTTTTCATAATGAACTAGATTATGCTCTGTTCATAATGTACTAATTTATGCTCTTTTCATAATGTACTAATTTATGCTCTTTTCATAATGTACTAGATTATGCTCTTTTCATAATGTACTAATTTATACTCTTTTCATAATGTACTAGATTATGCTCTTTTCATAATGTACTAATTTATGCTCTTTTCATAATGTACTAGATTATGCTCTTTTCATAATGTACTAATTTATACTCTTTTCATAATGTACTAGATTATGCTCTGTTCATAATGTCCTACTTTATGCTCTTTTCATAATGTACTAGATTATGCTCTTTTCATAATGTACTAATTTATACTCTTTTCATAATGTACTAGATTATGCTATTTTCATAATGTACTAATTTATGCTCTTTTCATAATGTACTAGATTATGCTCTTTTCATAATGTACTAATTCATGCTCTTTTAATAATGTACTAATTTATGCTCTTTTCATAATGTACTAGATTATGCTCTTTTCATAATGTACTAGATTATGCTCTTTTCATAATGTACTAGATTATGCTCTTTTCATAATGTACTAATTTATACTCTTTTCATAATGTACTAGATTATGCTCTTTTCATAATGTACTAATTTAGTCTCTTTTCATAATGTACTAATTTATGCTCTTTTCATAATGTACTAATTTATACTCTTTTCATAATGTACTAGATTATGCTATTTTCATAATGTACTAATTTATGCTCTTTTCATAATGTACTAGATTATGCTCTGTTCATAATGTACTAATTTATGCTCTTTTCATAATGTACTAATTTATGCTCTTTTCATAATGTACTAGATTATGCTCTTTTCATAATGTACTAGATTATGCTCTTTTCATAATGTACTAATTTATACTCTTTTCATAATGTACTAATTTATACTCTTTTCGTAATGTCCTACTTTATGCTCTTTTAATAATGTACAAGATTGTGCTCTTTTCATAATGTACTAGATTATGCTCTTTTCATAATGTACTAATTTATGCTCTTTTCATAATGTACTAGATTATGCTCTTTTCATAATGTACTAATTTATGCTCTTTTCATAATGTACTAGATTATGCTCTTTTCATAATGTACTAGATTATGCTCTTTTCATAATGTAATAGATTATGCTCTTTTCATAATGTACTAATTTATGCTCTTTCCATAATGTACTAATTTATGCTCTTTTCATAATGTACTAATTTATGCTCTTTTCATAATGTACTAATTTATACTCTTTTCATAATGTACTAGATTATGCTATTTTCATAATGTACTAATTTATACTCTTTTCATAATGTACTAATGTATGCTCTGTTCATAATGTACTAGATTATGCTCTGTTCATTATGTACTAAAGTATACTGTTTTCATAATGTACTTATTTATGCTCTTTTCCTAATGTGCTAGATTATGGTCTGTTCATAATGTACTAGATTATGCTCTTTTCATAATGTACTAGATTATGCTCTTTTCATAATGTACTAATTCATGCTCTTTTCATAATGTACTAATTTATGCTCTTTTCATAATGTACTAGATTGTGGTCTGTTCATAATGTACTAGATTATGCTCTTTTCATAATGTACTAATTTATACTCTTTTCATAATGTCCTACTTTATGCTCTTTTCATAATGTACTAGATTATGCTCTTTTCATAATGTACTAGATTATGCTCTTTTCATAATGTACTAATTTATACTCTTTTCATAATGTACTAGATTATGCTCTTTTCATAATGTACTAATTTATGCTCTTTCCATAATGTACTAATTTATGCTCTTTTCATAATGTACTAGATTATGCTCTTTTCATAATGTACTAGATTATGCTCTTTTCATAATGTACTAATTTATACTCTTTTCATAATGTACTAGATTATGCTCTTTTCATAATGTACTAGATTATGCTCTTTTCATAATGTACTAATTTAGTCTCTTTTCATAATGTACTAATTTATGCTCTTTTCATAATGTACTAATTTATACTCTTTTCATAATATACTAGATTATGCTATTTTCATAATGTACTAATTTATGCTCTTTTCATAATGAACTAGATTATGCTCTGTTCATAATGTACTAATTTATGCTCTTTTCATAATGTACTAATTTATGCTCTTTTCATAATGTACTAGATTATGCTCTTTTCATAATGTACTAATTTATACTCTTTTCATAATGTACTAGATTATGCTCTTTTCATAATGTACTAATTTATGCTCTTTTCATAATGTACTAGATTATGCTCTTTTCATAATGTACTAATTTATACTCTTTTCATAATGTACTAGATTATGCTCTTTTCATAATGTCCTACTTTATGCTCTTTTCATAATGTACTAGATTATGCTCTTTTCATAATGTACTAATTTATACTCTTTTCATAATGTACTAGATTATGCTATTTTCATAATGTACTAATTTATGCTCTTTTCATAATGTAATAGATTATGCTCTTTTCATAATGTACTAATTCATGCTCTTTTAATAATGTACTAATTTATGCTCTTTTCATAATGTACTAGATTATGCTCTTTTCATAATGTACTAGATTATGCTCTTTTCATAATGTACTAGATTATGCTCTTTTCATAATGTACTAATTTATACTCTTTTCATAATGTACTAGATTATGCTCTTTTCATAATGTACTAATTTAGTCTCTTTTCATAATGTACTAATTTATGCTCTTTTCATAATGTACTAATTTATACTCTTTTCATAATGTACTAGATTATGCTATTTTCATAATGTACTAATTTATGCTCTTTTCATAATGTACTAGATTATGCTCTGTTCATAATGTACTAATTTATGCTCTTTTCATAATGTACTAATTTATGCTCTTTTCATAATGTACTAGATTATGCTCTTTTCATAATGTACTAGATTATGCTCTTTTCATAACGTACTAATTTATACTCTTTTCATAATGTACTAATTTATACTCTTTTCATAATGTCCTACTTTATGCTCTTTTCATAATGTACAAGATTGTGCTCTTTTCATAATGTACTAGATTATGCTCTTTTCATAATGTACTAATTTATGCTCTTTTCATAATGTACTAGATTATGCTCTTTTCATAATGTACTAATTTATGCTCTTTTCATAATGTACTAGATTATGCTCTTTTCATAATGTACTAGATTATGCTCTTTTCATAATGTACTAGATTATGCTCTTTTCATAATGTACTAGATTATGCTCTTTTCATAATGTACTAGATTATGCTCTTTTCATAATGTACTAATTTATGCTCTTTTCATAATGTACTAGATTATGCTCTTTTCATAATGTACTAGATTATGCTCTTTTCATGATGTACTAGATTATACTCTTTTCATAATGTACTAATTTATGCTCTTTTCATAATGTACTAGATTATTCTCTTTTCATAATGTACTAGAATATGCTCTTTTCATAATGTACTAATTTATGCTCTTTTAATAATGTACTAGATTATGCTCTTTTCATAATGTACTAGATTATGCTCTTTTCATAATGTACTAGATTATGCTCTTTTAATAATGTACTAGATTATGCTCTTTTCATAATGTACTAGATTATACTCTTTTCATAATGTACTAATTTATGCTCTTTTCATAATGTACTAGATTATGCTCTTTTCATAATGTACTAGATTATGCTCTTTTCATAATGTACTAGATTATGCTCTTTTCATAATGTACTAGATTATTCTCTTTTCATAATGTACTAGATTATGCTCTTTTCATAATGTACTAGATTATGCTCTTTTCATAATGTACTAGATTATGCTCTTTTCATAATGTACTAGATTATTCTCTTTTCATAATGTACTAGATTATGCTCTTTTCATAATGTACTAGATTATGCTCTTTTCATAATGTACTAGATTATGCTCTTTTCATAATGTACTAATTTATGCTCTTTTCATAATGTACTAGATTATGCTCTTTTCATAATGTACTAGATTATGCTCTTTTCATAATGTACTAGATTATGCTCTTTTCATAATGTACTAGATTATACTCTTTTCATAATGTACTAATTTATGCTCTTTTCATAATGTACTAGATTATGCTCTTTTCATAATGTACTAGATTATGCTCTTTTCATGATGTACTAGATTATGCTCTTTTCATAATGTACTAGATTATGCTCTTTTCATAATGTACTAGATTATGCTCTTTTCATAATGTACTAGATTATGCTCTTTTCATAATGTACTAGATTATGCTCTTTTCATAATGTACTTGATTATACTCTTTTCATAATGTACTAGATTATGCTCTTTTCATGATGTACTAGATTATGCTCTTTTCATAATGTACTAGATTATGCTCTTTTCATGATGTACTAGATTATGCTCTTTTCATAATGTACTAGATTATGCTCTTTTCATAATGTACTAGATTATGCTCTTTTCATGATGTACTAGATTATGCTCTTTTCATAATGTACTAGATTATGCTCTTTTCATAATGTACTAGATTATGCTCTTTTCATGATGTACTAGATTATGCTCTTTTCATGATGTACTAGATTATGCTCTTTTCATAATGTACTAATTTATGCTCTTTTCATAATGTACTAGATTATGCTCTTTTCATAATGTACTAGATTATGCTCTTTTCATAATGTACTAATTTATACTCTTTTCATAATGTACTAGATTATGCTCTTTTCATAATGTACTAGATTATGCTCTTTTCATAATGTACTAATTTAGTCTCTTTTCATAATGTACTAATTTATGCTCTTTTCATAATGTACTAATTTATACTCTTTTCATAATATACTAGATTATGCTATTTTCATAATGTACTAATTTATGCTCTTTTCATAATGAACTAGATTATGCTCTGTTCATAATGTACTAATTTATGCTCTTTTCATAATGTACTAATTTATGCTCTTTTCATAATGTACTAGATTATGCTCTTTTCATAATGTACTAATTTATACTCTTTTCATAATGTACTAGATTATGCTCTTTTCATAATGTACTAATTTATGCTCTTTTCATAATGTACTAGATTATGCTCTTTTCATAATGTACTAATTTATACTCTTTTCATAATGTACTAGATTATGCTCTTTTCATAATGTCCTACTTTATGCTCTTTTCATAATGTACTAGATTATGCTCTTTTCATAATGTACTAATTTATACTCTTTTCATAATGTACTAGATTATGCTATTTTCATAATGTACTAATTTATGCTCTTTTCATAATGTACTAGATTATGCTCTTTTCATAATGTACTAATTCATGCTCTTTTAATAATGTACTAATTTATGCTCTTTTCATAATGTACTAGATTATGCTCTTTTCATAATGTACTAGATTATGCTCTTTTCATAATGTACTAGATTATGCTCTTTTCATAATGTACTAATTTATACTCTTTTCATAATGTACTAGATTATGCTCTTTTCATAATGTACTAATTTAGTCTCTTTTCATAATGTACTAATTTATGCTCTTTTCATAATGTACTAATTTATACTCTTTTCATAATGTACTAGATTATGCTATTTTCATAATGTACTAATTTATGCTCTTTTCATAATGTACTAATTTATGCTCTTTTCATAATGTACTAGATTATGCTCTTTTCATAATGTACTAGATTATGCTCTTTTCATAACGTACTAATTTATACTCTTTTCATAATGTACTAATTTATACTCTTTTCATAATGTCCTACTTTATGCTCTTTTCATAATGTACAAGATTGTGCTCTTTTCATAATGTACTAGATTATGCTCTTTTCATAATGTACTAATTTATGCTCTTTTCATAATGTACTAGATTATGCTCTTTTCATAATGTACTAATTTATGCTCTTTTCATAATGTACTAGATTATGCTCTTTTCATAATGTACTAGATTATGCTCTTTTCATAATGTACTAGATTATACTCTTTTCATAATGTAATAATTTATGCTCTTTTCATGATGTACTAGATTATGCTCTTTTCATAATGTACTAGATTATGCTCTTTTCATAATGTACTAGATTATGCTCTTTTCATGATGTACTAGATTATGCTCTTTTCATAATGTACGAATTTATGCTCTTTTCATAATGTACTAGATTATGCTCTTTTCATAATGTACTAGATTATGCTCTTTTCATAATGTACTAATTTATGCTCTTTTCATAATGTACTAATTTATACTCTTTTCATAATATACTAGATTATGCTATTTTCATAATGTACTAATTTATGCTCTTTTCATAATGAACTAGATTATGCTCTGTTCATAATGTACTAATTTATGCTCTTTTCATAATGTACTAATTTATGCTCTTTTCATAATGTACTAGATTATGCTCTTTTCATAATGTACTAATTTATACTCTTTTCATAATGTACTAGATTATGCTCTTTTCATAATGTACTAATTTATGCTCTTTTCATAATGTACTAGATTATGCTCTTTTCATAATGTACTAATTTATACTCTTTTCATAATGTACTAGATTATGCTCTTTTCATAATGTCCTACTTTATGCTCTTTTCATAATGTACTAGATTATGCTCTTTTCATAATGTACTAATTTATACTCTTTTCATAATGTACTAGATTATGCTATTTTCATAATGTACTAATTTATGCTCTTTTCATAATGTACTAGATTATGCTCTTTTCATAATGTACTAATTCATGCTCTTTTAATAATGTACTAATTTATGCTCTTTTCATAATGTACTAGATTATGCTCTTTTCATAATGTACTAGATTATGCTCTTTTCATAATGTACTAGATTATGCTCTTTTCATAATGTACTAATTTATACTCTTTTCATAATGTACTAGATTATGCTCTTTTCATAATGTACTAATTTAGTCTCTTTTCATAATGTACTAATTTATGCTCTTTTCATAATGTACTAATTTATACTCTTTTCATAATGTACTAGATTATGCTATTTTCATAATGTACTAATTTATGCTCTTTTCATAATGTACTAATTTATGCTCTTTTCATAATGTACTAGATTATGCTCTTTTCATAATGTACTAGATTATGCTCTTTTCATAACGTACTAATTTATACTCTTTTCATAATGTACTAATTTATACTCTTTTCATAATGTCCTACTTTATGCTCTTTTCATAATGTACAAGATTGTGCTCTTTTCATAATGTACTAGATTATGCTCTTTTCATAATGTACTAATTTATGCTCTTTTCATAATGTACTAGATTATGCTCTTTTCATAATGTACTAATTTATGCTCTTTTCATAATGTACTAGATTATGCTCTTTTCATAATGTACTAGATTATGCTCTTTTCATAATGTACTAGATTATACTCTTTTCATAATGTATTAATTTATGCTCTTTTCATGATGTACTAGATTATGCTCTTTTCATAATGTACTAGATTATGCTCTTTTCATAATGTACTAGATTATGCTCTTTTCATGATGTACTAGATTATGCTCTTTTCATAATGTACGAATTTATGCTCTTTTCATAATGTACTAGATTATGCTCTTTTCATAATGTACTAGATTATGCTCTTTTCATAATGTACTAATTTATGCTCTTTTCATAATGTACTAGATTATGCTCTTTTCATAATGTACTAGATTATGCTCTTTTCATAATGTACTAATTTATGCTCTTTTCATAATGTACTAGATTATGCTCTTTTCATAATGTACTAGATTATGCTCTTTTCATAATGTACTAATTTATGCTCTTTTCATAATGTACTAGATTATGCTCTTTTCATAATGTACTAGATTATGCTCTTTTCATGATGTACTAGATTATACTCTTTTCATAATGTACTAATTTATGCTCTTTTCATAATGTACTAGATTATTCTCTTTTCATAATGTACTAGAATATGCTCTTTTCATAATGTACTAATTTATGCTCTTTTAATAATGTACTAGATTATGCTCTTTTCATAATGTACTAGATTATGCTCTTTTCATAATGTACTAGATAATGCTCTTTTAATAATGTACTAGATTATGCTCTTTTCATAATGTACTAGATTATACTCTTTTCATAATGTACTAATTTATGCTCTTTTCATAATGTACTAGATTATGCTCTTTTCATAATGTACTAGATTATGCTCTTTTCATAATGTACTAGATTATGCTCTTTTCATAATGTACTAGATTATTCTCTTTTCATAATGTACTAGATTATGCTCTTTTCATAATGTACTAGATTATGCTCTTTTCATAATGTACTAGATTATGCTCTTTTCATAATGTACTAATTTATGCTCTTTTCATAATGTACTAGATTATGCTCTTTTCATAATGTACTAGATTATGCTCTTTTCATAATGTACTAGATTATGCTCTTTTCATAATGTACTAGATTATACTCTTTTCATAATGTACTAATTTATGCTCTTTTCATAATGTACTAGATTATGCTCTTTTCATAATGTACTAGATTATGCTCTTTTCATGATGTACTAGATTATGCTCTTTTCATAATGTACTAGATTATGCTCTTTTCATAATGTACTAGATTATGCTCTTTTCATAATGTACTAGATTATGCTCTTTTCATAATGTACTAGATTATGCTCTTTTGATAATGTACTTGATTATACTCTTTTCATAATGTACTAGATTATGCTCTTTTCATGATGTACTAGATTATGCTCTTTTCATAATGTACTAGATTATGCTCTTTTCATGATGTACTAGATTATGCTCTTTTCATAATGTACTAGATTATGCTCTTTTCATAATGTACTAGATTATGCTCTTTTCATGATGTACTAGATTATGCTCTTTTCATAATGTACTAGATTATGCTCTTTTCATAATGTACTAGATTATGCTCTTTTCATGATGTACTAGATTATGCTCTTTTCATGATGTACTAGATTATGCTCTTTTCATAATGTACTAGATTATGCTCTTTTCATAATGTACTAGATTATGCTCTTTTCATAATGTACTAGATTATGCTCTTTTCATGATGTACTAGATTATGCTCTTTTCATAATGTACTAGATTATGCTCTTTTCATGATGTACTAGATTATGCTCTTTTCATAATGTACTAGATTATTCTCTGTTCATGATGTACTAGATTATGCTCTTTTCATAATGTACTAGATTATGCTCTTTTCATGATGTACTAGATTATGCTCTTTTCATAATGTACTAGATTATGCTCTTTTCATGATGTACTAGATTATGCTCTTGTCATAATGTACTAGATTATGCTCTTTTCATGATGTACTAGATTATGCTCTTTTCATTATGTACTAATTGATACTGTTTTCATAATGTACTTATTTATGCTCTTTTCATAATGTACTAATTTATGCTCTTTTCATAATGTACTAGATTATGCTCTGTTCATTATGTACTAATTTATGCTCTTTTCATAATGTACTAATTTATGCTCTGTTCATAATGTACTAGATTATGCTCTTTTCATAATGTACTAGATTATGCTCTTTTCATAATGTACTAGATTATGCTCTTTTCATAATGTACTAGATTATGCTCTTTTCATAATGTACTAGATTATTCTCTTTTCATAATGTACTAGATTATGCTCTTTTCATAATGTACTAGATTATGCTCTTTTCATAATGTACTAGATTATGCTCTTTTCATAATGTACTAATTTATGCTCTTTTCATAATGTACTAGATTATGCTCTTTTCATAATGTACTAGATTATGCTCTTTTCATAATGTACTAGATTATGCTCTTTTCATAATGTACTAGATTATACTCTTTTCATAATGTACTAATTTATGCTCTTTTCATAATGTACTAGATTATGCTCTTTTAACAATGTACTAGATTATGCTCTTTTCATGATGTACTAGATTATGCTCTTTTCATAATGTACTAGATTATGCTCTTTTCATAATGTACTAGATTATGCTCTTTTCATAATGTACTAGATTATGCTCTTTTCATAATGTACTAGATTATGCTCTTTTCATAATGTACTAGATTATACTCTTTTCATAATGTACTAGATTATGCTCTTTTCATGATGTACTAGATTATGCTCTTTTCATAATGTACTAGATTATGCTCTTTTCATGATGTACTAGATTATGCTCTTTTCATAATGTACTAGATTATGCTCTTTTCATAATGTACTAGATTATGCTCTTTTCATGATGTACTAGATTATGCTCTTTTCATAATGTACTAGATTATGCTCTTTTCATAATGTACTAGATTATGCTCTTTTCATGATGTACTAGATTATGCTCTTTTAATGATGTACTAGATTATGCTCTTTTCATAATGTACTAGATTATGCTCTTTTCATAATGTACTAGATTATGCTCTTTTCATAATGTACTAGATTATTCTCTTTTCATGATGTACTAGATTATGCTCTTTTCATAATGTACTAGATTATGCTCTTTTCATGATGTACTAGATTATGCTCTTTTCATAATGTACTAGATTATGCTCTTTTCATAATGTACTAGATTATACTCTTTTCATAATGTATTAATTTATGCTCTTTTCATGATGTACTAGATTATGCTCTTTTCATAATGTACTAGATTATGCTCTTTTCATAATGTACTAGATTATGCTCTTTTCATGATGTACTAGATTATGCTCTTTTCATAATGTACGAATTTATGCTCTTTTCATAATGTACTAGATTATGCTCTTTTCATAATGTACTAGATTATGCTCTTTTCATAATGTACTAATTTATGCTCTTTTCATAATGTACTAGATTATGCTCTTTTCATAATGTACTAGATTATGCTCTTTTCATAATGTACTAATTTATGCTCTTTTCATAATGTACTAGATTATGCTCTTTTCATAATGTACTAGATTATGCTCTTTTCATAATGTACTAATTTATGCTCTTTTCATAATGTACTAGATTATGCTCTTTTCATAATGTACTAGATTATGCTCTTTTCATGATGTACTAGATTATACTCTTTTCATAATGTACTAATTTATGCTCTTTTCATAATGTACTAGATTATTCTCTTTTCATAATGTACTAGAATATGCTCTTTTCATAATGTACTAATTTATGCTCTTTTAATAATGTACTAGATTATGCTCTTTTCATAATGTACTAGATTATGCTCTTTTCATAATGTACTAGATTATGCTCTTTTAATAATGTACTAGATTATGCTCTTTTCATAATGTACTAGATTATACTCTTTTCATAATGTACTAATTTATGCTCTTTTCATAATGTACTAGATTATGCTCTTTTCATAATGTACTAGATTATGCTCTTTTCATAATGTACTAGATTATGCTCTTTTCATAATGTACTAGATTATTCTCTTTTCATAATGTACTAGATTATGCTCTTTTCATAATGTACTAGATTATGCTCTTTTCATAATGTACTAGATTATGCTCTTTTCATAATGTACTAGATTATGCTCTTTTCATAATGTACTAGATTATACTCTTTTCATAATGTACTAGATTATGCTCTTTTCATAATGTACTAGATTATGCTCTTTTCATAATGTACTAGATTATACTCTTTTCATAATGTACTAATTTATGCTCTTTTCATAATGTACTAGATTATGCTCTTTTCATAATGTACTAGATTATGCTCTTTTCATAATGTACTAGATTATGCTCTTTTCATAATGTACTAGATTATTCTCTTTTCATAATGTACTAGATTATGCTCTTTTCATAATGTACTAGATTATGCTCTTTTCATAATGTACTAGATTATGCTCTTTTCATAATGTACTAGATTATGCTCTTTTCATAATGTACTAGATTATACTCTTTTCATAATGTACTAATTTATGCTCTTTTCATAATGTACTAGATTATGCTCTTTTAACAATGTACTAGATTATGCTCTTTTCATGATGTACTAGATTATGCTCTTTTCATAATGTACTAGATTATGCTCTTTTCATAATGTACTAGATTATGCTCTTTTCATAATGTACTAGATTATGCTCTTTTCATAATGTACTAGATTATGCTCTTTTCATAATGTACTAGATTATACTCTTTTCATAATGTACTAGATTATGCTCTTTTCATGATGTACTAGATTATGCTCTTTTCATAATGTACTAGATTATGCTCTTTTCATGATGTACTAGATTATGCTCTTTTCATAATGTACTAGATTATGCTCTTTTCATAATGTACTAGATTATGCTCTTTTCATGATGTACTAGATTATGCTCTTTTCATAATGTACTAGATTATGCTCTTTTCATAATGTACTAGATTATGCTCTTTTCATGATGTACTAGATTATGCTCTTTTAATGATGTACTAGATTATGCTCTTTTCATAATGTACTAGATTATGCTCTTTTCATAATGTACTAGATTATGCTCTTTTCATAATGTACTAGATTATTCTCTTTTCATGATGTACTAGATTATGCTCTTTTCATAATGTACTAGATTATGCTCTTTTCATGATGTACTAGATTATGCTCTTTTCATAATGTACTAGATTATGCTCTTTTCATAATGTACTAGATTATACTCTTTTCATAATGTATTAATTTATGCTCTTTTCATGATGTACTAGATTATGCTCTTTTCATAATGTACTAGATTATGCTCTTTTCATAATGTACTAGATTATGCTCTTTTCATGATGTACTAGATTATGCTCTTTTCATAATGTACGAATTTATGCTCTTTTCATAATGTACTAGATTATGCTCTTTTCATAATGTACTAGATTATGCTCTTTTCATAATGTACTAATTTATGCTCTTTTCATAATGTACTAGATTATGCTCTTTTCATAATGTACTAGATTATGCTCTTTTCATAATGTACTAATTTATGCTCTTTTCATAATGTACTAGATTATGCTCTTTTCATAATGTACTAGATTATGCTCTTTTCATAATGTACTAATTTATGCTCTTTTCATAATGTACTAGATTATGCTCTTTTCATAATGTACTAGATTATGCTCTTTTCATGATGTACTAGATTATACTCTTTTCATAATGTACTAATTTATGCTCTTTTCATAATGTACTAGATTATTCTCTTTTCATAATGTACTAGAATATGCTCTTTTCATAATGTACTAATTTATGCTCTTTTAATAATGTACTAGATTATGCTCTTTTCATAATGTACTAGATTATGCTCTTTTCATAATGTACTAGATTATGCTCTTTTAATAATGTACTAGATTATGCTCTTTTCATAATGTACTAGATTATACTCTTTTCATAATGTACTAATTTATGCTCTTTTCATAATGTACTAGATTATGCTCTTTTCATAATGTACTAGATTATGCTCTTTTCATAATGTACTAGATTATGCTCTTTTCATAATGTACTAGATTATTCTCTTTTCATAATGTACTAGATTATGCTCTTTTCATAATGTACTAGATTATGCTCTTTTCATAATGTACTAGATTATGCTCTTTTCATAATGTACTAGATTATGCTCTTTTCATAATGTACTAGATTATACTCTTTTCATAATGTACTAGATTATGCTCTTTTCATAATGTACTAGATTATGCTCTTTTCATAATGTACTAGATTATACTCTTTTCATAATGTACTAATTTATGCTCTTTTCATAATGTACTAGATTATGCTCTTTTCATAATGTACTAGATTATGCTCTTTTCATAATGTACTAGATTATGCTCTTTTCATAATGTACTAGATTATTCTCTTTTCATAATGTACTAGATTATGCTCTTTTCATAATGTACTAGATTATGCTCTTTTCATAATGTACTAGATTATGCTCTTTTCATAATGTACTAGATTATGCTCTTTTCATAATGTACTAGATTATACTCTTTTCATAATGTACTAATTTATGCTCTTTTCATAATGTACTAGATTATGCTCTTTTCATAATGTACTAGATTATGCTCTTTTCATGATGTACTAGATTATGCTCTTTTCATAATGTACTAGATTATGCTCTTTTCATAATGTACTAGATTATGCTCTCTTCATAATGTACTAGATTATGCTCTTTTCATAATGTACTAGATTATGCTCTTTTCATAATGTACTTGATTATACTCTTTTCATAATGTACTAGATTATGCTCTTTTCATGATGTACTAGATTATGCTCTTTTCATAATGTACTAGATTATGCTCTTTTCATGATGTACTAGATTATGCTCTTTTCATAATGTACTAGATTATGCTCTTTTCATAATGTACTAGATTATGCTCTTTTCATGATGTACTAGATTATGCTCTTTTCATAATGTACTAGATTATGCTCTTTTCATAATGTACTAGATTATGCTCTTTTCATGATGTACTAGATTATGCTCTTTTCATGATGTACTAGATTATGCTCTTTTCATAATGTACTAGATTATGCTCTTTTCATAATGTACTAGATTATGCTCTTTTCATAATGTACTAGATTATGCTCTTTTCATAATGTACTAGATTATGCTCTTTTCATAATGTACTAGATTATGCTCTTTTCATGATGTACTAGATTATGCTCTTTTCATAATGTACTAGATTATGCTCTGTTCATGATGTACTAGATTATGCTCTTTTCATAATGTACTAGATTATGCTCTTTTCATGATGTACTAGATTATGCTCTTTTCATAATGTACTAGATTATGCTCTTTTCATGATGTACTAGATTATGCTCTTGTCATAATGTACTAGATTATGCTCTTTTCATGATGTACTAGATTATGCTCTTTTCATTATGTACTAATTGATACTGTTTTCATAATGTACTTATTTATGCTCTTTTCATAATGTACTAATTTATGCTCTTTTCATAATGTACTAGATTATGCTCTGTTCATTATGTACTAATTTATGCTCTTTTAATAATGTACTAATTTATGCTCTGTTCATAATGTACTAGATTATGCTCTTTTCATAATGTACTAGATTATGCTCTTTTCATAATGTACTAGATTATGCTCTTTTCATAATGTACTAGATTATGCTCTTTTCATAATGTACTAGATTATTCTCTTTTCATAATGTACTAGATTATGCTCTTTTCATAATGTACTAGATTATGCTCTTTTCATAATGTACTAGATTATGCTCTTTTCATAATGTACTAATTTATGCTCTTTTCATAATGTACTAGATTATGCTCTTTTCATAATGTACTAGATTATGCTCTTTTCATAATGTACTAGATGATGCTCTTTTCATAATGTACTAGATTATACTCTTTTCATAATGTACTAATTTATGCTCTTTTCATAATGTACTAGATTATGCTCTTTTCATAATGTACTAGATTATGCTCTTTTCATGATGTACTAGATTATGCTCTTTTCATAATGTACTAGATTATGCTCTTTTCATAATGTACTAGATTATGCTCTTTTCATAATGTACTAGATTATGCTCTTTTCATAATGTACTAGATTATGCTCTTTTCATAATGTACTAGATTATACTCTTTTCATAATGTACTAGATTATGCTCTTTTCATGATGTACTAGATTATGCTCTTTTCATAATGTACTAGATTATGCTCTTTTCATGATGTACTAGATTATGCTCTTTTCATAATGTACTAGATTATGCTCTTTTCATAATGTACTAGATTATGCTCTTTTCATGATGTACTAGATTATGCTCTTTTCATAATGTACTAGATTATGCTCTTTTCATAATGTACTAGATTATGCTCTTTTCATGATGTACTAGATTATGCTCTTTTAATGATGTACTAGATTATGCTCTTTTCATAATGTACTAGATTATGCTCTTTTCATAATGTACTAGATTATGCTCTTTTCATAATGTACTAGATTATTCTCTTTTCATGATGTACTAGATTATGCTCTTTTCATAATGTACTAGATTATGCTCTTTTCATGATGTACTAGATTATGCTCTTTTCATAATGTACTAGATTATGCTCTTTTCATAATGTACTAGATTATGCTCTTTTCATGATGTACTAGATTATGCTCTTTTCATAATGTACTAGATTATGCTCTGTTCATGATGTACTAGATTATGCTCTTTTCATAATGTACTAGATTATGCTCTTTTCATGATGTACTAGATTATGCTCTTTTCATAATGTACTAGATTATGCTCTTTTCATGATGTACTAGATTATGCTCTTGTCATAATGTACTAGATTATGCTCTTTTCATGATGTACTAGATTATGCTCTTTTCATTATGTACTAATTGATACTGTTTTCATAATGTACTTATTTATGCTCTTTTCATAATGTACTAATTTATGCTCTTTTCATAATGTACTAGATTATGCTCTGTTCATTATGTACTAATTTATGCTCTTTTAATAATGTACTAATTTATGCTCTGTTCATAATGTACTAGATTATGCTCTTTTCATAATGTACTAATTTATACTCTTTTCATAATGTCCTACTTTAGGCTCTTTTCATAATGTACTAATTTATGGTCGTTTCATAATGTACTAGATTATGCTCTTTTCATAATGTACTAATTTATGCTCTTTTCATAATGTACTAGATTATGCTCTTTTCATAATGTACTAATTTATGCTTTTTTCATAATGTCCTACTTTATGCTCATTTCATAATGTACTACTTAATGCTCTTTTCATAATGTACTAATTTATGCTCTTTTCATAATGTACTATTTTATGCTCTTTTCATAATGTACTAGATTATGCTCTTTTCATAATGTACTAGATTATGCTCTTTTCATAATGTACTAGATTATGCTCTTTTCATAATGTAATAGATTATGCTCTTTTCATAATGTACTAGATTATGCTCTTTTCATAATGTAATAGATTATGCTATTTTCATAATGTACTAGATTATGCTCTTTTCATAATGTAATAGATTATGCTCTTTTCATAATGTACTAATTTATGCTCTTTTCATAATGTACTAATTTATGCTCTTTTCATAATGTACTACTTTATGCTCTTTTCATAATGTACTAATTTATACTCTTTTCATAATGTACTAGATTATGCTCTTTTCATAATGTACTAATTTATGCTCTTTTCATAATGTACTAGATTATGCTCTTTTCATAATGTACTAATTTATACTCTTTTCATAATGTACTAGATTATGCTCTTTTTATAATGTACTAATTTATACTCTTTTCATAATGTACTAGATTATGCTCTTTTCATAATGTACTAATTTATGCTCTTTTCATAATGTACTAATTTATGCTCTTTTCATAATGTACTAATTTATACTCTTTTCATAATGTACTAGATTATTCTCTTTTCATAATGTACTAATTTATGCTCTTTTCATAATGTACTAGATTATGCTCTTTTCATAATGTACTAATTTATACTCTTTTCATAATGTACTAGATTATGCTCTTTTCATAATCTACTAATTTATGCTCTTTTCATAATGTACTAGATTATGCTCTTTTCATAATGTACTAATTTATACTCTTTTCATAATGTACTAATGTATGCTCTGTTCATAATGTACTAGATTATGCTCTGTTCATTATGTACTAAAGTATACTGTTTTCATAATGTACTTATTTATGCTCTTTTCCTAATGTGCTAGATTATGCTCTGTTCATAATGTACTAGATTATGCTCTTTTCATAATGTACTAGATTATGCTCTTTTCATAATGTACTAGATTATGCTCTTTTCATAATGTACTAATTTATGCTCTTTTCATAATGTACTAGATTATGCTCTTTTCATAATGTACTAGATTATGCTCTTTTCATAATGTACTAATTTATACTCTTTTCATAATGTACTAGATTATGCTCTTTTCATAATGTACTAATTTATGCTCTTTTCATAATGTACTAGATTATGCTCTTTTCATAATGTACTAGATTATGCTCTTTTCATAATGTACTAATTTATGCTCTTTTCATAATGTACTAGATTATGCTCTTTTAATAATGTACTAATTTATGCTCTTTTCATAATGTACTAATTTATGCTCTTTTCATAATGTACTAGATTATGCTCTTTTCATAATGTACTAGATTATGCTCTTTTCATAATGTACTAATTTATGCTCTTTTAATAATGTACTAATTTATACTCTTTTCATAATGTCCTACTTTATGCTCTTTTCATAATGTACTAGATTATGCTCTTTTCATAATGTACTAGATTATGCTCTTTTCATAATGTACTAGATAATGCTCTTTTCATAATGTACTAGATTATGCTCTTTTCATAATGTACTAATTTATACTCTTTTCATAATGTACTAATTTATACTCTTTTCATAATGTACTAGATTATGCTCTTTTCATAATGTACTAGATTATGCTCTTTTCATAATGTACTAATTTATGCTCTTTTCATAATGTACTAATTTATGCTCTTTTCATAATGTACTAGATTATGCTCTTTTCATAATGTACTAGATTATGCTCTTTTCATAATGTACTAGATTATGCTCTTTTCATAATGTACTAATTAATACTCTTTTCATAATGTACTAGATTATGCTCTTTTCATAATGTACTAATTTATACTCTTTTCATAATGTACTAATTTATGCTCTGTTCATAATGTACTAGATTATGCTCTTTTCATAATGTACTAGATTATGCTCTGTTCATAATGTACTAGATTATGCTCTTTTCATAATGTACTAATTTAGTCTCTTTTCATAATGTACTAATTTATGCTCTTTTCATAATGTACTAATTTATGCTCTTTTCATAATGTACTAGATTATGCTCTTTTCATAATGTACTAATTTATGCTCTTTTCATAATGTACTAGATTATGCTCTTTTCATAATGTACTAATTTATACTCTTTTCATAATGTACTAGATTATGCTCTTTTCATAATGTACTAATTTATACTCTTTTCATAATGTACTAGATTATGCTCTTTTCATAATGTACTAATTTATACTCTTTTCATAATGTACTAGATTATGCTCTTTTCATAATGTATTAATTTATGCTCTTTTCATAATGTACTAGATTATGCTCTTTTCATAATGTACTAATTTATACTCTTTTCATAATGTACTAGATTATGCTCTTTTCATAATGTACTAATTTATGCTCTTTTCATAATGTACTAGATTATGCTCTTTTCATAATGTACTAATTTATACTCTTTTCATAATGTACTAGATTATGCTCTTTTCATAATGTACTAGATTATGCTCTGTTCATAATGTACTAGATTATGCTCTTTTCATAATGTACTAGATTATGCTCTTTTCATAATGTACTAATTTATGCTCTGTTCATAATGTACTAGATTATGCTCTTTTCATAATGTACTAGATTATGCTCTGTTCATAATGTACTAGATTATGCTCTTTTCATAATGTACTAATTTAGTCTCTTTTCATAATGTACTAATTTATGCTCTTTTCATAATGTACTAATTTATGCTCTTTTCATAATGTACTAATTTATGCTCTTTTCATAATGTACTAGATTATGCTCTTTTCATAATGTACTAGATTATGCTCTTTTCATAATGTACTAATTTATGCTCTTTTCATAATGTACTAGATTATGCTCTTTTCATAATGTACTAATTTATGCTCTTTTCATAATGTACTAATTTATGCTCTTTTCATAATGTACTAATTTATGCTCTTTTCATAATGTACTAGATTATGCTCTTTTCATAATGTACTAGATTATGCTCTTTTCATAATGTACTAATTTATGCTCTTTTCATAATGTACTAGATTATGCTCTTTTCATAATGTACTAATTTATACTCTTTTCATAATGTACTAGATTATGCTCTTTTCATAATGTACTAATTTATACTCTTTTCATAATGTACTAATTTATGCTCTGTTCATAATGTACTAGATTATGCTCTGTTCATTATGTACTAAAGTATACTGTTTTCATAATGTACTTTTTTATGCTCTTTTCCTAATGTGCAAGATTTTGCTCTGTTCATAATGTACTAGATTATGCTCTTTTCATAATGTACTAGATTATGCTCTTTTCATAATGTACTAATTCATGCTCTTTTCATAATGTACTAATTTATGCTCTTTTCATAATGTACTAGATTATGCTCTTTTCATAATGTACTAGATTATGCTCTTTTCATAATGTACTAATTTATACTCTTTTCATAATGTACTAGATTATGCTCTTTTCATAATGTACTAATTTATGCTCTTTTCATAATGTACTAATTTATACTCTTTTCATAATGTCCTACTTTATGCTCTTTTCATAATGTACTAGATTATGCTCTTTTCATAATGTACTAGATTATGCTCTTTTCATAATGTACTAGATAATGCTCTTTTCATAATGTACTAGATTATGCTCTTTTCATAATGTACTAATTTATACTCTTTTCATAATGTACTAGATTATGCTCTTTTCATAATGTACTAGATTATGCTCTTTTCATAATGTACTAATTTATGCTCTTTTCATAATGTACTAATTTATGCTCTTTTCATAATGTACTAGATTATGCTCTTTTCATAATGTACTAGATTATGCTCTTTTCATAATGTACTAATTTATACTCTTTTCATAATGTACTAATTTATACTCTTTTCATAATGTACTAATTTATGCTCTTTTCATAATGTACTAATTTATACTCTTTTCATAATGTCCTACTTTATGCTCTTTTCATAATGTACTAGATTATGCTCTTTTCATAATGTACTAGATTATGCTCTTTTCATAATGTACTAGATAATGCTCTTTTCATAATGTACTAGATTATGCTCTTTTCATAATGTACTAATTTATACTCTTTTCATAATGTACTAGATTATGCTCTTTTCATAATGTACTAGATTATGCTCTTTTCATAATGTACTAATTTATGCTCTTTTCATAATGTACTAATTTATGCTCTTTTCATAATGTACTAGATTATGCTCTTTTCATAATGTACTAGATTATGCTCTTTTCATAATGTACTAATTTATACTCTTTTCATAATGTACTAATTTATGCTCTTTTCATAATGTACTAATTTATGCTCTTTTCATAATGTACTAGATTATGCTCTTTTCATAATGTACTAGATTATGCTCTTTTCATAATGTACTAGATTATGCTCTTTTCATAATGTACAAATTTAGTCTCTTTTCATAATGTACTAATTTATGCTCTTTTCATAATGTACTAATTTATGCTCTTTTCATAATGTACTAGATTATGCTCTTTTCATAATGTACTAGATAATGCTCTTTTCATAATGTACTAGATTATGCTCTTTTCATAATGTACTAATTTATACTCTTTTCATAATGTACTAATTTATACTCTTTTCATAATGTACTAGATTATGCTCTTTTCATAATGTACTAATTTATGCTCTTTTCATAATGTACTAATTTATACTCTTTTCATAATGTCCTACTTTATGCTCTTTTCATAATGTACTAGATTATGCTCTTTTCATAATGTACTAGATTATGCTCTTTTCATAATGTACTAGATAATGCTCTTTTAATAATGTACTAGATTATGCTCTTTTCATAATGTACTAATTTATACTCTTTTCATAATGTACTAGATTATACACTTTTCATAATGTACTAATTTATACTCTTTTCATAATGTACTAGATTATGCTCTTTTCATAATGTACTAGATTATGCTCTTTTCATAATGTACTAATTCATGCTCTTTTCATAATGTACTAGATTATACACTTTTCATAATGTACTAATTTATACTCTTTTCATAATGTACTAGATTATGCTCTTTTCATAATGTACTAGATTATGCTCTTTTCATAATGTACTAATTTATACTCTTTTCATAATGTACTAATTTATGCTCTTTTCATAATGTACTAGATTATGCTCTTTTCATAATGTACTAGATTATGCTCTTTTCATAATGTACTAATTCATGCTCTTTTCATAATGTACTAGATTATGCTCTTTTCATAATGTACTAATTTATACTCTTTTCATAATGTACTAGATTATACACTTTTCATAATGTACTAATTTATACTCTTTTCATAATGTACTAGATTATGCTCTTTTCATAATGTACTAGATTATGCTCTTTTCATAATGTACTAATTTATACTCTTTTCATAATGTACTAATTTATGCTCTTTTCATAATGTACTAGATTATGCTCTTTTCATAATGTACTAGATTATGCTCTTTTCATAATGTACTAATTCATGCTCTTTTCATAATGTACTAATTTATGCTCTTTTCATAATGTACTAGATTATGCTCTTTTCATAATGTACTAATTTATGCTCTTTTCATAATGTACTAATTTATGCTCTTTTCATAATGTACTAGATTATGCTCTTTTCATAATGTACTAGATTATGCTCTTTTCATAATGTACTATTTCATGCTCTTTTCATAATGTACTAATTTATGCTCTTTTCATAATGTACTAGATTATACACTTTTCATAATGTACTAATTTATACTCTTTTCATAATGTACTAATTTATGCTCTTTTCATAATGTACTAGATTATGCTCTTTTCATAATGTACTAGATTATGCTCTTTTCATAATGTACTAATTCATGCTCTTTTCATAATGTACTAATTTATGCTCTTTTCATAATGTACTAGATTATGCTCTTTTCATAATGTACTAATTTATGCTCTTTTCATAATGTACTAGATTATGCTCTTTTCATAATGTACTAGATTATGCTTTTTTCATAATGTACTAATTCATGCTCTTTTCATAATGTACTAATTTATGCTCTTTTCATAATGTACTAGATTATGCTCTTTTCATAATGTACTAGATTATGCTCTTTTCATAATGTACTAGATTATGCTCTTTTCATAATGTACTAATTTAGTCTCTTTTCATAATGTACTAATTTATGCTCTTTTCATAATGTACTAGATTATGCTCTTTTCATAATGTACTAATTTATACTCTTTTCATAATGTACTAGATTATGCTCTTTTCATAATGTACTAATTTATGCTCTTTTCATAATGTACTAATTTATGCTCTTTTCATAATGTACTAATTTATGCTCTTTTCATAATGTACTAATTTATACTCTTTTCATAATGTACAAGATTATGCTCTTTTCATAATGTACTAATTTATGCTCTTTTCATAATGTACTAATTTATACTCTTTTCATAATGTACTAGATTATGCTCTTTTCATAATGTACTAATTTATGCTCTTTTCATAATGTACTAATTTATGCTCTTTTCATAATGTACTAATTTATGCTCTTTTCATAATGTACTAATTTATGCTCTTTTCATAATGTACAAGATTATGCTCTTTTCATAATGTACTAATTTATGCTCTTTTCATAATGTACTAGATTATGCTCTTTTCATAATGTACTAATTTATACTCTTTTCATAATGTACTAGATTATGCTCTTTTCATAATGTACTAATTTATACTCTTTTCATAATGTACTAGATTATGCTCTTTTCATAATGTACTAATTTATACTCTTTTCATAATGTACTAGATTATGCTCTTTTCATAATGTATTAATTTATGCTCTTTTCATAATGTACTAGATTATGCTCTTTTCATAATGTACTAATTTATACTCTTTTCATAATGTACTAGATTATGCTCTTTTCATAATGTACTAATTTATGCTCTTTTCATAATGTACTAGATTATGCTCTTTTCATAATGTACTAATTTATACTCTTTTCATAATGTACTAGATTATGCTCTTTTCATAATGTACTAATTTATGCTCTTTTCATAATGTACTAATTTATGCTCTTTTCATAATGTACTAATTTATGCTCTTTTCATAATGTACTAATTTATACTCTTTTCATAATGTACAAGATTATGCTCTTTTCATAATGTACTAATTTATGCTCTTTTCATAATGTACTAATTTATACTCTTTTCATAATGTACTAGATTATGCTCTTTTCATAATGTACTAATTTATGCTCTTTTCATAATGTACTAATTTATGCTCTTTTCATAATGTACTAATTTATGCTCTTTTCATAATGTACTAATTTATGCTCTTTTCATAATGTACAAGATTATGCTCTTTTCATAATGTACTAATTTATGCTCTTTTCATAATGTACTAGATTATGCTCTTTTCATAATGTACTAATTTATACTCTTTTCATAATGTACTAGATTATGCTCTTTTCATAATGTACTAATTTATACTCTTTTCATAATGTACTAGATTATGCTCTTTTCATAATGTACTAATTTATACTCTTTTCATAATGTACTAGATTATGCTCTTTTCATAATGTATTAATTTATGCTCTTTTCATAATGTACTAATTTATACTCTTTTCATAATGTACTAGATTATGCTCTTTTCATAATGTACTAATTTATGCTCTTTTCATAATGTACTAATTTATGCTCTTTTCATAATGTACTAATTTATGCTCTTTTCATAATGTACTAATTTATGCTCTTTTCATAATGTACAAGATTATGCTCTTTTCATAATGTACTAATTTATGCTCTTTTCATAATGTACTAGATTATGCTCTTTTCATAATGTACTAATTTATACTCTTTTCATAATGTACTAGATTATGCTCTTTTCATAATGTACTAATTTATACTCTTTTCATAATGTACTAGATTATGCTCTTTTCATAATGTACTAATTTATACTCTTTTCATAATGTACTAGATTATGCTCTTTTCATAATGTATTAATTTATGCTCTTTTCATAATGTACTAGATTATGCTCTTTTCATAATGTACTAATTTATACTCTTTTCATAATGTACTAGATTATGCTCTTTTCATAATGTACTAATTTATGCTCTTTTCATAATGTACTAGATTATGCTCTTTTCATAATGTACTAATTTATACTCTTTTCATAATGTACTAGATTATGCTCTTTTCATAATGTACTAATTTATGCTCTTTTCATAATGTACTAATTTATGCTCTTTTCATAATGTACTAATTTATGCTCTTTTCATAATGTACTAATTTATACTCTTTTCATAATGTACAAGATTATGCTCTTTTCATAATGTACTAATTTATGCTCTTTTCATAATGTACTAATTTATACTCTTTTCATAATGTACTAGATTATGCTCTTTTCATAATGTACTAATTTATGCTCTTTTCATAATGTACTAATTTATGCTCTTTTCATAATGTACTAATTTATGCTCTTTTCATAATGTACTAATTTATGCTCTTTTCATAATGTACAAGATTATGCTCTTTTCATAATGTACTAATTTATGCTCTTTTCATAATGTACTAGATTATGCTCTTTTCATAATGTACTAATTTATACTCTTTTCATAATGTACTAGATTATGCTCTTTTCATAATGTACTAATTTATACTCTTTTCATAATGTACTAGATTATGCTCTTTTCATAATGTACTAATTTATACTCTTTTCATAATGTACTAGATTATGCTCTTTTCATAATGTATTAATTTATGCTCTTTTCATAATGTACTAGATTATGCTCTTTTCATAATGTACTAATTTATACTCTTTTCATAATGTACTAGATTATGCTCTTTTCATAATGTACTAATTTATGCTCTTTTCATAATGTACTAGATTATGCTCTTTTCATAATGTACTAATTTATACTCTTTTCATAATGTACTAGATTATGCTCTTTTCATAATGTACTAGATTATGCTCTGTTCATAATGTACTAGATTATGCTCTTTTCATAATGTACTAGATTATGCTCTTTTCATAATGTACTAATTTATGCTCTGTTCATAATGTACTAGATTATGCTCTTTTCATAATGTACTAGATTATGCTCTGTTCATAATGTACTAGATTATGCTCTTTTCATAATGTACTAATTTAGTCTCTTTTCATAATGTACTAATTTATGCTCTTTTCATAATGTACTAATTTATGCTCTTTTCATAATGTACTAATTTATGCTCTTTTCATAATGTACTAGATTATGCTCTTTTCATAATGTACTAGATTATGCTCTTTTCATAATGTACTAATTTATGCTCTTTTCATAATGTACTAGATTATGCTCTTTTCATAATGTACTAATTTATGCTCTTTTCATAATGTACTAATTTATGCTCTTTTCATAATGTACTAATTTATGCTCTTTTCATAATGTACTAGATTATGCTCTTTTCATAATGTACTAGATTATGCTCTTTTCATAATGTACTAATTTATGCTCTTTTCATAATGTACTAGATTATGCTCTTTTCATAATGTACTAATTTATACTCTTTTCATAATGTACTAGATTATGCTCTTTTCATAATGTACTAATTTATACTCTTTTCATAATGTACTAATTTATGCTCTGTTCATAATGTACTAGATTATGCTCTGTTCATTATGTACTAAAGTATACTGTTTTCATAATGTACTTTTTTATGCTCTTTTCCTAATGTGCAAGATTTTGCTCTGTTCATAATGTACTAGATTATGCTCTTTTCATAATGTACTAGATTATGCTCTTTTCATAATGTACTAATTCATGCTCTTTTCATAATGTACTAATTTATGCTCTTTTCATAATGTACTAGATTATGCTCTTTTCATAATGTACTAGATTATGCTCTTTTCATAATGTACTAATTTATACTCTTTTCATAATGTACTAGATTATGCTCTTTTCATAATGTACTAATTTATGCTCTTTTCATAATGTACTAATTTATACTCTTTTCATAATGTCCTACTTTATGCTCTTTTCATAATGTACTAGATTATGCTCTTTTCATAATGTACTAGATTATGCTCTTTTCATAATGTACTAGATAATGCTCTTTTCATAATGTACTAGATTATGCTCTTTTCATAATGTACTAATTTATACTCTTTTCATAATGTACTAGATTATGCTCTTTTCATAATGTACTAGATTATGCTCTTTTCATAATGTACTAATTTATGCTCTTTTCATAATGTACTAATTTATGCTCTTTTCATAATGTACTAGATTATGCTCTTTTCATAATGTACTAGATTATGCTCTTTTCATAATGTACTAGATTATGCTCTTTTCATAATGTACTAGATTATGCTCTTTTCATAATGTACTAATTTAGTCTCTTTTCATAATGTACTAATTTATGCTCTTTTCATAATGTACTAATTTATGCTCTTTTCATAATGTACTAGATTATGCTCTTTTCATAATGTACTAGATAATGCTCTTTTCATAATGTACTAGATTATGCTCTTTTCATAATGTACTAATTTATACTCTTTTCATAATGTACTAATTTATACTCTTTTCATAATGTACTAGATTATGCTCTTTTCATAATGTACTAATTTATGCTCTTTTCATAATGTACTAATTTATACTCTTTTCATAATGTCCTACTTTATGCTCTTTTCATAATGTACTAGATTATGCTCTTTTCATAATGTACTAGATTATGCTCTTTTCATAATGTACTAGATAATGCTCTTTTCATAATGTACTAGATTATGCTCTTTTCATAATGTACTAATTTATACTCTTTTCATAATGTACTAGATTATACACTTTTCATAATGTACTAATTTATACTCTTTTCATAATGTACTAGATTATGCTCTTTTCATAATGTACTAGATTATGCTCTTTTCATAATGTACTAATTCATGCTCTTTTCATAATGTACTAATTTATGCTCTTTTCATAATGTACTAGATTATGCTCTTTTCATAATGTACTAATTTATACTCTTTTCATAATGTACTAATTTATGCTCTTTTCATAATGTACTAGATTATGCTCTTTTCATAATGTACTAGATTATGCTCTTTTCATAATGTACTAATTCATGCTCTTTTCATAATGTACTAATTTATGCTCTTTTCATAATGTACTAGATTATGCTCTTTTCATAATGTACTAATTTATGCTCTTTTCATAATGTACTAATTTATGCTCTTTTCATAATGTACTAGATTATGCTCTTTTCATAATGTACTAATTTATGCTCTTTTCATAATGTACTAATTCATGCTCTTTTCATAATGTACTAATTTATGCTCTTTTCATAATGTACTAGATTATACACTTTTCATAATGTACTAATTTATACTCTTTTCATAATGTACTAATTTATGCTCTTTTCATAATGTACTAGATTATGCTCTTTTCATAATGTACTAGATTATGCTCTTTTCATAATGTACTAATTCATGCTCTTTTCATAATGTACTAATTTATGCTCTTTTCATAATGTACTAGATTATGCTCTTTTCATAATGTACTAATTTATGCTCTTTTCATAATGTACTAATTTATGCTCTTTTCATAATGTACTAGATTATGCTCTTTTCATAATGTACTAGATTATGCTTTTTTCATAATGTACTAATTCATGCTCTTTTCATAATGTACTAATTTATGCTCTTTTCATAATGTACTAGATTATGCTCTTTTCATAATGTACTAGATTATGCTCTTTTCATAATGTACTAGATTATGCTCTTTTCATAATGTACTAATTTAGTCTCTTTTCATAATGTACTAATTTATGCTCTTTTCATAATGTACTAGATTATGCTCTTTTCATAATGTACTAATTTATACTCTTTTCATAATGTACTAGATTATGCTCTTTTCATAATGTACTAATTTATGCTCTTTTCATAATGTACTAATTTATGCTCTTTTCATAATGTACTAATTTATGCTCTTTTCATAATGTACTAATTTATGCTCTTTTCATAATGTACAAGATTATGCTCTTTTCATAATGTACTAATTTATGCTCTTTTCATAATGTACTAGATTATGCTCTTTTCATAATGTACTAATTTATGCTCTTTTCATAATGTACTAATTTATGCTCTTTTCATAATGTATTAATTTATACTCTTTTCATAATGTACAAGATTGTGCTCTTTTCATAATGTACTAATTTATGCTCTTTTCATAATGTACTAATTTATACTCTTTTCATAATGTCCTACTTTATGCTCTTTTCATAATGTACAAGATTGTGCTCTTTTCATAATGTACTAGATTATGCTCTTTTCATAATGTACTAATTTATGCTCTTTTCATAATGTACTAGATTATGCTCTTTTCATAATGTACTAATTTATACTCTTTTCATAATGTACTAATTCATGCTCTTTTCATAATGTACTAATTTATGCTCTTTTCATAATGTACTAGATTATGCTCTTTTCATAATGTACTAATTTATACTCTTTTCATAATGTACTAATTTATGCTCTTTTCATAATGTACTAGATTATGCTCTTTTCATAATGTACTAGATTATGCTCTTTTCATAATGTACTAATTCATGCTCTTTTCATAATGTACTAATTTATGCTCTTTTCATAATGTACTAGATTATGCTCTTTTCATAATGTACTAATTTATGCTCTTTTCATAATGTACTAATTTATGCTCTTTTCATAATGTACTAGATTATGCTCTTTTCATAATGTACTAGATTATGCTCTTTTCATAATGTACTAATTCATGCTCTTTTCATAATGTACTAATTTATGCTCTTTTCATAATGTACTAGATTATACACTTTTCATAATGTACTAATTTATACTCTTTTCATAATGTACTAATTTATGCTCTTTTCATAATGTACTAGATTATGCTCTTTTCATAATGTACTAATTTTTGCTCTTTTCATAATGTACTAATTCATGCTCTTTTCATAATGTACTAATTTATGCTCTTTTCATAATGTACTAGATTATGCTCTTTTCATAATGTACTAATTTATGCTCTTTTCATAATGTACTAATTTATGCTCTTTTCATAATGTACTAGATTATGCTCTTTTCATAATGTACTAGATTATGCTCTTTTCATAATGTACTAATTCATGCTCTTTTCATAATGTACTAATTTATGCTCTTTTCATAATGTACTAGATTATGCTCTTTTCATAATGTACTAGATTATGCTCTTTTCATAATGTACTAGATTATGCTCTTTTCATAATGTACTAATTTAGTCTCTTTTCATAATGTACTAATTTATGCTCTTTTCATAATGTACTAGATTATGCTCTTTTCATAATGTACTAATTTATACTCTTTTCATAATGTACTAGATTATGCTCTTTTCATAATGTACTAATTTATGCTCTTTTCATAATGTACTAATTTATGCTCTTTTCATAATGTACTAATTTATGCTCTTTTCATAATGTACTAATTTATGCTCTTTTCATAATGTACAAGATTATGCTCTTTTCATAATGTACTAATTTATGCTCTTTTCATAATGTACTAGATTATGCTCTTTTCATAATGTACTAATTTATGCTCTTTTCATAATGTACTAATTTATGCTCTTTTCATAATGTATTAATTTATACTCTTTTCATAATGTACAAGATTGTGCTCTTTTCATAATGTACTAATTTATGCTCTTTTCATAATGTACTAGATTATGCTCTTTTCATAATGTACTAATTTATACTCTTTTCATAATGTACTAATTTATACTCTTTTCATAATGTCCTACTTTATGCTCTTTTCATAATGTACAAGATTGTGCTCTTTTCATAATGTACTAGATTATGCTCTTTTCATAATGTACTAATTTATGCTCTTTTCATAATGTACTAGATTATGCTCTTTTCATAATGTACTAATTTATACTCTTTTCATAATGTACTAATTTATGCTCTTTTCATAATGTACTAGATTGTGCTCGTTTCATAATGTACTAATTTATGCTCTTTTCATAATGTACTAATTTATGCTCTTTTCATAATGTACTAGATTATGCTCTTTTCATAATGTACTAATTTATACTCTTTTCATAATGTACTAGATTATGCTCTTTTCATAATGTACTAATTTATACTCTTTTCATAATGTACTAATTTATGCTCTTTTCATAATGTACTAGATTGTGCTCGTTTCATAATGTACTAGATTATGCTCTTTTCATAATGTACTAGATTATGCTCTTTTCATAATGTACTAATTTATACTCTTTTCATAATGTACTAGATTGTGCTCGTTTCATAATGTACTAATTTATACTCTTTTCATAATGTACTAGATTATGCTCTTTTCATAATGTACTAATTTATACTCTTTTCATAATGTACTTATTTATACAGTTTTCATAATGTCCTACTTTATGCTCTTTTCATAATGTACAAGATTGTGCTCTTTTCATAATGTACTAGATTATGCTCTTTTCATAATGTACTAGATTATGCTCTTTTCATAATGTACTAATTTATGCTCTTTTCATAATGTACTAATTTATACTCTTTTCATAATGTCCTACTTTTTGCTCTTTTCATAATGTACAAGATTGTGCTCTTTTCATAATGTACTAGATTATGCTCTTTTCATAATGTACTAATTTATGCTCTTTTCATAATGTACAAGATTATGCTCTTTTCATAATGTACTAATTTATTCTCTTTTCATAATGTACTAGATTATGCTATTTTCATAATGTACTAGATTATGCTCTTTTCATGATGTACTAGATTATGCTCTTTTCATAATGTACTAATTTATGCTCTTTTCATAATGTACTAGATTATACTCTTTTCATAATGTATTAATTTATGGTCTTTTCATGATGTACTAGATTATACTCTTTTCATAATGTATTAATTTATGCTCTTTTCATAATGTACTAGATTATGCTCTTTTCATAATGTACTAGATTATACTCTTTTCATAATGTACTAATTTATGCTCTTTTCATAATGTACTAGATTATGCTCTTTTCATAATGTACTAGATTATGCTCTTTTCATAATGTACTAGATTATGCTCTTTTCATAATGTACTAGATTATGCTCTTTTCATAATGTACTAGATTATGCTCTTTTCATAATGTACTAGATTATGCTCTTTTCATAATGTACTAGATTATGCTCTTTTCATAATGTACTAGATTATACTCTTTTCATAATGTACTAGATTATGCTCTTTTCATGATGTACTAGATTATGCTCTTTTCATAATGTACTAGATTATGCTCTTTTCATGATGTACTAGATTATGCTCTTTTCATAATGTACTAGATTATGCTCTTTTCATAATGTACTAGATTATGCTCTTTTCATGATGTACTAGATTATGCTCTTTTCATAATGTACTAGATTATGCTCTTTTCATGATGTACTAGATTATGCTCTTTTCATGATGTACTAGATTATGCTCTTTTCATAATGTACTAGATTATGCTCTTTTCATAATGTACTAGATTATTCTCTTTTCATGATGTACTAGATTATGCTCTTTTCATAATGTACTAGATTATGCTCTTTTCATGATGTACTAGATTATGCTCTTTTCATGATGTACTAGATTATGCTCTTTTCATAATGTACTAGATTATGCTCTTTTCATAATGTACTAGATTATGCTCTTTTCATAATGTACTAGATTATGCTCTTTTCATGATGTACTAGATTATGCTCTTTTCATAATGTACTAGATTATGCTCTTTTCATAATGTACTAGATTATACTCTTTTCATAATGTACTAGATTATGCTCTTTTCATGATGTACTAGATTATGCTCTTTTCATAATGTACTAGATTATGCTCTTTTCATGATGTACTAGATTATGCTCTTTTCATAATGTACTAGATTATGCTCTTTTCATAATGTACTAGATTATGCTCTTTTCATGATGTACTAGATTATGCTCTTTTCATAATGTACTAGATTATGCTCTTTTCATGATGTACTAGATTATGCTCTTTTCATGATGTACTAGATTATGCTCTTTTCATAATGTACTAGATTATGCTCTTTTCATAATGTACTAGATTATTCTCTTTTCATGATGTACTAGATTATGCTCTTTTCATAATGTACTAGATTATGCTCTTTTCATGATGTACTAGATTATGCTCTTTTCATGATGTACTAGATTATGCTCTTTTCATAATGTACTAGATTATGCTCTTTTCATAATGTACTAGATTATGCTCTTTTCATAATGTACTAGATTATGCTCTTTTCATGATGTACTAGATTATGCTCTTTTCATAATGTACTAGATTATGCTCTTTTCATGATGTACTAGATTATGCTCTTTTCATAATGTACTAGATTATGCTCTTTTCATAATGTACTAGATTATGCTCTTTTCATGATGTACTAGATTATGCTCTTTTCATAATGTACTAGATTATGCTCTTTTCATGATGTACTAGATTATGCTCTTTTCATAATGTACTAGATTATGCTCTTTTCATGATGTACTAGATTATGCTCTTTTCATAATGTACTAGATTATGCTCTTTTCATAATGTACTAGATTATGCTCTTTTCATAATGTACTAGATTATGCTCTTTTCATAATGTACTAAGTTATACTCTTTTCATAATGTACTAGATTATGCTCTTTTCATAATGTACTAGATTATGCTCTTTGCATAATGTACTAATTTATGCTCTGTTCATAATGTACTAAGTTATACTCTTTTCATAATGTACTAGATTATGCTCTTTTAATAATGTACTAATTTATGCTCTTTTCATAATGTACTAGATTATGCTCTTTTCATAATGTACTATATTTTTTAACACTATTGTATATTTTTTCACACTATTTTATGTATTTTTTTCACTATTTTATATATTTTGTTGTGCTTTTTTATATATTTTTTTACAGTATTTTATATTTTTTTACGAAATTTTATTTTTTTTTTCACTTTTTTATATTTTTTTACACTATTTTATAGTTTTTTACACTATTTTATATATTTTTTAAAACTATTTTATATTTTCTTAACAAATTTTATATGTTTGTTCAGTATTTTATATTTTTTTACACTATTTTATATTTTTTTACAGTATTTTATATATTTTTAAAAACTATTTTATATTTTTGTTTGCACTATTTTATATATTTTTTTACACTATTTTATATTTTTTTACACTATTTTGTATTTTTGTTACACTATTTTATATTTTTTTACACTATTTTTTATTTTTTACACTATTTTATATTTTTAGTTTGCACTTTGTTATATATTTTTTACACTATTTTATATTTTTTTACGCTATTTTATATATTTTTTTCACTGTTTTCTATATTTAGTGGCACTTTTTTTACACTATTATATATTTGTTATACTATTTTATACTTTTGTACACTATTTTATAATTTTTTACAAAATTTTATATGTTTTTCACTATTTTATATGTTTTTAAACTATTTTATATTTGTTTACCCTATTTTATATATTGTTTTACACTATTTTATATTTTTTGTTTGCACATATTGTTATATTATTTTACACTATTTTATATTTTGTTACACTATTTTATATTTTTTTACACTATTTTATATTTTTTGTTTGCACTTTTTATATATTTTTTTTACACTTTTTTATATTTTATTTAAACTATTTTATATTTGTTTACACTCTTTTATATATTTTTTTACACTATTGTATATTTTTTATTTGCACGTTTTTATATATTTTTTTACACTATTTTATATTTTTTTACACTATTTTATATTGTTTTACACTATTTTATATATTTTTTACACTATTTTATATTTGTTTTCACTATTTTATATGTTTTTACACTTTTTTCTATATTTTTTTACACTATTTTATATTTTTTTCACTATTTTATATTTTTTTAAACACTATGTTATATATTTTTACACTATTGTATATATTTTTTACACTATTTTTAATTTTTTTCAGCATTTTATATTTTTTGTTGCACTATTTTATATATTTTTTACACTATTTTATATATTTTTTACACTATTTTATATTTTTGTACACTATTTTTTGTATTTTTTAAAGTATTTTATATATGTTTTTACACTATTTATATTTTTTTACACTATTTTATATTTTTTGTTTCACTTTTTTATATATTTTTTTACACTATTTTATATATTTCTTACACTATTTTATATTTTTTACACTATTTTATATTTTTTTACACTATTTTATATTTTTTTAAAAACTATTTCATATATTTTTTCACTATTTTATATATTTTTTTACACTATTTTATATGTTTTGTTGCACTTTTGACGTATTTTTTACACTTTTTTCTATATTTTTTACACTATTTGATATTTTTTTACACTTTTTTATATTTTTTTTTGAACTTTTTTATATATTTTTTTTTACACTTTTTTATATTTTATTACACTATTTTATACTTTTTAACACTATCTTATTTATTTTTTACACTATTTTAAATATTTATTGACACTATTTTATATATGTTTTTATATTTTTTGTTGCACTTTTTTATATATTTGTTACCCTATTTTATATTTGTTACACTATTTTATATTTTTTCACTATTTTATGTTTTTTGTTGCACTATTTTTTATATTTTTTTACAATATTTTATATTTTTATTGCACTTTTTTATATATTTTTTTACACTATTTTATATATTTTTTACACTATTTTATATTTTTTTTACACTATTTTATATATTTGTTTACAGTATTTTATATATTTTTTTTACTCTATTTTATATATTTTGTTACACTATTTTGTATTTTTTGTTTCACTTTTTTATATATTTGTTTACACTTTTTTTTATATATTTTGTACACTATTTTATATTTTTGTTGCACTTTTTTATATATTTTTTTACACTGTTTTTATTTTTTACACTATTTTATATTGTTTTTACACTATTTTATATTTTTTTACACTATATTGTATATTTTTTACACTGTTTTATATATTTTTTTACACTATTTTATATATTTTTTTACACTATTTTATATTTTTTGTTGCACTTTTTTATATATTTTTTACACTATTTTGTATTTTTTTACACTATTGTATATATTTTGGTACACTATTTTATATATTTTTTACACTATTTTATATTTTTTGGTGCACTTTTTTCTGTATTTTTTTACACTTTGTTGTATATTTTTTACACTATTTTATATTTATTTACACTATTTTATATATTTTTTTACACTATTTTACATATTTTCTTTATTTTTTTTGTTGCACTTTGTTATATATTTTGTTACACTTTTTTATATTTTTTTACAGTATTTATATTTTATTCACTATTTTGTATTTTTTGTTGCACTATTTTATATATTTTTTACACTATTTTATATGTTTTGTTGCACTTTTTTATATATATTTTTTACACTATTTTATATATTTTTTACACTATTTTATATTTTTTACACTTTTTTATATATTGTTTTACATTTTTTTATATTTTTTGTTGCACTTATTTATATATTTTTTCACACTATTTCTATATTTTTTACACTATTTTATACTTTTATAAACTATTTTATATACTGTTTACCCTATTTTATAATTTTTGTTGCACTTTTTTATATATATTTTTACACTATTTTATATATTTTTTACACTATTTTTTATTTTGGTTACACTATTTTATATATTTTTTTACACTTTTTTATATATTTTTTTACACTATTTGTATTTTTTGTTGCATTTTTTATATATATTTTGTTTTGCACTTTTTTAATATATTTTTTTACCCTATTTTATTTATTTTCTTACACTATTTTATATATTTTTTTACAATATTTTATATTTTTTTGCCCTGTTTTATATATTTTTTACACTATTTTATATTCTTTGTTTCACCTATTTATATATTTTTTACACTATTTTTAAATTTTTACACTATATTATATTTTTTACACTATTTTATATATTTTTTACACTATTTTATATATTTTTTTACACTATGTTATATATTTTGTTACACTATTTTATATTTTTTACACTATTTTTAAAATTTTTTTACACTATTTTATATTTTTTGTGGCACTTTTTTATATGTTTTTACACTATTTTATATTTTTTGTTGCACTTTTTTATATATTTTTTTTACACTATTTTATATATTTTGTACACTATTTTATATTTTTGTCACTATTTTATATTTTTTGTTTGCACTTTTTTTTATATATTTGGTTAGACTATTTTATATTTTTTACACTATTTTATTTTTTTTGACGCTATTTTATTTTTTTACACTATTTTATATTTTTTGTGGCACTTTTTTTATATATTTTTTAAACTATTTTATATATTTTTTACATTATTTTGTATTTGTCGTCACTATTTTATTTTTTTTGTTTGCACTTTTTTCTGTATGTTTTTACACTATTTTATATTTTTTGTTTCACTTTTACCGTATTTTTTACACTTTTTTATATATTTTTTACACTATTTGTTATTGTTTTTACACTTTTTTGTATATTTTTTACACTATTTTATATATTTTTTTTACACTATCTTATATATTTTTTTACACTATTTTATATTCTTTGTTGCACTTTTTTATATATTATTTGACACTTTTTTTATATTTTTTTATACTATGTTATACTTGTTAACACTATCTTATATATTTTTTACACTATTTTATATATTTATTGACACTATTTTATATATTTTTTTATATTTTTTGTTGCACTTTTTTATATATTTTTTACCCTATTTTATATTTTCTACACTATTTTATATGTTTTTCACTATTTTATGTTTTTTGTTGCACTATTTTTTATATTTTTTTACAATATTTTATATTTTTATTGCACTTTTTTATATATTTTTTTACACTATTTTATATATTTTTTACACTATTTTATATTTTTTTACACTATTTTATATATTTGTTTACAGTATTTTATATATTTTTTTACTCTATTTTATATATTTTGTTACACTATTATGTATTTTTTGTTGCACTTTTTTATATATTTTTTACACTATTTTTATTTTTTACCCTATTTTATATTGTTTTTACACTATTTTATATGTTTTTTTACACTATTTTGTATATTTTTTACACTGTTTTCTATATTTTTTTACACTATTTTATATATTGTTTTTACACTATTTTATATTTTTTGTTGCACTTTTGTCTATATTTTTTACACTATTTTATATTTTTTTACACTATTTTATATATTTTGTTACACTATTTTCTATATTTTTTACACTGTTTTATATATTTTGTTACACTATTGTATATTTTTTGGTGCACTTTTTTCTGTATTTTTTTACACTTTGTGATATATTTTTTTACACTATTTTATATTTATTTACTCTATTTTATATATTTTTTACACTAATTTATATATTTTCTTTATTTTATTTGTTGCACTTTATTTTATTTTATTTTGTTACACTATTTTATATTTGTTTTACAGTATCTTATATTTTTTTTCACTATTTTGTATTTTTTGTTGCACTATTTTATATATTTTTAACACTATTTTATATGTTTTGTTGCACTTTTTTATATATTTTTTACACTATTTTATATATTTTTAACACTATTTTATATTTTTTACACTTTTTTATATATTTTTTACATTTTTTTATATTTTTTGGTTCACTTATATATTTTTTCACACTTTTTCTATATTTTTTACACTATTTTATATTTTTATAAACTATTTTATATACTGTTTACCATATTTTATATTTTTTGTTTCACTTTTTTTATATATATTTTTACACTATTTTATATATTTTTTACACTATTTTTTATTTTGTTTACACTATTTTATATATTTTTTACACTTTTTATATATTTTTTTACACTATTTGTATTTTTTGTTGCATTTTTTATATATATTTTTTTTACACTTTTTTAATATATTTTTTTACCCTATTTTATTTATTTTCTTACACTATTTTATATATTTTTTTACACTATTTTATATTTTTTTGCCCTTTTTTATATATTTTTTATACTATTTTATATTCTTTGTTTCACCTATTTATATATTTTTTACACTATTTTTAAATTTTTACACTATATTATATTTTTTACACTATTTTATATATTTTTTACACTATTTTATATATTTTTTTACACTATGTTATATATTTTGTTACACTATTTTATATTTTTTACACTATTTTTAAAATTTTTTTACACTATTTTATATTTTTTGTGGCACTTTTTTATATTTTTTTACACTATTTTATATTTTTTGTTGCACTTTTTTATATATTTTTTACACTATTTTATATATTTTTAACACTATTTTATATTTTTTACACTTTTTTATATATTTTTTTACATTTTTTTATATTTTTTGGTTCACTTTTTTATATATTTTTTCACACTTTTTCTATATTTTTTACACTATTTTATATTTTTATAAACTATTTTATATACTGTTTACCATATTTTATATTTTTTGTTTCACTTTTTTTATATATATTTTTACACTATTTTATATATTTTTTACACTATTTTTTATTTTGTTTACACTATTTTATATATTTTTTACACTTTTTATATATTTTTTTACACTATTTGTATTTTTTGTTGCATTTTTTATATATATTTTTTTTACACTTTTTTAATATATTTTTTTACCCTATTTTATTTATTTTCTTACACTATTTTATATATTTTTTTACACTATTTTATATTTTTTTGCCCTTTTTTATATATTTTTTACACTATTTTATATTCTTTGTTTCACCTATTTATATATTTTTCTACACTATTTTTTATATTTTTACACTATATTATATTTTTTACACTATTTTATATATTTTTTACACTATTTTATATATTTTTTTACACTATGTTATATATTTTGTTACACTATTTTATATTTTTTACACTATTTTTAAAATTTTTTTACACTATTTTATATTTTTTGTGGCACTTTTTTATATTTTTTTACACTATTTTATATTTTTTGTTGCACTTTTTTATATATTTTTATACACTATTTTATATATTTTGTACACTATTTTATATTTTTGTCACTATCTTATATTTTTTGTTTGCACTTTTTTTATATATTTGGTTAGACTATTTTATATTTTTTACACTATTTTATATTTTTTACACTATTTTATTTTTTTTTGACACTATTTTATTTTTTTTACACTATTTTATATTTTTTGTGGCACTTTTTTTATATATTTTTTAAACTATTTTATATATTTTTTACATTATTTTGTATTTGTCGTCACTTTTTTATTTTTTTTGTTTGCACTTTTTTCTGTATGTTTTTACACTATTTTATATTTTTGGTTTCACTTTTACCGTATTTTTTACACTTTTTTGTATATTTTTTACACTATTTGTTATTGTTTTTACACTTTTTTATATATTTTTTTACACTATTTTATATATTTTTTTTACACTATCTTATATATTTTTTTACACTATTTTATATTTTTGTTGCACTTTTTTATATATTTTTTTACACTTTTTTATATTTTTTTATACTATGTTATACTTGTTAACACTATCTTATATATTTTTTACACTATTTTATATATTTATTGACACTATTGTATATATTTTTTTATATTTTTTGTTGCACTTTTTTATATATTTTTTACCCTATTTTATATTTTTTACACTATTTTATATGTTTTTCACTATTTTATGTTTTTTGTTGCACTATTTTTTATATTTTTTACAATATTTTATATTTTTATTGCACTTTTTTATATATTTTTTTACACTATTTTATATATTTTTTACACTATTTTATATTTTTTTACACTATTTTATATATTTGTTTACAGTGTTTTATATATTTTTTTACTCTATTTTATATATTTTGTTACACTATTATGTATTTTTTGTTGCACTTTTTTATATATTTTTTACACTATTTTTATTTTTTACCCTATTTTATATTGTTTTTACACTATTTTATATGTTTTTTTTACACTATTTTATATATTTTGTTGCACTTTTGTCTATATTTTTTACACTATTTTATATTTTTTTACACTATTTTATATATTTTTTACACTGTTTTATATATTTTGTTACACTATTTTATATTTTTAGGTGCACTTTTTTCTGTATTTTTTTACACTTTGTGATATATTTTTTTACACTATCTTATATTTATTTACTCTATTTTATATATTTTCTACACTATTTTATATATTTTCTTTATTTTATTTGTTGCACTTTATTTTATTTTATTTTGTTACACTATTTTATATTTTTTTTACAGTATCTTATATTTTTTTTCACTATTTTGTATTTTTTGTTGCACTATCTTATATATTTTTTACACTATTTTATATGTTTTGTTGCACTTTTTTATATATTTTTTACACTATTTTATATATTTTTAACACTATTTTATATTTGTTACACTTTTTTATATATTTTTTTACATTTTTTTATATTTTTTGGTTCACTTATTTATATATTTTTTCACACTTTTTCTATATTTTTTACACTATTTTATATTTTTATAAACTATTTTATATACTGTTTACCATATTTTATATTTTTTGTTTCACTTTTTTTATATATATTTTTACACTATTTTATATATTTTTTACACTATTTTTTATTTTGTTTACACTATTTTATATATTTTTTACACTTTTTTATATATTTTTTTACACTATTTGTATTTTTTGTTGCATTTTTTATATATATTTTTTTTACACTTTTTTATATATTTTTTTACCCTATTTTATATATTTTCTTACACTATTTTATATATTTTTTTACACTATTTTATATATTTTTTGTTGCACTTTTTTATATATTTTTTACACTATTTTATATTTTTTTACACTATTTTATATATTTTGTTACACTATTTTGTATATTTTTTACACTATTTTATATATTTTGTTACACTATTTTATATTGTTTGGTGCACCTTTTCTGTATTTTTTTACATTTTGTTGTATATTTTTTACACTATTTTATATTTATTTACACTATTTTATATATATTTTTTACACTATTTTATATATTTTCTTTATTTTTTTTGTTGCACTTTGTTATATATTTTGTTACACTATTTTATATTTTTTTTACAGTATTTTATATTTTTTTTCACTATTTTGTATTTTTTGTTGCACTATTTTATATATTGTTTACACTATTTTATATGTTTTGTTGCACTTTTTTATATATTTTTTACACTATTTTATATATTTTTTACACTATTTTATATTTTTTACACTTTTTTATATATTTTTTTACATTTTTTTATATTTTTTGTTGCACTTATTTATATATTTTTTCACACTTTTTCTATATTTTTTACACTATTTTATATTTTTATAAACTATTTTATATACTGTTATCCCTATTTTATATTTTTTGTTGCACTTTTTTTATATATATTTTTACACTATTTTATATATTTTTTACAGTATTTTTTATTTTGTTTACACTATTTTATATATTTTTTTACACTTTTTTATATATTTTTTTACACTATTTGTATTTTTTGTTGCATTTTTTATATATATTTTTTTACACTTTTTTATATATTTTTTTACCCTATTGTATATATTTTCTTACACTATTTTATATATATTTTTTACACTATTTTATATTTTTTTGAACTTTTTTTATATATTTTTTACACTATTTTATATTCTTTGTTTCACCTATTTATATATTTTTTTACACTATTTTATATATTTTTACACTATATTATATTTTTACACTATTTTATATATTTTTACACTATTTTATATATTTTTTTACACTATGTTATATATTTTGTTACACTATTTTATATTTTTTACACTATTTTATTTATTTTTTTACACTATTTAATATTTTTTGTGGCACTTTTTTATATTTTTTGTTTGCACTTTTTTTTTATATATTTTGTTAGACTATTTTATATTTTTTACACTATTTTATATTTTTTACACTATTTTATTTTTTTTTTGACACTATTTTATATTTTTTACACTATTTTATATTTTTTGTGGCACTTTTTATATATTTTTTAAACTATTTTATATATTGTTTACACTATTTTGTATTTGTTGTCACTATTTTTTTTTTGTTTGCACTTTTTTCTGTATGTTTTTACACTATTTTATATTTTTTGTTTCACTTTTACCGTATTTTTTACACTTGTTTATATATTTTTTACACTATTTTTTATTGTTTTTACACTTTTTTATATATTTTTTTACACTATTTTATATATTTTTTACACTATCTTATATATTTTTTTACACTACTTTATATTTTTTGTTGCACTTTTTTATATATTTTTTTACACTTTTTTATATTTTTTTATACTATTTTATACTTTTTAACACTATCTTATATATTTTTTACACTTTTTTATATATTTATTGACACTATTTTATATATTTTTTTATATTTTTTGTTGCACTTTTTTATATATTTTTTACCCTATTTTATATTTTTTACACTATTTTATATGTTTTTCACTATTTTATGTTTGTTGTTGCACTATTTTTTATATTTTTTTACAATATTTTATATTTTTATTGCACTTTTTTATATATTTTTTTACACTATTTTATATATTTTTTACACTATTTTATATTTTTTACACTACTTTATATATTTGTTGACAGTATTTTATATATTTTTTTACTCTATTTTATATATTTTGTTACACTATTTTGTATTTTTTGTTGCACTTTTTTATATATTTGTTTACACTTTTTTATATATTTTGTACACTATTTTATATTTTTGTTGCACTTTTTTATATATTTTTTACACTATTTTTATTTTTTACCCTATTTTATATTGTTTTTACACTATTTTATATGTTTTTTACACTATTTTGTATATTTTTTACACTGTTTTCTATATTTTTTCACACTATTTTATATATTGTTTTTACACTATTTTATTTTTTTGTTGCACTTTTTTATATATTTTTTACACTATTTTATATTTTTTTACACTATTTTATATATTTTGTTACACTATTTTATATATTTTTTACACTATTTTATATATTTTGTTACACTATTTTATATTTTTTGGTGCACTTTTTTCTGTATTTTTTTACACTTTGTTATATATTTTTTTACACTATTTTATATTTATTTACACTATTTTATATATTTTTTACACTATTTTATATATTTTCTTTATTTTATTTGTTGCACTTTGTTATATATTTTGTTACACTATTTTATATTTGTTTTACAGTATCTTATATTTTTTTCACTATTTTGTATTTTTTGTTGCACTATTTTATACATTTTTTACACTATTTTATATGTTTTGTTGCACTTTTTTATATATTTTTTTACACTATTTTATATATTTTTTACACTATTTTATATTTTTTACACTTTTTTATATATTTTTTACATTTTTTTATATTTTTTGTTGCACTTATTTATATATTTTTTCACACTTTTTCTATATTTTTTACACTATTTTATATTTTTATAAACTATTTTATATACTGTTTACCCTATTTTATATTTTTTGTTGCACTTTTTTTATATATATTTTTTACACTTTTTTATATATTTTTTTACACTATTTGTATTTTTTGTTGCATTTTTTATATATATTTTTTTTACACGTTTTTATATATTTTTTACCCTATTTTATGTATTTTCTTACACTATTTAATATATTTTTTTTACACTATTTTATATTTTTTTGCACTTTTTTTATATATTTTTTACACTATTTTATATTCTTTGTTTCACCTATTTATATATTTTTCTACACTATTTTTTATATTTTTACACTATATTATATTTTTTACACTATTTTATATATTTTTTACACTATTTTATATATTTTTTTACACTATGTTATATATTTTGTTACACTATTTTATATTTTTTACACTATTTTATTTATTTTTTTACACTATTTTATATTTTTGTGGCACTTTTTTTATATTTTTTTACACTATTTTATATTTTTTATTGCACTTTTTTATATTTTTTTTACACTATTTTATTTATTTTGTACACTATTTTATATTTTTGTCACTATTTTATATTTTTTGTTTGCACATTTTTTTATATATTTTGTTAGACTATTTTATATTTTTTACACTATTTTATATTTTTTACACTATTTTATTTTTGTTTACACTATTTTATATTTTTTACACTATTTTATATTTTTTGTTGCACTTTTTTATATATTTTTTTACACTGTTTTATATATTTTTTTACGCTTTTTTCTATATTTTTTACACTATTTTATATGTTTTTACACTATTTATATTTTTTGTTTTCACTTTTTTATATATTTTGTTACACTATTTTATATATTTTTTTACACTATTTTATATTTTTTTCACTATTTTGTATTTTTTTTGCACTATTTTATATTTTTTTTACACTATTTTATATTTGTTTACACCATTTATATTTTTTGTTTGCACCTTTTTATATATTTTGTTACACTTTTTTATATATTTTTTTACACTATTTTATATTTTTTTTTGCTATTTTATATATATGTTTTTCACTATTTTATGTATTTTGTTGCAGTTTTTCATGCAAGAAATCTACTCATCGTTGCTTTGAAGCTATACAACATAATATCCATATCGTAGTATAAGTTAGTTAACAAAAAAGTGCTCAATATTCTGGATGAAGAAGATATTATTAAAGCTCACGTTGGGACAAAAATGATTGCGTTTTGTTTAATGCAAAAAATAAAATCTCGTCGTCGTTTCCTATGATTTTCAAACTAATAATGCAGAATAATATCTGATTAGTTTTATACATTAACCATAGAGTGCTCAATATCCTGGATAGAGCAGATGTGTTCAAACACAGCATTGCCTGTGAGAAATAACTTCTTTGACTTTTGTTACTCTGCTGCTACCAGGAAAAGTACAGTGTTCCTCAAAAACAATTCAAATAATAATAGTAAGTCGTATAGGTTAGCCAATCCAAAATGTCCAATGTCCTGTATAGAGCAAGTACGTTTTAGCTTCATTGCTCAGAAAAAAAGCAACATTCACTATGTTTGGTTATAGTATTTTATACAAGAAAAGCTACTTTATGTTGACCGGGGTTTATAATAGTAATAATATAGTATTATATCTTATAATTAGTAAAAAGTAATCAAAGAGCGCTCAATATCCTAGATAGAGCAATTGTGTTTAAATGCAGTATTGCCTAGAAGAAAGAATTTCTTTGTCATTTTCATGTTGTATACCAGACAAAGTTAGTTTTGCCCCAAACTAAAATAGGAATAATACAGTATCATATATGGTACCGTGTAGGTGTTAAACAATCGAAACTGCTCAATATCCTCGATAGAACAAGTATGTTTAAAAAGCGTATTTCCCTTGTATAAAAACATCATTATGTTTTTATACAAGCAAATCTCAGTGTGTGAGTCATAATAGTAATATTACAGTATTTTATATGGAAAGTTGTATGTAGAAATAAAAAAGTGCTGAATATCCTAGATACAACTGATACGTATGTACACAGGATTTAATCAGAAAAATAATGTTTTATCATTTTTTATAATGTATACCGGTGTTTCCTGGAAGCCAAAGCAAGAAATGATACATTATCATATATGGTAAGTAGTATAATTTAGTTGGTACAAAGTGCTCAATATTCTGAATAGAGCATGCTGCCTTTCGGAGAAAAAAAGCAAAATGACACCTACAGGTTTCTGTGTAATGATTAGATAAGATGCAGCCCCAGAAGCAACATAAGATACATGCTTATAATTTTTCCATTCAGTTTTTATCAAGTTTGTCATTTATTTTTCTTAAAATTTTTCCATTCATTTATTTCAATCAAATTCTTGATTATTTTGTTTCATTTTCATTCATTTTTTAAATTTCTTAATTTAATTTTTCATTCGTTTTCTTCATTATTATTTTCATTTACTTATTTCATTCATTTTATCATTCATTCTCTTTTTCTTCTTTTCATTCATCTTTTTTTCATTCACGTTTACTTAATTCTCTTCATTTGTCTTTTAATCATTTTTCTTCATTTGTTTTCATTCGTTTTTCTTCATTCAGTTTTATTCGTTCATTTTTATTTCATTTTCTTCATTAGATGTCACTTATGTAATATTCATTCGTTCATTTTCATTTCCTTTTCTTCATTAGATGTCACTTATGTAATATTCATTCAATATTTTTCTTTCATTTTCCTACAGCTTTTTAATTCATTTTTATTAATTCTACATTCAGTTTTTTTTCATCGAGTTTTTTCATTCAGCTTTTTATTCATTATTTTATATATATTTTGTTTTCATTCATTTTCTATGCTTGCTGTTATTCATTCAATAATTTTCATATATTTTCATTAATTTTTCTTTCATTTTCTTTCATTTGCTTTTATTAATTTTTTTTCAATCAGTTTTTTCATTCTTTTTTATACCCTTATTTTCCTCATTTATTTTTATTCATATTTATTCGTTTTTTTCATTTTCATCATTTTCTTCATTAAACATTTTCATTCCTTTTTCTTTCATTAATTTCTTTTCATTCCTTATCTTTCATTCAATATTTTTCATTCATTTTCTGTTCAGTTTTCTTTCATTTTCGTTCATTTAGTTTCATCAATTTATTAAATTCAGTTTTTCGTTCATTTTTATTTCATTCATTTTCTTTATTCATTTTCCTTCTTTTTCTTCATTATATTTTTTAATTCATTTTCTCCTATTAAATTTACTTCCTGTCATTTTATTTGTCATTCATTTTTTTTCATTTTCCTTTATTTCTTTTTATATACTTTTATTTCGTTTTTTTTTTTTTAAATTTTCTTTCAAATATTTTCATTTAGTTTTTATTAAATACTAATATTTTAATCTTGTTTTTAAATTAAATTTAATTCTTTTTTCATTCACTTTTTTTGCATTTATTTTTCATTCAATGTCCATGAGTAATGATAATAACTATATAGTAGTACTACTGTTAGGTGGTATATCTTGAATACAATAGACATAATATGTGCTTACACACAGAGCTGGAATAAGTGGGAAGGAGAAGAAACTCGTTATGATTGAATTTAGAAATGCTCTGGAGGTCTCCTAAATATCGAATAAAACAAATATATGTTAATCAAAGTAACATATGCGATGTGCATGCGCTATTTGAGGACATATATTAGTATTTAATAAAACGATTCTTTTTGTTAAGTTGTCTCAAATAATATCTGTAGTAATTAGAACAAGCTGCTGCGTCATTACTCGAAATGCTTCCGGAAATGACATAATTTCTTTTCAAATTGTGGTGGCGTTGGGGAGGGAACAGAACACAGTAAGGTTATATTTAAAAGTTCCTTGAAGGGCTCTTTAATTTTAGTGGGGTGATTTCAGTAGTAGTGATTACTATTACTATTTAATAAGTGATATACATGTGTGAATCCAAAGTGCTCAATATTCTGAATAGAGCAGGTACGTTTGTAGGCTACACTGTTTGGAAAAAAACAACATGGAGATGTTTTGTTATATAATTTTATGAAAGAAAATCTCCTCGACGTTGCCTGTGAGCGATGATAGTATTAATATAGTATCATATCTAGAAACGGCATATGGTGGATTCTCTCATCGAAGACAATGAATGAGGGTTCAGTATGCAATCTTCAGCAGCTCCTAAGCTCTGTCAAACCACATGCATAATTGCAATCCCAGAGACGTCCGGTACACTCCTCTGCAGATGGTGAACTTGCATGTTCTCATCACTCAAAGATGCCTTCTCAAGTAAACAGATAACCCTTCTTTGCTGTGTGCTTTGAAACCACAGTGGCATACATATTCATTTTTTGGTGGATTTTTCTGGTGTTTTGTCTTCATATTTGCACAGGCGTCCCTATGATGAAGGCAGTTATGTTCAAATTCTCTGGTCCCTAGAAAACACATCTTCCTCCATTCTCTGCGATCCCCTGCTGCACTCTCCCAGGAACTCAAAGAAATTCTACAATGTTTCAGGTTGTCTTCTAGTTTATCTTTGTAACGAAGCAGGGAACGCCCTATTGGGCAGCAAGAATTTTTCAGTTGCCCATAAAAAAGTTGCTTAGGGATTCTTGTGACTTGACCACCGCATTTGTATCCTGATCAAAAATGATTCAATAACAGTGATTTCACATTTCTAGTAATTCACTATTTGGAACACGATCCTGCCATCCTACATTGCAAACAGACTGAGACATCTCATATGGAAGGAATCAGCAAACCTAGTTTCAGAAAGAGCTGCAACAGAAATTCTATGTTGCCTTAACACACGTGCTATGATAGTGGTTTTTCGTTCAGGGTTCTTTTTGTTATCCTGGAGTGTTCTTACATTCCAAATCGCAATGAACATATTTGTTCCATGTATTTTGTTTCTATTCTTGATTTGGGTGCAAATATTGGATGCCCAGACATCTGCACCTGATGACGGACATGAGCAAGTAAACAATTTTTAGGTTACCTCATGAAGAGGACAGCAGTGCCATCCTATAAAGGGCTGCTTTGTTATGAAAGGAGGACACGAGTCACACAATTACTTGTGGGTGTTGTGAAAAACGGCCATCTACCTTTCACCATGTATGTGTAATGTTCATGCTAGAAACTACCAGTGACATTCTTCACCTGTTCTCATCACAATACCATCATCACCACAGGATTTATTGATTTATTGTTAGTTAAAAAAAAAAAAACACATATCGATGTACAAAACCTTAGGCTTAAACCAGTGAAAATGGTTCACTGAACAACCGGCACTTTGAGTTGTTTTAAGTGGTCATTGCTTGTGCTGAACAAAGCACACTCTCTCCATCGGATTAACACGGTCTGTAATGGTGCAAGCTGGGCCACACGTCAGATGATAAAACGATCGCAGGATTTTCTTGTAAGGGTGTTCCATCTTCTAGATCAGTTGTGAGCCAACACTAAAGGGCCTGATCCACCCTGGTAAGCTTTCTGTGCAGCTGGGCATCATACCAGTTATTTCTTGGTCCTTGACTCTAACTGTTAGTTCAGTCTAGTGGACACATTGCCTAGCGATGCTGTACCAACACCGTCCCCTCACAAGGTTTGGCAGGCCTGCTGAGACCAGTACCCAGGGTAAAGCTCTTGGAGCTAGCAAGTGAGAGATTTAGGAGATGGGTGAGGACCAGTGATCTCTGTCCACCCTATTGGGTGCAGCAGCCAGAGATTCAAAGGTACTACCTCTACCCAGAGCCCCTATACCCTATACAGTATATAGTAATAGTATTAATATAGTATCCTATCTAGAAACGGTATATAGTAATAGTGTTCAATATCCTAAATAGAGCAAAGTTTCCTGGAAGAAATAATTTCTTTGTCTTAAGTGGTAGGTCGTATGTGGAATATAATTATTGCAGAGTGCTCAAAATCCTAGATAGAGCAGGGGTGTTAAAACGCAAAGTTATCCAGGTGAAATACTTCCTTTATTTTTATTTTGTTGTATACTAGACAAAGTAAATATCCATGATTCAAAATAGTAATATCTCAGTATCATATTGGTAAGGAGTATAAGTTAATCAATCCAAACTGCTCAATATACTGCATGGATAGAGCAGGAATGTTTAAAATCTGCATCGCCCAGAAAAAACAATGTCACTGTGTTTGTTATACTATTTCATTTTGAGTCCATAATTAATTAAGCTCTAGTTCATCACCTTACAGCTGCTAAACTTCTGACTGACCAACAATATGGATTTAGACAAGCTTGTTCTACAGCAGATATCCTAACTGTAATCTCTGAACGTATATACTATACATTGGACAAAGCATGTGAGGGTAGAGCAGTAGTTCTAGATATATCTAAGGCTTTTGACAGGGTTTGACACAAGGTTCTTGTCAGGAAAATCAGATCTTATGGAATCACTGGACGAGTACTTAACATAATTAAATCTTTCTTAAATAAAAGAAGAATCCAGGTTGTCCTCGACAGTCATACATCTAAACAATATGATATAAATGCGGGTGTACGTCAGGGGTCGATCCTTGGACCTTTATTATTCCTAATATTCATAAATGACCTCCCTGTTTCTGAGATGGGTATATTTGCTGATGACATCACGCTCTATAACAGGCATTAGGGGAAAACAAATGAGCACATATCTAAGGAAATGGCAAAAACACTAGAGGAAGACCTCCAATCTGTAGTGGAATGGGGACATTCAATGCTGCCAAGACTAAGCTTGTTTCCTTCAATAATTACAAGAAACCTTTTCAACCACCAATAGCTATGACTAAAGTTACATTACCTGAAAATACTTCTTTCAAATGACTCGGCCTAACGTTCACAGGGAACATGAGTTGAAACAGTTCCATTGAGAGCATTGCCAAGGCTGCTGTGAAGAAGGTGGGCTCTCTCTACTGTGCTAGAAAGATACTTACACCTGAAAGTATCCTGTATCTCTACAAGGCCACCATTCGCCCACATATGGAGTACTGTTGTCACATTTGGGCTGGTGCATCTGCTACTAATCTCTCATTCTTGGACAGGGTTCAAAAGTTCTGAACTGTCATCTAAGCTTCAACCTTTGTCCCATCGACATAATGTTGCATCCCTCTGCCTGTTCTACAAGTATTTTAATAGTAAATCTTCTGACGAACTACAAGCCCTTGTACCATCTTGACATAAATACCCCCGACAAACCCAACAAGCAGCAAAGCCCCACCCCTGCACAGTAGAGCTCCGTAGGTGTAAGAAAGCCTTCTACTCCAATAGTTTCTTCCTTAGAACTGCTAGATTTTGGAACTCCCTTTCAAACTGTACTGATATGCAGAAGTTCAAGTGTAATGTGAATGGGCATCTCGCTGCTCAACTCCCTACATAGTATCCCTGCAACTTATGTCCCCGATAGTAGCCACCTACATCAAAGTAGGTGAAAGTAGGTGCTTAGGGTGAAAATGGAATTAAAAAAAAATCTACTCAGAATTGATTGGGGTTCATATTAGAAATAGTACACTATCATATCTGGTAAGCGCTATAAACTGTTTTTGCGTTAGGCTGCTAAATAGAACAGCTGTCTTTAAAAGTCTTTAAAGTAGCGTTGCCCGGGAGAAAGAATTTATTTGTCTTTAGCTGTTATGTTGCATACTAGACAAAGCAGATGTGGCTGCCATAATAGTAATAATACAGTATAATATCATAAGTGTTTTACATTAGATAATCTAAAGTGCCCAATATTCTTGACAGAGCAGGTATGTTAAAAGTGAGAGTAGCCCAGAAAAAGCAACAACACAATTTTGTTATACGATTTTATACAAGAAAATCTAATCAGTGTTATTGAAGATTCATAATAGTAATAATACATTATCATTTCTAGTAATTAATAAATAGTGATGAAAGTGTGCTTAATATTCCAGATTAAGCTAGTGTGTTTAAATGCAGTATTGCCAGAGGGAAAGGCTTTCTTTGTTATTTGTTATTATGTTGTATACTAGGCAAAGTCCATGGTGTTGCCCGCGAGCCAAAATAGGAATAGTACAGCATTATACATAGTAAAGAGTATAAGTCAATCCAAAATACCCAATATTCTGGATAGAGCAGGTGTGTTTAAAGGCCGCGTCGCCCGGGGAAAACAATGTCAATGTGTTTTATTTTTCCTCGATATCCTAACAATAGCAGGAGTGTTTAAATACAACTTCATTTCTTTTTTTTTTGCGGTTAGCGTCGGGTAGCCTTGCTAATTGTAAATGAAACAGACGCATAATTAAATTTATCATTTTCTCATGAATTGTTTTGAATTTTTGCCATTTTTTTTTTTAGTCATACCTGATTTCTCATTTAGTCTGTGAAGGTAAACTACTTTGCAATAAGTTCGAATATATGAGAATTAATCATTGTTATCATGCACGAAATGTCGGCGTCACGTAAAATGAGAAGTGAGGATTTTCAATAAACACGGTGGACAGAGAAATGAATTGTTTCAAAATAGTTTTTTTTTTCACAGAATAAACAAATTATTGATCGTTATAATCATTGCGTTTGTTGCTTTGACATGTCATTAATTTTATGATAATCGCGAAAAAATAATTAAAAAAATAATATTTTATTTGAATTACTTGGATTAATGGTCTTGGATGTTATTCTCGCGTTTCGGCCCACGATGTAACCCCCGCTCATTTTCAAAGTTCTACCCGGTCATTATTGATGAAACGAGAACAAAATTTCTTGTGAGTTCAGTTTGAAATTTCGTACAATTTTCGAGTTTAACCAGATGTGTGAAGAAAACCGTAGAATAAATCGGCCGAAATGTTGTAAGAATAACATTTAACATGTGAAAAGTAATTCAAAGAAAACACATTACCAATCTCTATCTAAAATATCTGAAATATAAAACACTTCCGTTTTTTTCTTTTTAAGTTGAGATTTTTTAGTTTTTATCTTTTTTTTTTACCAAAATTGGTATCGTAAATTGAATTTTGTCTACATTTTCCATTCCAAGAATTTAAATTCATGAGATGATGAATAAAATAATTTGCAAAGATTCCTTTTCTATTTTGGCGTTCAATATTATTTTAATACTATTTTTCTTTGGATGAAATTTATAAGACAATTTATAAGAATTTATAAGACAAATTTATTTATAAGACAATTTATAAGAATTTATAAGACAAATTGGATCCCTTGTTTCATTATCAATTCTGTTTTGGTGGTATCGAAAGATCAAAGAGAAAGATATAAATTTAGTGTTATCTCGAAAAGAAAGTAAACTATTATAAGTAAACAATCGTAGGAGTACAATGGAATAACAACAAAAAGCAACGGGGGAAAAAAAACGACTGAAAAACGACTGAGTAACTGAAAAAAGAAGAAAAAAAAGGAAAGCTATATTGTGAAAAATCGAAAGAGAAAGTGAAAGTAGAAACAAATTGCGAATCAAGAAAGAAAACGAAAGAAAATTACAAATATATATTAATAATAAATAAGTGTTTCGGCAATATAAACTGACAAGGCGCATATAGGAGGAGGTCAAATGATCTGTGTGTATGTGTGTGTGAGGGAGAAAGCGAGCGAGCGAGAGAGAAAGAGAGAGCGTTGAACGGGACGGCTGTAGTGTTCTAGCAGACCTGCCACCGTTTCCCCCAGCACAGCGGTGGAATCGCAGTCTCTTCTGCTGCTAGACCGTAAACCCGTCGTAGCTGTGAGAAAATGAAGCAAAATGCCAGAGCAATTTGCTAGGTATTTACTCGTCTTTTCTACACGCGTTTGATGACTTGCCGGGATTTTCGGCATTTCACTCCTGAACTGTGTGCGATTACCAACAGATCAAGGAGACTCGGCGTAACAGCCAGTTATTGATTCCGTTATCGTTCAATTCTTGGTGAATTCTCGATCTCTCGCTCCATTACAAGAGTGATCTCTGTGCGCTCCTTTGCTCCTCCGGCAAGTACGTACAACTTAAGGTTTTACCATGCGACTTTTCCGTTGCTATTTCATAGAAATTTCACTTGGAATTAGTCTGCTTGGATTTGTATTAGCTACCCGAGATGTCCCCGTCGGCACAAGCAGTGGCACCGTGGAGGTGCCCAAACTTGCTGTACCTGTCCAAGACAATCTGAAAGGAACGGGGAACCCTGCGGAACAACATAATTGTCCATCCATGATCCAAGTGGACTTACTTCGACTTTCATACGATTATTCTTACATCGACATTGATATCATCCAACACGTAAAGGTAAGTGTTTTTCTTTTGTTTTTGCGTTAGAAAAATAAATAATGGAAGAGAAACGAAACATGAATCGTGAGTAACGTTTCCAAAAGTGACAACAAGAAAAAGTATTACCAAAAAATGTCAAAATAAATATATTGTTTTCGAATGGAAGAAATACATAGCATCGGAAAAATCCATTTTCTTAGACTTATTTTCACGTTCGAAGCTGCATTTTTGTTTGAAAAAGTTATCGCTTTCTTACCATACACCGAAATGTGATCGGCGTGAAAATCTTTCGATATTGTTTTTTGGGAAACAATAGTGCGTGTTGTAATTTGTTGTTGTTGTTGTTGTTGTTGTTGTTGTTGTTGTTGTAATTTGTTGTTGTTGTTGTTGTTGTTGGGTATTTTGATCAACATAAAGCATTTGCCTTAGATCTTCTTTGTCATCCTAATCATCCTAATCATCACGTTTCCATCCTTGTGTCAAAAATTGCTTCACTAACATCGGTAGGCCTATTTCTGTTACCATTTCTTTGACGCACTTATATTCGCCAAACATATATCAACGTTCAAAGCACACACAAAGAAGTAAAACTGAGAAACTATTTTGTTTTAAATCCAAGTAAAATTACTTTAGAGATCTTCAGGCCTTTTTCCTGGTTTTCTTTTTATATTTCTGCAGCCATAAAATAAATATAAATATTTTATATTTCTGCAGCCATAAAATAAATATAATGAAAACTTTTATGTGTGTGAAATATAAGTAAACGAGATTACGAGGAAATTTCTATGAACATCATACATTTGTAAAAACAAAACAAGAAAGAAGGACGTATACGTATATATACTTTAAGCAAACGTTGAAAAATGAACATTATTATTATTATTATTATTATTATTATTATTATTATTATTATTATTATTATTATTATTATTATTAATGTTATTTCTTAAATACATGACGTACGTAAAATCATGGAGTCTGTGTGTGCGCACTGGGATTATCAAAAAAATTCGATGTCGAAAAGTTTTTGTGCACAACTAGAAATAATCTCTAAGCAATTAGTCAGACACACACACACACACACACACACACACACACACACACACACACACACACACACACATAACCCGATTTTATATATTTATTACTTAAACATATATATTTTTCCCTCTTTTCCTCTTTAACTACGTGATAAATGTAATGATCTATCAATCTGTCTCACTCTGTCTCTCCCTCTTTTTCATTTTATATATATATATATATATATATATATTGTTATTATTTGGTATATATATATATATATATATATATATATATATATATATATATATATATATATAACGTAACGTGGTGTTGGATATGTAGGATGGGTCGTAACTAACAATGTATTTGGTTCTGTTGTATAGTTTTTAAATTTATGACATTATGTTAAGCATTAAAAAATAGCATTTAAGTAAAATTATTCCTTTTTTTTAAAATAAAATCGTAAACAGGTTTAAATATATATATATATATATATATATATATATATATATGTGTGTGTGTGTGTGTGTGTGAGAGATGTATACTGCATAGTACACACACTCATATATTTATATTTGATAACATAAAAATCAATCTCTCAAATCGTAATAGAGCTGAATCAACAGTAGACTTTGCACACAACAGACTCTATATTACAGTTTTATGACAATAATACAGAATTTAAATGATTTTACTGCAGTAGGCCACACACACACACACACACACACACACACACACACACACACACACACACACACATATATATATTCAATTTTCTTATCAGTTTGTTCAAAGTAAGGATGGTGTATCGTACCGGATGCTAAACATTCACCTGTTATCTCATATATTCCAACTGAGAGATCTTTTTAAGATTCTAACCGCACCTTTAAAATACAATCGTTTGCATCTCTCTTGCACTTAGTTCATCGGGTTTATTTGCCAGGTAGTTTTTGAAATTTTTTTCATGAGTCCAGTTGCTTGCATGATAGAGATCGCCACACATAAGATCTTGGTATTTCGTTATCTTTTCCTTAACCCATCATCAATTTGCGTATATATATATATATATATATATATATATATATATATATATATATATATATATATATATACTCACATATATATATATATATATACTCACATATATATATATATGCTTTTAAATCCAAAGACAAACTAAGCATATATGTTTGTGCACGTGCCCAATATACGTAAATATATTCATAAAGCGAGGAAAACATTTTACACATTACACATAATACATACAAAACCACGTACATATACATAAGATGTACAAATATTTATACGAATGCTTACATAAACGAATATATAAATCTCTATCATACGCACATGCACACACATATTTATATATATATATGCGTATATTATATATCTATATAAGACATACTTATATACATTTTATGTCTTATCTGTCTGTCTGTCTATCTATCTATCTATCTATCTCTCTCTCTCTCTCTCTCTCTCTCTCTCTCTCTCTCTATATATATA